>NC_044244.1:76682182-77045515 GCF_003957555.1 Calypte anna | reverse complement strand
AACTAATATAATCCAGAGATGTCCTGAGTAACAACTGCAATGCACAGATGCTGCGAAATTAAATGACCAACTGACTCAAAGTGCTGGCATGGTAGATTGAAAGTCCATGTCAAAAATATTTCTATACAGTATGCGTTTCCCATGTTTCACCTCCTATACAGACTATCTGATTTTGCAGTTTTGTGGCATTTTCTCTTATTTTCAGTCCAGCCAATATTCCAAGTATAGCTTTTTTGGGTGCAAGGAGAAAGCACATATTATGTATCAGTAAAGCCAACAGCCTGCCCGTTATTAGTCCCGATCTTATTCCTGCAGAACAAGAGAAAATAATAATGCTGTTAAAATTGTTATACAGGAAATATATCTGAGGAATATGTTACTGGATATGTTGTTTTCTATTTCATCTCCCTAGGGTCAACATGGGATCATTTCTGTATCTTTGTCAACAGGCTTTTACATATTCATTGTTCTGTAGTTCCAGATTACATCTAAACCTACTATACACTTTATGTATACTAGATAATTTTCTTTGTTAATGCTAAACCCAGTTTTGTCCAGCTCAAGATCTGTGTGTTTTAACTGACCATGACTGAGCTGTTTAGAGCTGTGGGGTCCTGAGTGCCAAGCCTGGGCTCCCTCTCTTGTCTTCCTGTACTGATTTTCTTTTATGCCACATCCTGTGTCTTAACTTCCAACAGACTCCTTGGTTGTACCAGCTCCGTATTTCTCTACTCCACAATACTGTGCTAGTCTTAAATATTTCATTTTATAAAAAAACTGCTTGTTTCTGCCTTTTGGATGAAACTGTGGTTGTTCTACACAAAGATAAATAAAACTTATTAGCCGTAGACATTTGATCAATTGGAGAAACTACTGTTGCAGCTAAATCAATTAAGAGAAAGCTAAAGTCAGGTCAAGGGAAGTCCAGACAGAGCAGACCTGACAAGTTTCAGTCTTCAGACCTTGTGAACCCAGTACAAAACTTATGGCATGGCCATATGACAGGGCTACATAGTTGTAGTTATCATACAGGAACTGTGTTAAAGGTACAGCAATTTAATATTACCTTTGGGGAGGGACTTGATTGCCTCCACCATGGTAAAAAGCATTATTAAAAATCTCTCCTCCCTTGTGATAAATCTTGAGATTGTGCTGTTCCTTTAAGCTACAACACTTGACTGAGAGACAAAAATGTAAATTTAGGTTTGAACACTATGAAATGCACAGAGCAAATTAAACTTACACCCTGTGAAGTCATACAAGCCAGGGGTATGCTTCCAATGAGAAGCACCTCAGCTATTTGTGTGGCTGTCACTAAATCACCTGCCCTGTTCAGCAGTGGTCCCACATAATCTTTTTTTCAACCTTTTGATGCTGAAGTGGCAACAGAAGCTCTTCTTGTCCTTGATGTCCATAGTAAATGTCAGCCCCAATTTATCTTTGGGCTTCCTACGACCATGCTTACCTTCACTAGAAATGTTTTAAGTTCTTCCTTTGAGTTCTTTTTAGCCTCGCCAGACATGAGATACATCTGTGTGTTTTCCTAAGCATCAGAATGGACTTTTTTTCCGCTTGGAGGATACTGCCCTGAAATACTTGCCAGTTTGCCTGAATTCCTTACCCCTCAGAGCCACATTTCATGGCATCCCACTGATCAGTTTCCTGAGCAGGCTGAGGGCTGCTAACCTGAAGTCCAGGGTCTGCACTTGGCTGCTTTCCTTCCTCACTGCTCCCACGATTTTGAACTCTATTGCTTCATGGTCACTACAGCCAAGGCTGCCACTGACTATCACATCCCCAAAAGTTCTTAATGAATAGCAGATCCACTTGTGTGCCATTCCTGGGTTGGCCATCTTATACCTCTGTCAGGAATTTACCCCACCATCCAGAAATCTCCAAGATTACTTTGGACTCCTCTAAGAGAGATCAAGGAGGTTAAGGCCTTGGAACCAGAGTTTGTGATACAGAGGCTTTCTGAAGTTGTTTAGAGCAGACCCCACCTTCTTTCTTAACTTGTTGATGTGCTTTGCACCAAACTCACCCCACAAGATCTCCCTTTCTGGTGTCCCCTCTTCAGAGGGTTTTAAGGTGTACTAGGAAAGAGTGGTGGATTGTCAGGAAATATCCTCACCTGAGCCTCTGCAGCAGAAAAGTAGACTGAGACCCTGAGCTAGCAACAAGAGGTCGTACTAAAAAGTGGACCCATAATAGATATTCATAAAGCTCATTGCCTGCTTGCCAATAGGGATACTGGATTTCAAGTAAGCATTTTGAGTGTGTTGGTGGAAAAAGACCTGTTTCTGTCAATAAATTATTGAGTTTTTATTGTGAAAAATTTTGCTCTGAAGTTGAAATATTTTTGGTTTCACTGAGACTTTCTGTTGTTTCTTTTTTAATAAAAAGTTGATGTTTTCTCCAAAAAAGGACTTTGCTTTCCAATCAGCTCTGAAAGGCATTAAACCGTAGAACACTGTTTGGTTTGAATGGCAATAAAACCAATTTTTTGTGTAATGGTATCAGGGAATGTCCTCTGATGGTATATTTTCTGGGTAGAATATGGCAGTGGTTCATTATGCAGGTAAAAGTAACACATTTTGGAAGTATATTGGTGATAAGTGTTCAATTAACATTTCCTCAAATAGAATTGAACTCACTCTACTTTTTAATGACCCTTTTAATAAACTTTGATTACTCATGAAGAGAGATGAAAATGATAGCTGAAGATTTTACCTCATTTTAACTCAACCAAAATCCAGTTGTGAACTGTCTGAAATTTGCCTTTCTCTATAGGAAAGGTGCTAAAGTTTAAAAGGGTCCTTAATGTTCTCTTTTTCATTCATCCAGCTTTGTCAGCTCTCCCCTTCACCCAAACATCACTTTATCTAGTACTTGAGAACCTGGGTGTCAGTGCACTGGAAACATGAAACGTGAATTTCACCCCTGTGAAACTAATGTTAATATGAATTCATGTAAGCTAGCTGCAAAGTACTTTTCACACAAAAGAAGAAGGAAAAAAAAAAGTGTTTATATTAGTGACATTTTTCACAGAAACAAAAGCATTCCAAATTTGACCAAAAGGTGAAAGTTTGATAGTGGTTTTGCATTTCATCATGAATATTTCAAACCATCTAATTTCCACACATGCTATGATTGCTAATGTGTGAAGTCACTTAATTCAGTATTCATTTAACCCTTCTTTTCTCTGAGAGGTACTCATGACCAGGAAGGTAGGTGAATCACCATCCCAGGAGATATTTAAAAGATGTGTAGATGTGGTGCTTAAGGATATGATTTAGTGGTGGACTTAAAGATCTTAAAGGGAACTTCAAACCTAAGCAGTTCTATGAGAAATTAAGCTTTGAAACCACATCAAAACTACAGCCAACATATATAAGTAATCTAGTCTTGAAAAATAGGCAAAACTGTTATTATTTTCACTTTTGTTTGTCCTAGATGAAAATATTTTTTAGCCAGTTACAAGGACTGTATATTCTTCAGCATACACTAAGTATGAAGGTCAGAGATAAGTTCTTACTGCTGAGATTTATTTTTTTCTGGGCCCTAAAATCACATATAACATTCATTTTCTTTGCATTATTTTGTGATGTTACTTGGTTAAGCTAAAGATTGATTCAAGATTATCTTTCTCAGAAGCAGGGAGAGGAAGGGAAAGGAATGCATTTTTCAATCTCATAGCTAAAGAGACTTCCAGATTTGGCCTTGCTTTTTTCTATTGAAAATCTTTCCATTTTCAATAAAAAGGGGGAGAAGTGCCTGTGCTGCCACATGTTTAGAGAAAAGGAAAAAGACTGCAGGTTTCTGGAAAGAAAAAGGTTTTCCTGTATTAACCTGTGCTGCTTTCTTATATAAACCAAGAATAACAGCATTCTAAAATCAGGTTCCTAATGACTTCAAATTGCTTTGAATTAGGTTGTCAGGTATTTTTTTGAATTTAGTCTCTGTGACTGAAAAGGCTTCCTAACCAGTGACTGCTGCTGAGCAGCTGAGCCTGTAACCTCTCACAGCTCCTTCACACAGCTGACACAACTACTGCTCACCTGTGCCTCATCTGCCACCTCCAGTGACTTCAAAGTTGTGTTCAAATCTTTAGCTGGAGTCCGAGGCCACCAAAATGCATCACTTTTGACAACCTTGTCAGTGACCTCCAGGCCACAACGTGGCTCCTCTCAGGGAGAGCGGAAAGGGCAGGATCAGTGTTTGTGGCTGTGTTTCTGCAGTCTCTCTCAGTTGAGCTCAGGTTTGCAGCCTAAGAGCTCAGTGGAAAATTGAGCGAGGGGGTAAAAACTCCCTGCTGGGGCTGTCATCTCCTGCTTTTGACTGTTTGTTTCCAGTCATTGGGCAAACACAAGGCTTTGGAGTGGGAGGCTGTATGAGGCACAGCAGGAGGACTTCTAGTGTTATTTTCTATTGCCTTTACATACTTGGAAAGGTATTAGACAAAGTCCCTCTTCTGTCAGTGAAACCAAAGCCTATTTAGGCTTGCTGCCACAATGTGATTCTGCCTTCTTCAGCATACATTGGCTCATAGGACACATACAGCTCCTGGAGAAGAACATAGCAGAGATACTCAGGCAAAAATGTCCCAAATGAACTGCACCTCCTTCTGGTATAAAAAGTATTATGCTGCTCCTGGCAGTTTTTAATTAGAGGCTATAAAATCTCATGTCCGGTTCCAGGATTATTTTCCTCTGAGCAAATATTGTGGATGAAAGCTGCAAAATCTCCCTCAGGTGAGACACGTATAGGTATAATGTGAGGCTGTACTAGGAGTCAGTATAGGAAGAGGAAATTAATGTTAAGAGCAATGTGGGGTCCTCAGGATTGTCCATGTTGCATCAAAACCTGTTTCAAGTTTTGATAGCCACTCAGATTTGGTAAACTGAGACTTTAAAGATTGTGGTCCTTGCCTTCTTCTCATACCTGTGATGTTTCAGAGGCTCAGTTCTTGAAAGGCATCTCAAACATCTCTTGGGAGCAAGGCAGTTTCCTTACCCACCAGAGTAAAAAATGAGGAAGTCCAGTAGACTCTAATATCAGTTTTGACAGCCTGGCTCAAAAGAACCATAGGAAGCTCTCAGGCTATCAATCTTATTATGACTTCTTTATCACTCTTTTCATATAAGGGAGCAAGATTTCTAAGATTTTATGAGAATCAAGAGGATTTTTCAAAATGTGCTTCTGGAGCAGGTGTTTTTTTAATGTCACACTGTAGGAAACTCTAGTTTTTGTGCAGATTCTGGGCATGGATACCTGACTAGCTATAAGGATTATTCTGATTTTTAACATTACATATTACTGAAAATTTTACTGGGTAGCATGGTCACTCCCAGTGATTTAAAAATTCTGCCTTTTGGTTACAGACTACTGTGAATAAATATGGGGAAAAGAAACCAGAATGTGCAACTTAACTGAATGCTATTAAACTTAAAATTAGTTATTCAGATTTTGTTACCACTAGATCCAGATGTTAAATACTTTCTGAACATAGTTCTTCTCAGTGAGTAAGCCATTGCATTGAAAGGGATGCTTTTCTTTCAAGTTTGCAGTAAGTGATTTCAGAAGGGTTGTTACTTTTCAGGCTTACAGTATAGTTGTTTCTTTGCCTTTTGGTAGTTCGGAGCCTGTTTAAATGGACCTATAGTGAAGGAAACCCAGAATAAATCATATAAGCCAGAGAACCTTTTAAAAGAAAAGCAAAGCAACCAGCAAGACCAGTTTTCAAAAGTAAACAGGGCTTGAAACTCACCATGTATATTATTCCTGAAAAATAACTTAGGCGAAATAAGGTGTAGAAAGCTGTGGAAATTTGAAAATGTATTAAAAATGAATGTTTAAAAAACCTGAGTCAAGTGAATGACTTCTGTGAGCTAAGTGTAAATTGGTTTTCTCATCTCCAGTACATATCTCAATGTTATGGTTGGTTTGCTGGTTTTGTATTATCACTATCTTAGATTGAGTTTATCTATGTGTGATTGAGAGTGTAACAATTGCTTCATGTTAGTAATACTAACAGGGCCACCACATTAAGTCATCTTGAAGTCAAGATCACTTCACTGAAAATTCAAGGCAGTGGTAGCAGCAAAAACAGGTGCTTTTTTGAAGGCTGTGAGCTCATATTACATTGATCAAGCAGATTTTAGGCTGGTACCAAGAAATCCTGTGGAAACACATACCTCAAGATACAGCTGTGAATGTTTATAAATTGCACATATTGAATGTTTTTCCCTTGACTGAAAAGTTGGATTTCTAATTGATCAAGCTAAACTTCTAGATAACAGGGTGCATTTTATTACAAGGGCAGGTTGTGTGTATGTGTGTGATTCATGCATTTATGTAATTCATACATTCAATAATGTAAAATGTACTGGTTTTGTGAGAAGTTTCCAAAAAACTGAATGCTAATTTAGGAGGGTTTTTTCTTTAAATGAAACCTTCCAGCTGTACCATATCCCTTGTACCAACCCATGATAGTTTTTTGCCTAACAAAGCTAAGAGATGCTTAGCATATCAGTTCCCTTTGAATAACAATATTAATTCTAAAAATGGTTGTTTTGTATGCTATTTTTACCCTGCCAAAAAGATAGCTGTCCTTCAGATTTTTGCAACTGTGGATTTTTTTTTTTTGCCATTGACTCCAGTAATCTGTGTCATTTCTATAGAGCAAATACATTTCTGAGCATCTCTCCAGCACTTTTTAAAATGCCAACTGATGTACTTATTGTCCTCAATCAACACAAGACCTCATACCTTTCTTTAAAGAAGGAATTTATTTCTTAGACTGCCTAGGCTTTCTATCTAGTTATTCCCCTCTTGTTTTCTTGTTCTTAAACTCTTTCAATTTATTCATAAGTAATTTCTTATAATAGATTGTAATAGATTGTACCCTTGTCACTTTCCTTCCACCCTTAAAATGACATTCTATTCCTGTTCCTCCCCCTCCCCCCCCTTTTTTTTTTTTTTTTTTGGTTAACTGATGTGCTGAATTTCAATATTGCTGGCTAAATTAATCCATACCAAATGTGAACCTGTAGTGACACAAGGGTAGTAATTTTTGTGCCAACTATGTTCAATCTCTATACTGCTGCATTCTTTGGTATTTATCTGCTTAAAATCCTCATTAGCATAGAAATGAGCATTTCTCACTTCCTGCTATCCCCCATCAGATAGGAAGGTGTCTCAATTTTACAAGAGTTTTAGTAAAGATTACAAGGTTTGACAAGAACATGCAGTGAATCTGTGCTTCAGATAAGGACTGTATTTTGACCTCTAGAAACACAGGGGTTTTTTAGTATTCAAATCTTCCCTACTCAACCCAAACAACACAAATGGACACTATTCAGGGGCCATTTGGCAGGGAGATCATCACCTCAAAACAGATGAGGTATTGTAGAGACAATAACAGCTTCTGGCTATGATGATTATAAAGTTATAAAAACTTATCAACTCTCCCAGGCTAGGTGCTTTAAAAGCATATAATTCAGCTGCATATTAATTTACTCATTCCTTCTGTATTGGTGTTCTGTAATGCTTAAAAGATAAACATGCCAATACAGAAGCTCACTGACCACTAGGATATGAACATGCAATTATGCAAATGAATAAAAACTCTAAAATTTTCCATATGTATTTATGTTACACTTTTCTTTATTGAATTAGCTACCAGACTCTAGATTTAAAAAAATTTGCAAAAGGTATTTGGCTTTAGGATGCTATCTTTCCTATATTCTGTGCATGCCTGCTAGTTACATGGCAATCTTAACAGAAAGAAGTCTCCAGTAAAACTCAGAAAAGAGCTTTATTTCCAGTTCATATCTAGAATCTAGCAAGGTTCACATTTTGTATCTAAACATGTTGATTTCACAAAGAGTGATGGAAACAGAAATCTAAGACATGGGAGAATAAGGTAAAACCGTGCATGGAATTCACATTAGATTTGGGGTGAAGATGGCAGCCTAAAGGGAAGAGAAAGCTGTCATCAGTGTCACCTCCTAGCAAAGGGAGATGAGGCTAGTGTAAAGCCAAATAAATTCATAGTACAAGATAGTCTTCTGCTCATGAATGGCTTCAGAGTAGGAGATGTAAGGATTGGAAGATACTCCTTTGTAACTTAAGAAGATAATCAGTATTAGGGTGGATGTCCTTTCTGTTGCAGGCAACTTCAGAGAGCAACTTGAGCTCACCTAGTATGAAAAGCTGAGAAATAAGGACTTTGCATCTATGCTTCACTTCATTGCCCTTTTTCTGCAACCTGTTGTTTAGTCTTTCACAACTGGTTTCCAAGGTTGTCCTTTTTGTTATGTCTTTGGAGGTCTCTAGGGTTTGCATGGAAAACACATAAAAGGCTTGACAGAGGAAGCAGACTGGTCAGTCAGAGAGACTGAGGTAACAGTAAGCAGTGAAAAGAGTGAAAAACACATTTCCAATGGCATTTGCCAAAAAAAAGTTTAGGCATTCATGCATCTCTCAATGGGAAGAAGTGTGTAGAGCCTAGACTGTTACAGTGATAGAGCTACAACAGGCAAATGTCATCATTTCTCACTGCAGCAGGGGGCTTTAGCAAGGCCACTTCTATTCTGTGTGCAGTAAAGATTGAGATGAGCAGAGTTCATCTAGTTAGCCAGGATTTAGAAAGTGGGATCTCATATATACTTGTATATATAAGTAACATCTTATATCAGCATGTCTTGGCTTTCAGGGCATTCCTTCTGCAGACTCCATTTAATGAATAACAGGTGCCCTCAGAATCATCACTACAAATCACTTTCTCAGGAAATTTTGAAAGGAGTTTTAGGGACTCAGGTCAGATATTAAATGCTGGAAAGCCTGTTGTGAGCTGCAGTGCCAGTGGATAGACATTAGGAAAGCCCTGTATCTGGTTGGGGAACTGTACTCAGCGCTGGTGAAGCCACACCTTGAGTACTGTGTCCAGTTCTGGGCCCCTCAGTTTAGGAAGGAGATTGAGGTGCTGGAGCAGGTCCAAAGGAGGGCAACCAGGCTGGTGAAGGGACTCGAGCACAGATCCTATGAGGAGAGGCTGAGGGAGCTGGGGCTGTTCAGCCTGGAGAAGAAGAGGCTCAGGGGAGACCTCATCGCTCTCTACAACTCCCTGGAAAGAGGGTGTAGCCAGGGGGGGGGTTGGTCTCTTTTCCCAGGCAACTCTCAGCAAGACAAGAGGGCATGGTCTTAAGTTGTGCCAGGGGAGGTTTAGGTTGGATATTAGAAAGAATTTCTTTACGGAGAGGGTGATCAGGCATTGGAATGGGCTGCCCAGGGAAGTAGTGGATTCTCCGTCCCTGGAGATATTTAAAAAGAGACTGGATGTGGCACTCAGTGCCATGGTCTGGTAACTGCAGCAGTAGTGGGTCAAGGGTTGGACTTGATGATCTCTGAGGTCCTGTCCAACCCAGACAATTCTATGATTCTATGATTCCACCACCTGCACCAGCACTGGCAGCAACAGCCAGCATTGTGCTAGGAGCTCTTAGAACATCTCAATCATGTGAACAATCTTTCAGTTGAACAATGTTCAATGTGAACAATAGTTGTAGGCTATTCTACTCATCACAAATAACAGCTCTGCCCGGTGGAAACTTAGAGATGCAGGTGTAAAATCACAGGCTGTCCCAAATGTTCCCTGAATTTGGGTAGGGATCTGAATTTGAGC
The DNA here is from genome assembly GCF_003957555.1 of Calypte anna. Classification (NCBI taxonomy): domain Eukaryota; kingdom Metazoa; phylum Chordata; class Aves; order Apodiformes; family Trochilidae; genus Calypte; species Calypte anna. Next base: position 77,035,830 of record NC_044244.1, on the reverse strand, counting down.
TATTTGTCAATACGTGATGGTGAGATGTTTGAAGCGAATTCCTCTCCACATTGCAGTCAGTCACAGTATTTGGTGTGTTTAGGTTTTCTCGTGGTAGGTTTGGTTTGTTTTGTTTTACAAAACTGAAGACCTAATTCTGTGGGGTTTTTGGTTTGTTTTTTTGGGGGGGGTTTTTGGTTTTTTTTTTGTTTTGGTTTGGTGGGTTTTTTTGTTTTGTTTGTTTGTTTGTTTGTTTGTTTGTTTTTATGTTTCCTGAGAGGGAACTGTGCTTTCATGAAGAAGCTTAATGAAAGAATAAACTGGACCCCAAGTCTTTACTATTCTTTGAGGTTCCACTAAGTCCCTTGACACATTGCTTTTTAGTTGTTTTGACAGAACCTATGGGAAAATCCAAAGCTTTTCTTGTTTTAAGATGTAAAAAGAGATTGCTTTTGATTCTTTACTTTCATTTTCTTGCTGTTGAACTTTCTGAAAATACAATACAGTAGAGTCTGCATGAAAATTGAAATTCCTTACAGAGAATTTTCCAGTAAATTGATATCTAGAAATAATGTATTGCTGTGTGATAGTCTATTTATATTGGGATCAGGGCAGATACGATAAAGATATGAAATATAATCATCCCAATTCTGTAGCTCAGGCTGATTTCAGTTGGAGGCTAAGTAGAAACAAATCCCACCAACTTTTTAAGAAACAACATTGCTTTTTATCAAAAATATCATTATTCAGATGCGCTTTCTGTTAAGATATAGAATACATTTAGTATAATATGCTTCAGAAAAACTTTGTATTTCACTTTGGCATAGCTCACAGAAAAGCAAGCCTTATGGAATCTACCTGTACAAACAGACTGTATTATGGTGCATATTCTTTCACAAGGCAAATATTTGCCTTTAATGAACATCTTACTAGCTCAGAATATTATTAGCATGCCTATAAGAAAAGTTTGACTTGAAATCTGCCTCCCATCAGATAATGCAAATAAATTGATGGGGGTTGTGTGTATGATTTATTTTCTTTACTGTAAAAATATAACATTACTATTATCTTTGTTGTCCAACGCATTAAGGATTTTTTTCACTTGCTGATAATTTTCAGAATAATTTCCTGAAAACTCTACTCTTAGTCAGGACACCATGCATTTCTATACTCAGTTGCTCTGTAGTAGAACAGGAGGCAGGATTATTCATACTTCTGAAAAAAAATAGCAGTCTTAAAATAGTCTCTTAAGAGTGGCTATATTCACTTATCTATCCTAATCAATTAGGATAGATAAGTATCTATCAATGTATGTATGGATATATCTGAAGTTATCTATGGCCCTGGATACTATCACTATATATTCCAAGTCTGCAAATGGCTGTCAAGGTGGAAGGAGTCAGGGTAGGTACAGTCTAGGGGCCTAATTCCTAACAGAAATAGATATAACCCCCACCCCCCCCCTTTTTTTTTCCATTCTGGCTCCCACAACATGTTTACAGAATATTCATGTTCACATACACTGTGGCTTGACACATCCTGTTGAGCTTGACACCTGTTTTCTATCTAAGATCAGATGAATTTCAGATGTGCGCTGTATTTTAAGAGTACCTGGGGAGTAAAGCTTTTGTGCACTGTAGCCTGAGAAATAACTAGGGACCTTAAAGCCAAATTTTAAACCCTTGTCTCTCCTAACAAGAACAAAAATATTCCAACTACAAGGCACATCTTTGATGGGAATCAGATCCTTGCAAATTCAAATGAGCCAAGGCACTGCAAAGATGCAAGAGAAGCTTGGAAATGGGAGGTAATAATCCTAAGGGAGCCTGGCTGCTGTTCTTGGTGCCTGTAGGCAAGAAGGGCACTGCTGGGGCTGCCCCTCCATGCTGTTACTTGTATTTTTGTTCAGGTTTCTTGAAGAGAATCCACTGGTGGGGCAATGGATTTTGGGTGGAATTAAATCCACTGAGACCCAGATTCATTGGTTTTCCCACGCAGGTTTCTGTTTCAGGCTGTTAGTGGCAGAGGGGACAAACTGTAAATATTTGAATGCTAACTTTTCTCTGAGACATACAAGAAATCAGGCAGTTGGTGGGAGCAAAAATTCTCTGATCTTGTGCAATATGACTCAGAGACCTGGCTTCTGCTTACTGCAATTTTATTCTGTAGGAACTCTTTAGTCTTTATAGCAGTAACTCCAGATTTACAACAGCAGAGGGATTACAAGAAATAAGACTTCATGTTCTTTGATAGAAAAGCCTTATTGACTTTAATAGCATATAATAAGATTTTCTTAGTTTTCTTTCTTTCTTTTTTTTTTTTTTTCCTCCTTCTTTCTCCTTATTGCCTTTATTTTATTAATTGAATCCCATCCAAATAAATGGTTAGAGAAAATCAGTATGATTTTTTTAAGGGTGGCTGGTTTTTATCAAATTCTCATAGACTTAAATAAAGAATACTTTTTATTTGGTCTGAATTCCTTGAACGTCCTGCAAGATTTTATTTTAAAAGTTGATCAAGTTTATTCCTGATCAAGTTTTGCCACTTCAGAGTGCTAGACACATACGATTTGAACCACAACATTGAAGTATTATAAAGCAACACTCTGCAAGACTGAAATTTTGTTCTTATTTAAAGCATTGTAAATTCTTTATTTTCAGTGTCTCTCTCTCTCTCCTTTCTATCATTGTAAATGAGATGTGATTCATTCTTGCACTCTGTCTTGAGTAACTGTTTTTCTCTAGTTTAGACATTCTATTAAATTGACAGCTAATTAGGTACCAGGCTTGAAAAGCAAACAAAGTATTTTTTCAGGTCTGAGCAAATGAATTTCCCTAAAATTCTCTAAAATAAATCTCCTAAAACAAATGATTTATGAACTTACTCAAACAAAATTGATTATTTGAATAATTACTTAATAGAGGAAGTCTGAGCAATGATACTTCTAATAATGAAGCTGCCCACAGATCCTGATGTTCAGGAAGATTATGAGGGATAAGACAGATTTTTTCTTATTCTTTCATCTCTGTTACCACCCTGCTGAAAAAGTGAAAAGCTGTGTGCCTTGGGTAATAAAAAAGAGGGAATGGGGGTTTTAGGAGACATAGTGAAGTTAGGGCTGCAATTTAGTACAATCTTAGCTCAATGGAAAGCAGACATGTAGGTTACACTTTTAAAGGTACAGGCTTAGTTCACTGATAGAAATCCTTGCTAATTAGATCAGAGAAAGTCTGGAAACATCAAGTGGAGGAGGCAAAGGATTAATTTTTTTTTCTTTCTTTTCCCTTTTATAGATTTAATTTGGAGGTTCTACAAGCTCATAAAGCTTAAAGGGAGCTTAAATATGTCCAAAAGCAGAACTCCAAAGCAATTAAGGCACTAAAACTTTGTACATAATTCCTTCTCCACAAGTTGCCTGCTTGAGATAAGATAATGTCCAAGTATAAGTGTTTTAATGTTGGTAACTCCCAAGAGTATTATTCATCCATTGCTTAGCAACTAATTATTGCAGTTCTTTGTGGCTTATTCCCACTCCTCTGAATTTCAAATTTCTAGTAAGAAAACAAGAAAAGGCTGGCTCTTGTCTTCATTCCTTTCAGTGAAGCTGAATAGGTGTAAGAGTAGTTACTTATAAAACTGCACATGTAACAGTGAAGCAAACTAATCTGCAACGACTTCAATAGTGTAGTGCTCCTGCATGATGATAATAGAGAGCTCTGAGTTGCAGCTCATAATTATGGTGAGTCTAATATTAAAAAAACATAAAGGAAAGACCTTGGAACGGAGAGAAACAAGGTTCTGAAGAGTTTTTTTTTTCAGATTTTTACTAAATAATTAACTAACCAACCATTTTAAAAAAATAAAATAAATTTCTACTCAAACTTTCCGGGAATGTAATGCTTTTCACAAAATGTCCAGTTAACTGTGTAAATGAGATGGCTTGTAATTGCAGGCAGTATCCAGATCTAGAAATAAACTTTTTTTTGGAGACTCTATCCTAAACAGGACCAGTAACACCAAAAGGTTATCTGTCACTTCCAGTTATCTGTCACTTACCAAATCCTGACTGCTAACTTTAAGTCACACTGTTAATTAATGTCGTGGCCTTTTATGGGTGGTTCTGAAAGAGCTCAAGTATTGAGGCTAAATACTCTTCAGTCATGTGCTATTTTCAACCACGAGGTGCCTCACAGAGTGATTGGTAGAGCAGTAGAAATTGCCTCAGCAGTCACCACAAGAGACACTTGGCCTCTGACACCAAAAGTGACTGGGAGATGTAGTTGAGGCAGGAGTGTGTAGGCAGTGCTGGTAAGAGTTACAGATGCTTCCCTCTGGAGGCATCAGGACATTGACTGTAGATACTGTTGTTCATTCAGCATTAGGACAAATTTGAGGCACCCAGGCTGATACAGCATCCTGGCGAGATATTCCTTCCCATTCCCTCCTTTCTGTGGGATTGTCATCTTACTCAGTAAACAGCCTGATTTGCTCCAGAGCTGAATCAGGCATAAGTATACAGCTGTATAAGTACACCATCATTCAGCTGTACTACAACTGCAGTAAAAACAGTTTTTACCCTTAAGACCCTGTGCTTTATTTGTTGCAGGGTGTATGGTGAGGAACTGAATGTAGAGGATTTAAGAAGAGCTGGGAGAATGCGATGGTTCAAGGATACTAAAAGCTCCCTAAAGATTTAGATTCTCACCTTTCCTTTGTTATAGAGTTCTGCTACTACCAAAATCATTTAACCCGAAAACTTTCAGAGGTAGCCAGGAGTTAGCATGCTGCAGATGGGTCAGAATTGCTGTTTCAAAATACACAGCACCAGGAAGTGTGCTGCAGAAGCATTCTGAAAAATCAGGCCGTAAACATCTCACATGAGGTGTTGACAGGTAGTAAATGCCACCTACAGCCTAACATCTTATGGGAAATTTCAGCAAGGTTCTGAGGGCCTATTTCTATTTTATGTATCATTTACACTGTTTATTTGGGTGTGTACTGGGTTTGTCAGTTCTTCTGCATTGTGACTGGTGGTAGAATACCCCATAGAGAAGGGAATAGTGCCTGGTGTCCTCAGGAGAGGTGGAAAAGGGCACGTCCATCTGAATGTTTGCTGTGGGTCACAGGGTTAGGTAGCAGCAAATCAGGGCAAGCAGGAGTCTATCTCTGCCCTTGGCAGACTGGCCCCGCTGCTGGGTCCCATTTCCTGAGGAAAAAAGGAATGGAAAGATTCAAGTGATCTTTACTCACATCTCCTCTACAAGTGGTGGCAACGGGGGCAGATCCACAGGGCTTCTTTCTCTTGGCAAAATCTGGCTCAGTGGGACATGATGCAGTTTCCTGTCTTCTGAAATCTGAGGCTTACAAACCCCAGGAAGTGCTGGAGAAATGCTGGGGCCACTGGAGGAAAGATGCTGCTGGGAAGATAATTAAGATAAGATTATTGAATAGCTGCTCATTAACTGAGTATATTGCATCCTGTGCACTGAATGAGGCAGGATCCTGTGGGGAAAAAATGACACATGATTTTGTTTGCTAAGGATTGCATCATAATACAGTGTATATAAAGAGTCAGAGGTTGTACAGCAGTATTTAAATGGTGTTTCTTAATTGTGGCCATTGTGGTCTTAATGTTCTTTTTAAAACAGTGCATTTTTATCTAGGCTTTGCAGAGATGCTAAATAGCCTGTTGTTTGTAATAGCAATATTTTTATTTTTTTAATCATGAAAGGATGTTTTATTTTCTGAAGGTGGATGCTTCCCCTAAGAAATATTTCTATCTGGGGAAGAACTGTTAGCTGAGTGCAATGCTTTATTTGGTTTTAACACTAAGTTATCCTCCTAGGCCAAATTGTAGACTTTTCACGTACTTGCTACTCCAAATATTTTTTTCCCAAATATGTTTTTTTGCAATTTCTCCTTCCTGCATTTGTCAGCCTTAATTTTTCATTTACACACTCACTAACACACTCATGATAAAAGATAAAAGACTTGAAAAAAATAACATTGAGTTTGGGTTACAAAAAAAAAAAAAAGCAAGTTCACAATGCATTTTAGACAGGAAAAAAGCAAATTCATATTTTGCATAAGTAATTCCTTTCCAATTTGGTGTTGTGTGGACATAAAAGTTGAAAGAGTAAGAATCACATTTGGCACATATAGAATATCATTGCTGTTTATTTTCTGAGCAACAAACAATGCACAGCAATGGTAGAAATGAGTTCATCTAGAATTCCTTAGAAAATGCCCATCAAATCTCATAATAAAGCAAACGAAAAATAAATTTGAGAGGAGTTATTCATAGTTTAACTTTCCCAAACAGTCTAAATAAACTGTGTCCTGCTGTGTATTATATTAATTGTCATAGTGTATATACAAGGTAACATAAGTTTATAAATACATATGAATTCACTTTTCAGTAATACAAAAATAGTTTGGATGACTGAAGACCTACAGAGATGTTTATTGATTTGTTTTTTTTTTCACGCAAATTCATGAGAAGTGAGACTGTCGGTTTTTACACAGCTTAATAAAAGACTTCCTTCCAAATACCATTATCACATTTTGAGCATCAAGCAAGTACCAAAATTAGCACTTGGTCTAGTGTACAGAGGCAGAGAATATTTACTAGAAGTCTACATAATTGCACAGCATGAAAATAATGAATCCTTTAAACCGATCAAGTGTGAAAATACTCTTTTTGATGGAAGAATTATTTTAATTGTTAGCAATAAACCCAGGAGAAAAACTATCCTTTTCATTTTAGTGTCTGGACTCTAGTTAAAAGCTTTGCTTCTAAGTAGCCAAAAAAATTCTGTCACCTTGGGCTTATTCAATAAGGTAGCCCAATGACCTAGAAATGAAATGTCATATAGCAGTTCATTCTGTCATCAACTAAATTTTATAAATTGCAGCAGTTCTCATTTTCCTTGCTTGCAATATAAGCCTATAATGCTGAGTTCCTTTAATGTTTCCTTCTCTTGTAAGCTATTGAGTATGTTCTCAAGCAATCTAATTAATGTATCAATGAAGAGGAAAAAGTGCATATTAAATTATTGGATTTTCCTCTGTATATGCAATAAAAATTACGGACAGTACCATCTGGGTTCTTATGAGTACAGATTTGTATGTTTATTGGTTTTTATCTGGAAATCAGTATCATTTGAACCCAGATCTGACATCAGAACTTGCATCCAAGATTCTGGCTTCAGCCCATGTATACATTATGTTATAGCTCTAGTTTATCCTCTAAATTTCAAGCGCAGAAATGCATCTCTTTGCTTCTGCAGATTTGCAGAATGAGCTGCATGGAAAGGTTGTAGTTTTGTTATTCAAAGCTACCTACTTTTGAGATCTGATTTCTTAGCAATTTTTGTGCCTATGGGGAAATCTTCAGTTAAATCTTGAATTCCATTTTTCCTTCTGCAAAGCAATGATTGTAATCTATCTAATGGGACTGTTGACAGAAGTAATTGTGCAAAGGATAAGCAATAAGTGTTCTATTTAGATTGTAGACAGTAGTAACAAATGTTCACTGCTTTCAATGCCTTGGTCTTATTTTCATGAAGTTTCTCCAAGACTGTGCAGGGATCATACACAGCTATTATTTTTGAGATTCTGCTGGGAGGAGAAGCTCTCCTTTTTTTTAAGCACGGGAATCAGGAGAGTTCCTGCTGTTTCTCTTAGAAGATGATGGATGTGGGTGCTCCAGATCTTTGACTTCATCTGCTGCTGGGATGTCATTTGCACATGCAACAATAAGTATAACAGTTCTGGGACTGGAGCATGTGCTTGACTTTGTACTTTTCTTTTTGGCTGGAATATTTCTCATTAATAGCATTGGTCTTCCCTAGGAGACTATTGATTCAAACAGAGAAATACCCATCTCTTGCTTCAGACTTCATCCTTACATAAGTGAGAAGTTGATAATGAGATTTCTTTAGAACTTCTCTGTCATCCTATGCAATCTGCTGCCAGGAGTGTAAAGCTGATTGATTTAAAAAATGGTACAGAAATCTTGTAAAGTAGATAGCAAATGTCACAAAGTTTTCAAAAGATTCCTGTGGTACTTTATCATGTTACTTTAGAATTTAATTTCTTTCTTGTTAGAATCTATATGAGTTTCCTACAGATTTTTCTAGAGATGGGCTAAAAGTGATTATTCAGAATTAGTGCACCGTAATACATGAACATGTTAATCACTATATATGCAAAAATTAGCAAATTACTTCTGTCAGACTTTTGACTGAAGTTTCCCAGGCCCTTGCAAGAAAAGAATATTTTTAAGGAACTCCAAATTGAATTAAGGGCTTTGGGATTATTTCTTCCATGATATTTAGTAATGGTGATGAAGACAAAATGTGAAATATGTAGCTCGTATACAAACTGAGTCTGCATGTTGTGTCAGATGTTTCTGATTTGCTGTAGACCTGATTCTGCAAAACATTGGGAAATTGCTGTGATTTCCAGAATTTGGCATCTCCCAGACTGATAGACTAACAGGGAACAAGAATTGATACTCACTCATCTGTTAAGAGCAGCATATTAAAAAAATCCTTGAACTAGAGCTATGTGACCTAGAGCTATGTGAGTTTAGTGAATTATTTAGCCCTCCCATTGACTGAACCAAGAGTAACTGCTGCTGCTACTTAGTAGGAGAAGCAGAGAGGAATTAAAACTCTCCACCTTCTAGGTAGAATGACTAGGATGAATTAAACACACTATGAAGAATTGTGTATTTGTCTTTGCTGAGGCTGCAGAGCTGCATCTTTCGACTTCAGAGTTTGCCTGTGTTTAATTGCAAGTTGTTCATACAGCAGGTACCCTACCAAAACGCTGCACAGGTCTGCTTTATGTTTTTACTGAAAATATGTGATTGACACCAAAAGCCACACCCCTCTTCAGATCAGATTTTCATTTTTTGGTTTCAGTTTTAATAGATCCATGCTTTTAGAAGTGCTGCAGGTATTTTTTCAAAAATGTCCATTCTGAGTTTTCTAGTTCTGTCTTTTCAGATGCAATGGTCAACTTCCCCACAGCTGTTAGCATTCCTTCTTTGTTCATGTACCTTGTATAGTCCTTCCTCTTTAATTCCCATCTTTGGTGTGTTTTGAGAAATCATTTTCTCCTTTTTTCTTGATCTCATGAACATGAGGAGGCTCTGTTTTGTGCAGTGCATTGGTGCTGGAAGCTGCTGCAGAATAATAATGTAAGAATATGAACACAATAGTTGATGAGTATACAACTCTTCAAGTCTCTACTGAGTATTGAAGACATGCTTAATGGAGGAAGAACCATAATAACTTGATAGAAATTTGCATACTTCACCTATGATGGAATTAAAGCTTATGTTTCACCTTTTTCTCCTTTTGTGTAGAAAAGCAGTCTTCTCTGCCGAAGACTACTTACTTTTACCCTTGGGGGGAAGCTACCACACCCTATGCTGGAAGTTACTGCTGAGTTGGAATAAACATGAGTGTGACTAGTACAAAAACTTAGGGTTTTTAAAGCGATGAATAAAAAATCTTCAGAGCCTTGCTATGTAGAAGGTGGCCTATTATAGTCACAAGTTGTAACACCAACATTTATTTTTAATGTTTATTTCAGTTTCAAAATCATGCAAAACAAAGGTGGGAGTTCTGGACTGGTATGTGGATAATTTACAACCTCACAGGGAATTTTAATACCTTGGCTTCAATACTCTTCATAAGAGTTGTGCAACTGTATCTACTTGGGTTCTTTAAAATTTCTTCCATGTGTTTGTTTTTTTTTTTGAAGTTACACCAGACAAAGACTGGAGAATTAAATTTTTTATTCGGTGTTACAAAAGTAATATAGCCACAACTGGAATCAGTCTCTTGTGGGGTACTCCAATATTTGTAGATGCTCTCCTTTGAGTAAACCATAAAACTGAGGATATCCTCAGATTACTTTGTATTCTTTGGGGCTCATCAGAAAACTAGTAAGATTAGCTTCTCCATCTTGGCTAAACTCCAAATCTGTTAATGACATATTACATCCTTAATTTTCCACATCTTTGATTATTAGGAAAGGTACCATTTTTTCAGCACTTGCAACAAACTGTAAAGTCACGTTCATATACTGCTAAACAATGATTGAGTGCATTTCAGAGTTTATCAAAATACTCATGCTTAATTTTTGATCCTTTAGTTTACAGTTCCTGAATGATAAAAATGTTCTGTGTGTGGTCCTCATTTGATGCCTAATTGAATGGACAACGTATTTCTGAGGTTTTAAAGGCTTATCAGATATGGTAGACTTTAAAAATATGTACTGATTCTTGCCAGCATGCAAGAAAACTCAAAAAATCTTAAGATACAAATATTAAAGGATGTGTATAAAGAGGAAAATTTACCCACTAGTGTAGAAAGCATTAGAGATAGTGAATGATTACAGTACTTCGACAAGGAATAGGGGTGACTAAGGTCTCTTATACATATTAAGCAATATGTTTAATGAGAAAACTGAAATAGAAAGTCCTGTGAGTGCCAAAATCTTGTCACTGCTAGAAAGTAAACTGTTTTTTCTCACTCTTGGTAATTTATGGTACTAGTCCAGCAAGTAGCACATAAATTGAACATCAACTTTAATGTAAGTGCTAGTGTATGTGCTTAAATATTTAAGTAATTTAGAGTTCATCCTTAAGAGTTGTATTGAGTGGATTTTGCATTTCATTTCCTAGACTTTAAATAATAATAACTGCTAGGGTGATGTAAGGTCTATTTGTATTGTAGAGTAGAGCATAATTTATCCCAATAATGTGTACGGCCAGTTTTTTGCTTGGCTTCAGAGAGCCACAGCACTTAGGTGATTTTCATCATTTTAACACAGGTGGCAGTCAAATACTACACAGCTGCTCAATCCCCCTTCCCCACCCTAGGGAGTGGGGAGAGAATTAGAAGGGTCAGGGTAAAAAGACTTGTAGGTTGAGATAAAAATAATTTAATGATAGAAATTAAATACAACAATGATAACAATAACAGCAACAATAATAATAATAATAATGTAATATGTTAGTGATGCACATTGCAATTACAACCCACCCACCACTGCCCAACTCATTCCCAGCTTGTGATCCTGGAGGAGAAAAAATTCCAAAAGTGAAATCCCAGAAGAGAGAGAGAACTTCCTGACCATCCCTCATCTATACACTGAGCATGACATTTTATGATATGGAATATTTCATACGCCAGTTTGGGTCTGTTGTACTGGTTATGCTTCCTCTCAGCTTCTTCTGTATTTGCACACTAGCAAGATGTGAAAGCTGAAAAGTCCTTGATTTCTTAACAACAATCAAAACATCAATATATAATCAACATTCTTATACCAAAATCATACATACAAAACATGGCACTATTTTAGATACTGAGATGAAAAGTAGCTTTGTCCCAGCCAAAGTTAAGTCCCAGTCATTAAGTCCAGATTCCTGCTGTGTCCAGTAAGGACATGTCAGCTTTCTCATATACCTTCATATCCCACTACAAAGTGACATTTTTGGAGGCCTTTTCCTGACTTCTTTTCTTCCAACATGCTTCAGCATCTAGCCTGGCACCAAGCTTGCCCAACCCAAATAAATGGATGCTGGTCATGGCCCTCTTAACCCTTCATTAACCTATATATCCTAGACTAATTCGAACAGTGTCAACTGGCTCATAAACACAAGGAAAAAGAAATGTAGAGGACAATGTATTGCTGTGTACCTGCACTGAAGTCCTTTAAACTGCTACAGTAGTTTGAGTTAAGGGATGTCCTTAAATGAAATTCAGCTCTTCAAATAGTTAAATATCTTCACTTGTGCAAGACTTTGAAATTTGCTCAGGAAATTTGCTAGGTCCTAAGTCTAGATCCTATAAAATGCTCCCAATTCTGAGCTTCTTCTGAAGTCTGAAAGGATGAAATCTCTTATGCCCTCTACAAGTTTGACTCTTTCAATTAGTGACAACCAGAATAAAATCATCAGGATAAACTTCCTTTGTGCTTCCACTATTAATAGGATGCCTTTCAGGTCCCAGTTCCTTGTCTTTTCCTTGAGCTTCTCTGAAGTAGGCTTTTCATCCTTTTTTCCTCACCCCTTCTAGTCTTCCTCTTCACCCAGTGACTTACTGTGGAGTTGTAACTCCCTTAAAAGCTTGCAAGGATAACTTCAGTCAATCTTGTTACTTCTCATGCTCACAGAACCTTCTCACAGTGTCTGGCAAGTGTTTTCTCTGACTGATGAATTTTTAGCGGAAATTACAGAAAAGAGGAAGTTGACACACTCTGACACAGTTACCACAAACAAATAAATCCCCAACCCCCAAATTAAGCCCTTGCATACTTTTGGTCCTTCCTAATCTGGATAAAAAAAACAAATTTAGGTAAATTTGTGGCACACAAGGGTTTTGCATTATTCATGCAGCTGTTTTTGGCTCTCTTACAAATACATACTGTACTGCATCCAAAAATCCTACGCTAAAAGAATTTTAGGGTTATAAAGTCAAAAATGTTGAAATTGGGAATTGCCAGAGTTAGGTTTGCCTGTGTGACCTTAGCTCATCAGTTTTGCCTATGTTCGTTATAATAAAATGTGCAATAACGTAATTAAAGATTGTGGGATTTTTTTCTCTGTCCAAGACTCCAGCTTTGTTCAATGGATGGTTTACTTAATATTTTCTTCACATCTCCACCTCCTTTATCCTTGTATTGAATGTGAAATTAGTAATTTATTGAGGAACTTTACTAGGAATCGCTCAGTACATGATATGGATGTTCTTCAAACATTCATGAATTTAACTCCAAGGTGAGGCTGGTTGCTATTAATAACCCTTTTTATAGGCCCAAGAGACTGAAGCCAAGGATCTGCTAAGTTTGGGTGGCTAATTTGAAGCATGAATCTGCAGCCTGCTTAGCATAGAGAGTACTTCTTACATTCAAACTCTAATTCCAGCATTTTAGATACAGAATTTATGCAAAAACATTCCCAGGCATCTTGTCAGGAAACCATGAACCTTTACTAGTGAGTAAGTTGTGACAAATTTGTTTTCAATAGATGGCTAGTATTGGGCAGAACTGTTGGGAGGCTGCACTAATGGTTTACCCAAGTGCTATTTAACTGTCCTGACCATTAAATAATCCCTCCTTTTTAAGCATATTCCTGCAACCTTAACTTCAGACCTTCTAAAGTGGTTGATAAATATCCAGGACTAGTATAAATACCAGTATCTTGATACATAATCCTGATTCATTCTCAAATCCTTGTCTTGTGAACTGCATGAGGTGAGACTCAATTTAGCAATATGTTAAGATTCTATTATCCTAAAAACTTTTCAAGGAAGGAGGAGAGAGCTATAGTTAAACATGAATAAAACCTTTAAGAGGTGTCAAGGTTCTTCTGCAGATTTGAAACAGAATTTTTCAGAGATTTTGTTTTTCTATCCAGAGATTTGACTTGTCTCTTGCAGAGATGAAAGGGGAGATGGCTATCACACAGGTATAAAATGCATAGATTTTCGGCAATTGTCCTAAATCCTGAAGACACTAACTTGTCTTAAAAAAAAATAAATCTACCTGGATAAGAGAAAAGTAAAACTTTTCTTGTGGTTGTGAAAAATGGCACACTATTTTTATTGCTAAATATCATATGCAGCCTGAATATTTAACACTTGCAAAATTACAACCAACTGAAACGAGGACTTATGCAAAAGAAAAGTCAAGCATCATTAATTGGAGTCCTACTTCCATAAAGAGCATTGTGCTATTTCTCTTTTAACATAATTTAGCAAAGAGATGAAATTTCACTCAGCAGTGCTTGTGTAGGGTATGTAGCTGAGCATACCATGTAGAATTCATGCAAATTTGAAGATCTTAAAAAATGGCTTTTTTCCTCCATAGGTGTTTAAGTTTTCTTTTTGAAGTGTCATTGTTGTAAAATAAAAGGTTTGCTTCCACATCGTAAGAAAAATATGATTATTTTATTTGGAACAGCATCCTAAAAGCATAAGCTTTTACTAATTCTCTTAGCAATTCTATTTATAGGGAAGAGCAAATTGCAGTGTCTTCCAAGAAAGTCCATCTGATCCCAGAGGAGTCTGAGACTGTTTCAAATGGGTTCATGTGTTATTTCGCTGTATCTCTTCATATTTGGAATCATGTGTCCAGCAAAAAGGATCTCTCAGCTGGAGTGGAGGAAGTTCAGGAGATGCCTGAATTTTACATATATAACTGGGTGTGCTCAAAGTGGTGATTTTCTTCATAACCCTGGTTTCTATAAAGATTGACAAATGTTAGTGACATCCCAGGCATGTCATTTTGATTAGAAGTCACTGAGGTAAAAGTCAGTATATCAAATGTGGAAATCTTGAATCTCTCATATGAGGACTTGATTCTTTTTTAGGCAAAAATGCATTTCAGTTACACTCAGTGACCTTTTGGTAATGTACTACAGAAAGCATGTTTGAGTTGAAGCATAAAGTTGTGCTAGACAGATACTGCAGGAGGTTGGTGATTGCTGAGAAATCTGGGGGGTGAAGGGTAAAGGTATTAAAAGTTTTTACTACAAAATAAGCTTCTTCTCACCATTCTGAGTGGTATATTCAAGATCCTCAAAACCCAAAAAGTCTTGTACGTTCGGGATATTGAGTTTTTATTAAATCCTGAAACAATCTCTCTTTCATGGCATTACCTGTATGACAACATCTGTAATGAGATGGTACAAATGAAAGCAGCATTATGAAGAAGTTATATCCAAAGGAGCTGTTACTTACATCTTACACCACTCTGGAAAATAACACAGAAACAGTTTGGAGCCTCCCTTAGGTGCTGTTCCAGACTTTTGGGAAGCATAACTAGTGATGGATGATTATTAATGTTTTGCAGATACTTAAGATAATTGTTTTGTCTTGATGACTTGTCCTGCTAAATGAAGCTCAGCAATATTTTAAATATTAGTTCTTAAAAGTTACAAGTTCCTTGCATAACTTTACAGTAACTTTAAGGCTATAGACTGATGTGAGAAATGAAATGGCAATCACACTACTTGATATGCAAGCCCTTTTTTTCCTTACAAATGCTTACAATTGCTACAGACCCTATGAGGAGAGGCTGAGGAAGCTGGGGCTGTTCAGCCTGGAGAAGAGGAGGCCTCAGGGGAGACCTCATCGCTCTCTACAACTCCCTGGAAAGAGGGTGTAGCCGGGGGGGGGGTTGGTCTCTTTTCCCAGGCAACTCTCAGCAAGACAAGAGGGCACGGTCTCAAGTTGTGCCATGGGAAGTTTAGGTTAAATATTAGAAAGAATTTCTTTACAGAGAGGGTGATCAGGCATTGGAATGGGCTGCCCTGGGAAGTAGTGGATTCTCCATCCCTGGAGATATTTAAAAAGAGACTGGATGTGGCACTCAGTGCCATGGTCTAGCAACCGCAACGGTGGTTCAAGGGTTGGACTTGATGATCTCTGAGGTCCCTTCCAACCCAGCCGATTCTATAATTTTTGCCTGCTAATTCACACAAATTCTTACTTTACAAATAGTTTCTTTGAGAATTACTGCTCTGTGAATTGACACTGTGAAAAAAATTGCTTGGGTCTCTATGCCTTATTTTGCCAGCCAGCTAATATTATTCCTAGACTCCATAGCTATGTAATAGCATAAGCACCGCAGTATAGCAGAAGCAGAATTATAAAAAAAAACAGACCTCTAAACAGCAAGATTTTTTGTTGTGGAGTTAAAAACTCACTCCACGTTCTCAAATGCTTATCAATATTTTGTGAAGAAGAATGAACAGGCAGCAAACCATAACTGAAAATAAGAGTATTGTGATAATTTCTTTATTTTTCTTTATTTCTTCTCCTCCAATCAAAAACCTGAAGTCTGTGTAATGGACACCTGAGAAAAAAAAAGTGTTTCTACTTTAAATGCAAAATATCAATATAAGGCACAGAAATACAGTTTACAGAAGCAGCAAAAGCATTCCAGACCCACAGTTTCGGCAGGTAAGGATAGAGGTAGAGGAAAGTCTTGTATTATTACCTTTGTATTTTTCACTTTCATTAGAAGTAATGTTCTGTTAGTCTGAATGACACTTTCCCCTCCCTTTCCGCTGCCCCCCCTAATTTCAAGATAAGTTGATAAGTTGGACTTCAAAGTGAAGCTTGGATTTTTTCTCATACTTGAGTTACAGTCTCTCTGAAAATACTGTTTTGTTAAAGAAATGCTGACAGGCTCTTCCCTTATCTGGTGTTTGAAATATTTATGGAAATGGTTTAGCTTTCATATCTATGCCCATTTCAATCTCTAGAGCAACAAATAGTAGTTATGCTAAAATGTTAAAAATCACCTGATTTGACTCTTCTAAAAATGTTATGAAAAGACCTTTTTTGGATCCAAATAAGAAAAATATCCTGTACATGTACACGTATATTTCCATTTTTAGCAGGGTCATAACTTGTCATTGCAACATTCAATTTAAATAAAAAAAAAAACAAAAAACAAACAAACAAAAAAACCACAAGAAAAGCTTTTATGACCAAGATTTGTGCCTAGCTGACTTTAAATTATGTATCTTCAAATATTAAAAATTTAGGGTTAGACATATAATCTTGCTATTGAAAACAGCTTATAGAAAACACAATGCAAACACCATTATAGGTATAAAAGTATAGTTGAAATAAGGTTGAATAAAGAATAATTCTGGTGAATTGAAAAATAAATTCTTCTCAAACAACCAGAAGCTGAACTGTTGGAAAAGATATTTATCATCCAGAAATAGATTTTTAAATTCTCTTTGACTTTTGCGATATGAAGATTAAACATCCTGAAGAAACAGAAAAGAATGATGGATCTATGCCCCAGGTCTACTAGTTTGAGAATGGTGGAAGCTATTACTAAGGACATCTCAGAATAGTTTAAATTTTGACCTGACTTTCTTGTATTCCATAGGACACCTTAGCATGTGTAAAGCATGTGTGTAAATCTCAGTAATTAATCTCAGATTATAAATTGTCCAGACACAGGGAGGGTCTTTTCATTACTTTGGGAACAGTCAACTCAATCTTCAAAACCTTTATCATTGTTCAAATGGTATTCACTTTATGATTTTTACTGCATGTTTTCTGTCCTCTCAGTAAATTGCATTATTGAGTCTTAAGAATTTTGAAATATCAAGATACACGTAGAGAAAAAATATATGATAGCAATGTAGGCTGTGATTTGATTTTATTACTTGGTATGGTGTTTCTAGTTCTGGGCTTCAGGTATGGGTTGGAAAGGAGTTAAAAGGTCACCTAATTCCAATCTCCCTGCCATGGGCAGGGACACCTCCCACCACAGCAGGTTGCTCAAAGCCCCATCCAACCTGGCCTTGAACACTGCCAGGGAGAGGGCAGCCACAGCCTCCCTGGGCAATTGGTTTTGGTGTTTCACCACCCTCACACTAAAGAATTTATTCCTAAAATCCAACTTGAATCTCCCTTCTTCTAGTGCAAAGCCATTGCCTCTTGTTCTATCACTGCATGATCTAGTGAAATGTCTCTCCCCAGTTTTTCTGTAGGGCCCTTCTCAGGTACTCGAAGGCTGATATAAGGCTCTCCCCAAAGCTTCCTCTTCTTCAGGCTGAACAACCCCAACTCTCTCAGCCTGTCTTTGTTCCTTATCCACCAGGTGGTCCATCCACCTAATCCAAATTGTTCCTGTTTAGTTACTAGAATGTCACACTGGACAGTATCAAACACTTTGTCCAAATAAATGATGCCTATTGCTCTCCCTTTGTTCACCGAGACAGAGACCCCACTGTGACAGGCCACCAAATTTGATGGCAGGATTTGCCCTTAGTGAAATCATGTTCAGTGTAACCAATCCCTTCTCTATTTTCCGTTAAGGACTTAAGGACGATCTGCTCCATGATATGACCAGGCACAGAGGAGAGACTGACTGACCTGTAGTTCCCAAGGTGTTTAGTTTTTCTCTTTTTGAAAATGGGGGTCAGCGAGAACTTCATCAGACTGACATGACTTCTCAAATATGATGGACAGTGGCTTTGCAATTTCAGCTGCCAGGTACTTCAGGAACTTCAAATTAATCCTGTTGGATCTCATGGACTTGTGCACTTTCAGAAAGACATAAACATACTGGAGAATGCCCTGTGGAGAATTCTGTGAAGGGCCACAGAAATATCTGTGCTAGTGGAACATCTCTAATGTGAGGACTGGTCAAGAGAGCTGAGTTTGTTCAGCTGTGACAAGAGGAGAAGGCTTCATGTGTATAAATATCTGAGAATGTATAAAGAAGACAGATTCAGATTCTTGTCAGTGATGCCCACTGAGAGGACAGAAAACAAAAAGCACAAAATAAAATAAATGTCATTTAAATATAAGGCATAACTTTTTTTATTGTCAGGAAAGTCATATACTGGAAAAGGTTGCCCAGAGAGGTTGTGTGGAGCCTCCATTTTTGGAGATGCTCCAGCTGGACACAGTACTGAGTAGTCAGCTCTAGGTTGCCCTTCTTGAGGGAGCTGGATTAGATGACCTTCAGAGGTCTCTTCCAACCTCATCTATTCAGTGGTGGTACAAATAATTTCTACTAACATGGAATTCTTTTGACAGCCCTTAATATCCAGTACAAGCTTTAGATGTGAGCATATACAAGTCAGTCACATTTCTTTAGCACAAATCACTTACTTGCTAATGTGTGACACTTCTATGGAGCGTCAGTGTTTCAAGTGGACTTGCTCCATTTGTTTCCTTTGTACGTGTTGATTTCCAGATCTTCTGAGTTTCAGAACATCTTTCTTTCTCCCTTTTGTTTCAGCTATTCCCAGACAGAGGTGATACTTCCTCAAAGTCCTTCTGGAAAGTTCTGTCCAAGACTTTTATTCAATAACTACAGAAATGTATTGTCAGATTACCTTTTTATTTATTATTCCTAGTCTTATATAAGCCACTCCTCATTATCATTTTCATTGAAAAATGTCTTAATTTTTTTCCTATCTTTTTTCTTGCATTTGACTCTATTTATTTGTCCAATTCCTGACATCTGACCTTTTCACCTCTTAGAAAAATGTGACTTTGGTTTAATCTGTTTTGGTACACTGATTTAGGTTTTCTAGCCTTAACTTAATTCACCCTAACAGTTTGCCAGGATTTTACTTACCTCTTTTGTCCATGGCTTCTGTGGTTAGAAAATGTTAAAGCTCTCAATATTGAATCAAATAAACTTTAAGCAATAAAAATGGCTACTTTTTTCTTCTGAAATGTTGGTTGCTGTCCCAGCCTCCATTTCAATGCTTAATTGTAATAGCTCAGAAAAGAGAGCATTTGGAATTTCTTTGGCTTACTGACTAACCCTCTTATCTGCTCTGATCCAAAGATATATCTGAATGTCTAGAAGATAGATGCACGGGAGATTCCCCCACTATCTGTATTTCCTGCATTTCTAGCTGTATGACTAAATAAGACACAGACAGGCTAATGAGAGCACATTTTTTATGTCTAAAAATAAACTTGTGTGATGGGGCAAGAGCAGCTGTGTGGAGGGAGAGCTCAGCTGCAAGGGTCTGCATAGTGGTGTCTGGGCTGCTGAAGGCCATGAGAGTGTTTGGCTTGATATTTGGAACAGCCAGTCTTAGCTCCCCTGTGTTGCTTCATAAAATGTCACTACATGTGTGTATTGCACAGGGGCTTGGAGAGAAGTCCTTGTTTATCCCTGCTACTGGGATTTGGAGTTTACTCTATGTTCTGTAGCTGGAAAGATGAAGAAATGTAGATCAATCCCACCTAAGTAAAATGTTCCTTTTTCATTTTTTTTTTTTTTTCATTCACACTTACACAAAGATGTCCAATGTTAAGGCACTTCCCCCTTTGCAGCCAGAGATAGGAGGCAAAAGTAACTTGCTGTATCTGTTACAGCAGTTACCACTGTCTGTTATCCTTCACATCATTATCACTGACTGGGAATTCTATACTGTTTAAGGAAACAGATTTGGCTCCTTCCTCTCAGATTTGCACCCCGTTTCTTTCCTCTGTTCACGCAAGGATGGGATTTTTCAAATTACTTCACTATGTGTCATATCTCTTGCTTGAGCAGTTAGCATGACTGTTCCCATTAGGTGGTGAAGCTACTAAATGAGTCAGGTGTTACATTATAAAGAAAGTACTCATTCTCTTGTTTTTCTGTATGTCGTAGTAATTAAGAGCAGGGGAAAGTTTCCTTGCATAACTACTGTGAGAAAAATAGTGTGCCTAAAATTAGAAACTGCCTCTCCACTGCCTCACACTTGCTTGGGTTTTCTCGCTGTTTTCTTCTCTGAGCTGCATGACCCACCACACACTGAACACAGGCAATGCTCTGACCTCTGCATTTGCATCAGTTCTTGGCCATTTTGACATAAACTCTCCTGAGGCCATCTGTGCCAACTTGGGCTTGGGGCAGTGGCTAAAATTGTTTCAGGTCCTCCTACATGAAATGTATTTTTATTGCTTCTTTGCTCATCTTGAATGAAAAGAGCTCAATGTATACATTAAACCTGAGTGGGTCAGAGATTGATGATAATCATACTGTCACAGACAAGAGTGGAAAGTTTTAAGGTCACTTAAAGAATCACCAATAAAGATATCAGGAAAAGGTAATTTTTAATGTATATTTATGAAAGAGTTGCTTAGCAGAATTCGATGGCAAGGTTCACTCTATTACTTATAATGTGGAAGGCGCATAAAGGTGTTGGAAACGAATGAGAATGATTTATACAGGGTTCAAGGGAAATGATTAATACAGGGATATGGGAGACTGGGCCATGGACAGGCTGGAAGGATTTGGACAGAAAAGGGAAAAGAATGAGGAACAGCCTCTCATTGAGTCATGAGGGTCAGAGTGGACACACTTGCTTTCTAAATTCCTTCTCAGAGAGGAGTCTAGGTGCTGCTGTACCTTCCCCTAGTCCCAGACTCAGCCATCAGTTTACAACTAAGGGGTTTAAGTGTAGGGATTTCAATGTAGTGCTTAATCCATAATTATGGGTCTGGTGTGATTTAGAATAACAGTAAATTAAGATTGTTTAACACTATTATAGCAAAGCACAAAATTTGATAATATGACTTTCTAAAAGATTAACCAAACATCAAGAATCAATTATAATAAATACATAGGTTCAGCTAAAATCTAACAAAGTTTCTAAACTATATTTTTGATAAATATACACTCACAGAGGTATAGGGGTTAACCTGTTAAAATGCTAAATTTTGGAACCAGATACATGAAAGGAGTTGCATTCTTCTCTCATCAGTTTACCAAGAGTCAAATTATACCCACCCAATATAATCTGTTTACCTCTGTATTTAAGAGAAGTGGTCACCAACTTTTTCAATTGGATGAACCAGCTTCCTTCATGAGATATATGTGATGTGGGCCACAGCTCAGTGAGATTCCAGAGAGCTCCAAAGACTCTTTCACTTGAAACCAATATTTGTAGGATCCAATGGGGTTGACTTTGGTCAGTATTTGTCCATGACATCCACAATTTGTATTAAGCAATTTTTCAGCAACCCTCAGAGTGGGCCTGTGCTCTGAGCAGAAAAGGGGTCTCAGGTATGTTCTGCAAACAGTTTCAGGTATGGTTAGAGAGTGCCTAATTGCCCC
Organism: Calypte anna; assembly: GCF_003957555.1. Lineage (NCBI taxonomy): Eukaryota > Metazoa > Chordata > Aves > Apodiformes > Trochilidae > Calypte > Calypte anna. Next base: position 77,014,227 of record NC_044244.1, on the reverse strand, counting down.
AAATCCCTATATTTGCACTAGGATGAAAAAGTACCCAATTACCCAGACTCACTGATCCTGTAGGTAAAATCAGAATGTGCCAAAGGGTGTCAGCCTGCTGCACTTGCTATTGGAATGGATGTTAGACCCACAGCTCTTGTTTTGTAACTCAAAGCAAAAATGGCCAATGTTGATGCTGAAGCTCGGGTCACTCAACAGCGGGTTCTGCACCACCACATGTACAGCTTCCTGAGAGACAGTGGCAATTTTTAGTCCTTTGTACTATCAATACTTTGGGATATGATCCAAAGTTGGGACCCAAATGTGCTGGTCTCTGTTCAGGCCCCAAGTAAAAAACAATATTTCTACATCCAAAAGGTCTGGCAGTCTCTAGGAGTTCATATGCAGGGTATAGGACCAGTGTTATCAAAGAGAATAGAGGCATCTCCTTGGGTCTCATTTGATTGACACTAAGAAGCAGTAATATTTTCTTGTTACCTTCACCTTTCTAAAAGATGAATTTATGTTGTAACATCTGTAGTTTAAGCAGGGAATTTTTTTTCTGCTCACATGCTACAACTGTTTCACTTCACTCAGGCACAGAATCTAATACCTTACTAATCTTCTTTCCTAAATAAAGATCAATGGTGCCAAGGTCACACACTTCCCTTGGTAGCTCTGAAAAATCACACAAAAAAACCTGTGCAAATTTAAACCATTCAAATTTAAAAAGAGCTATGACTCAGCATTCCAGGTTGGGGTTTTTTTCTGAAATAATGATGTGTCTGCCTGTAAACATCCATGTAACTTACTTATGCCTTAAACTCTACCAACTTTTTTTAGTCATAATTTCTATTAACTAGAATGATTTCTGCCTGCATTGAAAAATTACTAGGAAAAAACCTAGAGAACTAATAAAATGCAGCTTTGACAGCATGTATTTATATTCTATATGCTAATAATATTTGACTTGTAGTTATTTGGACATAAGTGAAATAACAAGATGACCATCACAGCAAGTTTAGGAGAGGGTCTGTCACATGTATGAATATTTTTTGCTTGAAGAAAAAGATCTTGGGAGTTTTTTAAGAGAGGTTTTTGTTTTATTTTAAGAGAGGCTTTTCTTTAACTGACTTTCACAGAGTTTGTGTTTAAAAGAGAAATGTGAAGTGTTTTTTTTTTTTTTTTAAGTACAAAGTACTGAGGACAGGATCTTTTGTGTTGTGCAGCAGTTGTGTGTGTAACTTACTGTGAATGAGAATGGGAGTTTAGCTGCCAATGACAAGCCCTGTGTTCTTTATACTGCTTGTTCTCTGCTTATGAATAATTGTGCAAGTTCAGCTAGAAAGAGAAAATGGGTTTCACATGTTTACTAGGATAAACAAGTCTTATTGGTTTTGTTTTGTATGTCAGACTTGGCAAAATGGTATTCATCATAGCTTTCTGATAGATTGGTTCTAGGAGGCTTTTTTACTGCTAATCACCATCACTCATCACAGCACTGTCTTACAGCAAATTGACAACTGAAGTCAAATCTCTGGAGAGAAGAGAACAAGTGTCAAGGGTGGGAAGAAAACAAAGAGGTGTCCTGAAGATGGTCAGAAGTCAGGACATAGGAGGACTGAGGCATGCTTACTATGAAATATTTTCCTCATTTAAGTATTAGATTATTAGATAATCAGAATTTGGTGGGGAGACAAATGCAAACTACCTGGAGGTTTTTAAAATGGCCTCAGCAAATCATGGAGGAAAGAAAGAGAAGATACTGACTTGGAGAACTAGACTGTCAGTGAGAAATGAAGCATTAACTGCAGAGGGTTTGAGTTCTGTATTGTTGTATGGAGGAAAATTAATACATAAAACAACTATACCTAGCACTGCTGTTAGGAAGTTCTTACCTGGAAATAGGTAGGCATTTCTTAGCTATCATAAATGGACTTTGAATTCACTTTTATGTGTCCACTTCTATAACTGCTTCCAGAAACCTCTGGCATGAGTTTTAAAGGTGGGGGAGCTGCCCCTAAAAAGTAATAAATGTCTGGTGCATGGCTTCAATTTAATCTTTGTCTCTGAGACCAAATTATGAGGCTCCTAAATGGGCATCTTTCAACTTTACTGTATTCATGTACCACTCTTTATATGAAATTTCTGAAGTCTACTGAACATGTTGTTATGACATGACAGTGAAGTCTTACAGGGTTAAAAAGTTGTGATGGCATGCAATATCATTAGAAGAAGACTTTCTTATTTTGATAAGCCATAGTTGAGTCTCTTGTAAATTAAGATGTTTATCATTTCCTGCACATTAAACTAGCTGCCATTCTGGGATTGGCATTTACATTCACCCCTGCAATTGGAGCTGATAGAATGATTCAATAGGGATTTGTGAGTAAGTGTGTTGAGCCAATGTGATCATTAGTGTGGTTATGTGGTATCAGGAAGCCTAGAAAGTGCAGCAGCAAATGGACAACATGGCATGCAGTGATGTTACTTCTCCTTCAGCAGTTACATCCTGTCTCTGATAAAGGTCAGCACAATTTAGCTTGTTACCCACATTGCTGAACTGTATGTATATGTAATGGAGAAAAAAGGAGAAAAAAATTACCATCTTCCTCCATGATACTCTTATACTACTTCAAACTATGCTTAACAGGATAGTTCTAAGTATTTAAGATCGCATTACGACATCTTCTCCCCAAAGCCTGAAACAGATTATTTCTTCACATCCCTTCTTACATCCCCTCCCCTCATGTCTAACCAATTCATAATACTGAACTCTTCATATCTGATGGATATGGTGGAGAATAAAGACTCTGGTATTTAGGTTAGGGAGGGAAATTCACAGCAATTGTAACAATTTCCAGGTGAGGAGTGAGTTTTAAGTAGTTTATTTTGGGGGCTTTCCCCTATCTGGTGTGAGTGAATTTCCCACCTGATTTAAGTGCCTCAATAATGCCTTTAATCACCTAAATGAACAACAATGCATGAGGGAGTATGTTGTGTTGATGCTGTCCAAGAGTCTTCTTTTCAAATGTTTTCAAAACAAGTTGTCTGGACTATTTGAGGTCTCACCTCATCCCCTACCTGCTAACAGGCATCTTATAATTTTAGGTAATTCTCTACAAATGCTGTTGCTCACCTAAGCATCCTAATCAATAGAATTGCAATGTAATATTGTATACTTTTTCTGGCTCAGTGTATTGATAAAAGTAAGCGCATGTTGCCTCAGTGTAGGGAAAACCAGACAACACCAAGCACTGCTGTGCCCACCATATTCTGAAATAGTTCATAAAATGAAGTCTGGAGAAGTCTGCAGAGATATGCACAGATCTTCCAGTGGAGCCAGTCACCAGAAGAGGTAAATGTTAATTTCTAGAGCTGATTCTATTATTAGATTTTAACTAATCTTTGTAGTATTGATTCTTATGTAATGAATATTTTCTGCTGGCATTGTTCTTTTTAACTTTGATTTTAGAACCTAGTTACTGATGTCTTGCATAGCATGGAATTACTTTTAGAGGAAGACAAAAAATATTACATTTATTCAGTTTTTGAGAATGTTTTGAATTTTTTCCATAATTTTCATCTTCTAGACAAAGACAACAATTTTAATAATTTATTTACTAAAATGAGCATACTTATTATTTAATAGAACAATGCATGTAATGCAGAGTACTCTGTAGTGTTGCTATTTTTTTTCCCACCATACCCATACTCTACAAACAGTTAGTCTTGTAGAAACCCATTAGAAGATCTGAATGCAGAGGTCAGAAGTTCTGAGATGTTCCTGGTTTGGTAGTTTCCTCCAGTTATGCTGCATAATGTGTTCATTGTCTAATGTATCTGACCCATTTGCGAAACTTATACCATGCAGTGAAAGTAACATTACTATAGATTGCTTGTTTTGGTGGCACTGACACAGAAACTTGGGTAGTTTCACTGAAATAGATGAAATTGTGAAGCTTAGCATAACATAGTCTCTGACTCAATGATTCTCAAAGGGTGAAAGTTAACTAAATGCAGAATTCTGTGTATAGAAAGCTTGTAGAAAAAGTAATCCTGTGAATTGTGCAGGACAAAGAGAAAAGGTTTCCACTGTTTGTTGATTCCTTTGCAGTTCATGGCAATGTGATGACAAAGAGCATTCAGCATCAATTCTGTAGAAACTCGTGTTCATGCTTTGATACAGACACACTGTGTTTGATAACCTAGTGTATTCCATACATACAGCTTGCTTTCATAAATATAAACTGAAAGTTAATCTGCCTTGCTAAGTCAACTGGTTAACTCCCTGTCAAGTCAGTCACCACTGTGTAAAGTAATACAAAAATGGTGGGTTTTAATTGTATTGAATTGAATTTAATTGTATTGAAACTGAAGCAAGGAGCATAGAAAATTTTCAGGACCTGATTTGAAATACTTCAATCCTAGAGTTTCAGTGCATCTATATCAGCCTGAACAATCTCAACAAAAAAGATAAATGGACACATGAAATCTTGGTACTTGCCTAAAGATGAGTGACTGTGGTAGAGGTGCACTACTAAATGGAAAAAACAGCTTTGCAAGGCTCATGTAGACAGATGTTGGTTAGAGGAATACCTCCCTCTGGAGCAGGTAAAAACAAAAATTATCTGACGTAGCAGATTAAAATGCCATATGCAGATTATATAAGAAGCCAAATGGGGAAATTTGTTTTCCTCCTCAAGTATTTCCAACTTTTTTTATCTTTAATATCAACCAAGGATTTGCCATTACCTCAAAGATAAAATATTTGTCAAGATAAAATCCTGCAGATAAATATCCTTCCTTTCCCCATTTTTTCAGCAAAGGAGGAGAAGTCCCTAAATATTGTTTGATCTGTTCTGCCCCAAAAGAACTGCCATCTTTTTATAGCAGATTTTCTAAGTGTTTCTGGAGAATACTTATGGCTCTGGGGAATAAAAGTGCTTCATTTTGAAACTGTACATCAAGAAAATACTTCTACTGTAACCTGTCAACCACTTTCTGGACGTGACTAATGCTTCTTACTTTTGATTTCCATTTATTTACCAAGTTCTTAAAGCGCAGCCTGTGAAATATGGGATGATGGAGTAATTTTTAATATGTCCCTGTACTCAGCCCTACAGTCTCACACACTTTCTGAGCTTGGTACTTGTCTAAGACAGGCCCTGTTGGTGTTAATTAGTAACTTTGGATTACTTTTCTACAATCAGGAAAACCTCTTTCCATTGCTTTCAGTTCTCTTTTCCAATAACCTATTTGTTATTGGAGTTGTTAGGGTGAGATAGGTTTCACATGTAACAGGAAGAAATGCTTCTGGAGTAAAATTAATCCTTAGAAAAGAGGAAAATAATTATATGGAAAAAAATTTCCTCATAAACATCCAAAATCCTTTCCCCTGTCTTTTACTGGTGAAGAAGTTCCTATAATGGAAAGAAAACATTGAAAAAGTAGCTTTTCTGGCTCTTTTCCTGAGTATTTTGACCTACTTAGCCTAAAGTTGCTTGAAAATTTTGATAAGAACAGCACACTGTGGAGAGAAAACAAGCTTTATATATTCAATTCTGTAACTCTCGTCATTGGCAACTTTTCCTTAAATTGCAGCTCCTAGATACAGACAGCTCATGTGTGCATCTCTAGCTTGTAAAGTTCTGTATTTTGTTTCTTTGTTTCATACACCAGCATCAGAGATCAGTGGTGGTAGCATTGTTTTGGAAGACCCTATCTGGTGATGGGAGGGGAAATTGTAAGGACCAGGCTGGCAACAAGATGCTGTTCTCATGCCCAGTGCTCCTTTGTCTCAGTTAATATGTGTGTGTGTTGGAAGTGGGAGCTGGTTGTGTAAATCACAGGGGTTGCACTGACTGCTGATGAGCCAACTGTCTGTCTTTCACCAAATTTACATAAGAATTGATGAATTAAAATTTCACTGTCTGGAAAAGGGGTAGGAGGGAGAAAGGGTCTTTTAGGACAAGAAGTGAGGGATAGAGGTGTACTAGGAGACCTCATGGGTTTTTTTTCCTATTATGCTAAAAACAAAAATAATAAAAAACTAGTATTTTGGGCAGTAGAATTCAGTCTTCCACAGTTGTAAGAAAACTATCACTATCCCAGACAGTTTCCATACCTGGCTAGGGACCTAACATGGGTTAAAACTCTTCCCAATAGGTTGTTTTGATGTAGCCACCCTGCTTGTAGGAGAAGTTTGGCATTATGGACGTAGCCCACTCTGTGGCATTCAGCCTGAGTGCCTTGGAATGGTCCAAGACACGTTTAATTTACATGCTAGTGTAGAGGTAGTCTGTTTCCAGTTAGGAAACTACCAGTCAGCCACCACTTTTCAAATCAGCCCTAGGACTGCTAAATAATGTGCTATGAACCATATCAACCTCTGTCAATGTTATACTTGTGCCTTTATTCTTTTTCAATGCAGATAAAGTCATGACCTCACCACTAATTGTACAGTAATAATATTGCACTCTTTTAACCTTTCTGGAGCTTTTCAGTTCAATTTGCAAGATCTGGAGAAATGAGTTGTGGGCTGGTGGTTTGGTCGCTGCATACAGATAGTCACTTAAAAGGTTTAGAAATGTGATCGTATTTGTTTGAGAGCTTGCAAATATGCAAATACCATTTATTCTTAAAAAGGTTGGCCTGTCTGGATGAAGTTCTTTGGAATCTGGTGACTTGTCATCCCTTTATTATAGAGGTCAAGCATAATCACTTTTTGCATCAGTGCATTTATTTGTAGTGTAGGGAATGGTAGGATTTTTTAGTAGCTGCTAGAAATGCAAGAACTCAAATTAGTTAACGTATCTAAGTAAGTTGTGAATAAGACTAATCATATGATTACAAGACTTCGTTCTTTTGAATCATATTTTGATGTGTGTGCTGCTGATCAAATTTCTTAGACAAAAATAGGGCCAGAATAAGTTTCTCTTTAGATGTACAAGTAAGATCCGTGCTTGAGAGAAAGGTGAAAGGAGGCTGGAATGAAAATTCACTAATAGGTAGTTGTTTTTCTGGACATCAGTGAGTTTTATAATGTAGATTCCATATTCTGTTACCGAGGTTTGAAAGTGACTTCCTAGTATCAGTAAACTATATTTATTAGAAACTTTTAAAGGTGTACGTGCTTAGAAACTGAAAAATATGCTTTATGAACACAATTTGCTTGCAATATTCTCTGTTTCAAGGTATTGAAGGACTAAATCTAGTTTCTAGATTACTTCTGTGGAAAGAATGAGTTGTAAAAGCCCTCTAATTCAGTGTTTTGCTAGAAGGTAATATCTGAGTGTAGCTTAGTGGAATTCTATTTTCTTTTAGTTTAATGCTAAATTAATAGTTACTTCTTCATAGGAAGAAAAGAAAAATCCTGTAGTGCCATACAACATCCTATTTTTATTTTCTTAGGATTCAGCTTTCTTTTCTTTCCAGTTAAAATGAAAATATTGTCTTTCAGTTTTTAATATTGGTGTGGGCTACGATTCTCTTGTGAATTATCTGCTACCAAAAAATTGTTTATTAGAATGGTATGGATTAATGCTGCTGATATGATTCTTAAGGTTGCACTTAATAAACAAAGCACTGTGCCTGCTACCTACTGAATTCCATTTTAAGTTAGCAGGTCCCACAAAACAAACCACATGGCTTGTTTACTCTGGAAGATTCAGAAAAAGAATCATGTGGGGTTTTGCATAGTTGATGGAAAAACATTCCCATTTTCTCTGACTTCCTCTGTGATATTAGTGAAAAAATTGAAGTTACTGAATCATGGTAAGGGTAGCAGAATTCTTCTTTTGTAATGCACCTTCAGCTGAGATAATTGCAGAAGAGTAACATAGTTTTGTTGGTCCTATGCATTATTTTTGGGAGTGGAACTGCCTTATTTTGAATGCAGCCAAGTGCCATGGAAATCACTGCAGACAGAGATGTCTGCAGAGGCACATCTGATATAGCTGTTGGAAAGGGAATAAATGTTTCTTAAATTAGACTAAAATGATCGTTAACAACTTCTATTGTGAAAGGCAACTGTTCTGTCTGTATTCAAAAAAAAAGAGTTGAAGGAAGCATCGCTGTCAGCATAGACAATTAAAATTCTGTTTTCTGTATCATAATGACTGTAGAAGTATGGTAACAATCTCTGAGGTGCCTGTGCTTTCAGGTGCTAAACTGCAAACTGTTCTGAGAGACAAATGAACAGAGGAGGCTAAAATATGAGCCAGTTTGAAACTTTACGTGAACTAAAGTTGAATCTGAATATTAAAAAAGTTCTGTCTTGTTAACAGATTTGGGGACTTCAATCCACTGGTCAGGGTTGCAATAACCAAAGCTGCCTCATATCAGCTGAATGGCTTTTGTGTCACTCAGAGTTTATATTCCCAAATAGAGTGCTTTGTAGTACCTCACTCTGAAGGACAGAAAGTCAAAATGGCAAGAACTGCAGAAAAAGAATTAATGTCACATTGTTTAGGTCTTGGTAAAAAGTCACCATGTGCCAGAAAAGCTACTAAATGCTCTGGAACTCAGCAAAAGGATCTTTTGCAAACCAGGTTAGAAAAGACCAAAGCAGCTTAAGGGATGTGGCAGCACACACCCACTTAGACATATTTCCCTGCTGTGGCATCAATTCCATGTTTCTTTCTTGCAGCTGGTTGACTTGAGAGAGAACTGAGCTTAAAGGGTGTGATGGTAAGGGTTAAGAAGAGAGGCAAGTATTATCAGAATATGAGAATCTCTAGAGCAAAGTGAAGCACTGTCTATTTTAATAGCTGAACATGGAGGACAAAATGGGAAAAATTCTTGGTCTTACAAGCCCATGCTCTCAGAAGAGAAATCTTGATACTTATCACTGCTGTATGGAAACTCTTCCAGAGAAAAGAAGTGTGTAAAGAAAGCTACCCATTTGATGGGTATTAAATCAGTAATATATACTCATGTAATGTGACCATAACAAATACCATCAGCAAGGTAACTTTTGGCTGTTAATGTCAAGTGACTGTTATTGTAGTTTGAAAAATCTGTATGTGATTAATTCAGGTGAATCCATTTTGGCTGGGTTGAAGAGCATTCTGGAGATCAAGAAACTGAGAAGGTAATTCAGCCACCATTATTCTAAGAGAATAGCATTTCCTTGACATTGCAGCCTCAGGAATGGTGTTTTTCTGCCTTTCTACAGAATTATATCACAGAAGAGAAAAATAATTTTGACTGAGTATAGTTGTACAAAATTTTGTTAGCAATAGTGCTACCAGTACGTCATCACAACCTGTAAACTTGATTCTAATATTTTAAACCAAAAATAAAATGGGATATAATTTTAAAAATAGGGAGATTAAAATTCCAAATAGAGAGAAAACACAGATATAAAAGTTGTTCAAGCACTGGCAAATTCAAAGCTTGAGTATATATTCACTTGCATATCTCGAGACCATGTTTTTGTTTTGGTTTTTTTTTGCCTATATTTTTGAGACTGTAAATTGTAAAATTTGAGTATTCACTGGGTTTTCACCAATGAGAAGACAGAACATGGTTTCTTAGGGTCAGTACTGATTTAGCAAGCTAGTGCTGTGCATGTCTGTAGCAAGAGGTGATAGTTGTATATTTTTATTTTTATGTTTAATTTTTTTCCAGTTTAATTTTGTTCCTCTAACAAGGGAGATAAAAAGATGCAGTCAGTGACCTTATGAAAGCAACTATTTCCTATTCTATAGACCTGCTTGAGCGGGGTTTTTAACTGAGATGCTTTTCAGTTATAACGAAAAGAAAGGAATAATTACTGTCAGTTTGTCCCCCTTTCATCCAACCAGGTAATGTTTTAGATTTTTTACCTATCTTAGTACTTACTGAAATACATCCTCATTCTCTAAGTATCTGAGTGGTTTTACATCTTTAGACACAAAACTCAAACATTCGTAGCTGTCTGTCTACATTTGACACAACCAGAAGACAATCATTAAATAAATAATTTCCAACAACCATATCAGAGAAGGAAGATGACACTACTCTCGAGGTGGACTTTATTCAGATCACAGAGAACTGTTGATGTTCAAGTCCAATGACCCAGCAGGGGGGTGTGTGCAGCTTGGGAGGATGGTGTAATAGGTAATAAAAAAAGACTTCTGAACTTTTGTATTCCACTTCAAACTGGTGGTTTGACTTTTAGAGGATATGTAGGAGGCATTCTTTGACAAGCAAGATTCTTTAATGTTCTGCAAAGCAGATACTCTGAAACAGAATTACTTGATGTGATTTACAGGAAATCTGAACTACACTTCCACAGGATTTTTGCTTGTTTCATGTTTGGGGCTGGGTTTTTTTGAGGTTTTTTTGTTGTTGTTGTTTGTTTGTTTTTCTTAGAGTGCCTTTGATTTCCCTCCAGCATTTCTTGAATGAAGATTTCATTACTTTATGAAGATGCTAAAATGGAATAAATGAAAAGATTAGATATCTAAAAAATGTGTATGTACTATATAGCAACATGAGCTTTCATTTTAAAGTAGTGTTCCATACAGGAAAGGTAATAAAATTAAGCCCACTCCCTATTACCTTAACAGCTGTTTTGGAGAACGTGTATGACACTGCTGTTAAAAATATCTTTTCCCCTCGATGTTTGTTTTGGTTTTTATTTTTATTCTCTTCTTTTTGTGTGCAGTATCAATGCTTCTTCTAATTTCCTGCCTTTCTCTCTTCTTCACTGGGGCTTGGTTTTTCTGTTTCTGTCTCTGAATTTCTTTCCAGCTATACCAAATCTTCTCAGGTCTCTGTTCCTTTGTGTCCTTCCTGTCCCCGGACTCATGTTATCCTTCTACTATTTTATACTCATTTTATACATATCTTGTTCCTGTTTTCCCCTATAATTTTCAAATTGATTTCTCTTTCCTTTTTCACTTATGGGTTAAAATACACATGAATAATTTTTTACTGTGGCAAAAAGCCTGTCTATCATCCAGCTGTCCCCGGATTCTGCTCTGGAGCTAAGAAATGGACTTCTGGGGGAAAACCTCTAACCTGCTCTGTCAGAATGATTCCTCTGTGGTGTGTGTGAATCAGATGCCAGCTGAGGCAATGGCCTCCTCACTGTCTGTATCAGTGTCCTCTTCTGATGCTGTAAGGCACAGGCAGACCTAGGGGACTGTGCAGTCATGGGTTGCAGCTGGGCAAGTGTGCCACATCCCTCATTAAATACTGCAACAGCAGAGTCCCTGGGCCCCTCTAGTAAATCTGTGCTTTCTCTTCTTCTGTACAGGAGGTGGAATATGAACTAGCAAGGCTGTTTCATTCCTTCCCCTGGCTGATTTGTAGCTTCAGGTCACGTTTGTTTTGAGATAGTTAGAGCACTGCCAGCAGCCAGGTTTCGAGACCCAGCTATGCCTGTGGCTACAGGGGGCACTGAAAGGCACAAGTTCCACCAGCTGAATGCCCTGCTAAATCCCACAGGCTTCTTTTCAGAGTTCTCCTCTTCCAGAGAAGAGCAGTTCAGTGTTTAGAACTCTGGCCTGGAATTTTGAATACCATTTAGAAAGCATTTCAAGCCTTTCCTGTGCTGTAGATGTTTTGTCTAAATGTAGCCACTTAAGTTCTCTTTAATATCTTGTCAGTAAAATCTTTCCTTATGTTCTAAGGGCGCACTTAAGGGGAAGGATGAAATTTTCTGGAGATGATGGGTACATTGCTTAATTGCCACTGTAGCAGGATGATATATGGGCATAGTCTAGTTAGATCTGGTTGTGAAGGAATGTTCTTAAATCAAAGTCTTTCCTAGTGAACACAGCCATTTTTATTCCCCTCTATTGTACTCACAAGAAATCAAGTTTAGACAACACTATCATGTGAAAAAAAATCCACTCCTGGGGAAAAAGAGAGAGGCTAAATATAGGGAATGCTTATTTGTTGCTCAGCTGACTCTATAGTTATCAGTATGTTCAGTTGGGATTCTGTCTGGGTTTTATCCATGTTGAAAGGTTTAAGATTGCAGCAAAAAGGTGTGAAGCAGTCAGTGCAGGGAACTGTGTAATGGTTAGAAGTATTTTAAAGAAGGATGTGGCCAAACCCATTAGAGGAAGAAACTCAGTGGGAAAGAATTCCTCTGAGACCTGTTTGACATCAAGGAGGGAGATAGGTAGCTTAACAGAGCAGGGAATCTCTTCTGGGACCTCATCCAGCCCTTGCTCTAAATGATACAAAAATATTTTGACTGTATGGCTAAAAGAAATATTTACTTTTAAAGAACAGATTTGTCTTAGGGAGAAAACCTTTTGATCACATGGTTTTAATCAAATAATGGTTGAAGTGACTTATTTCTTTATTTATGACATGTAATTACCTGGCAATCACTCAGGATCAGCATCAGCCATACAACAACTAAACCACAATAACAGGCACTGCCAGGAATCAGCTCTCCTCCTCTGGGAGTGCAGGTTCCCTTGCTTGCACACACCTCTTGCTAGGGATCTGTAATCACCTGTATCCATGCTTCTCCATGCAGTTTTCCAATCCACCCAGTGCAAAACCACCCTGCAAGTTAAGATATGCCCACGGAAGTGTGTTAGAAATCCTGCATGTTTTTCCCAGTGCTGTCAGTCCACTGCCTGCTTACCATGTGGGGTGGATGGAGAAGCTGCTTTGTAAAGCCTAGGCAGAGGTGTCCATGCTTTCTGGGTAACTTCTGTGCCAGACCAGGTTTTGGCTGCTTCTCTGTTTTCTCTCCAGGATCTTTTCACCATGTTAAAGATGTTCCTGTTTCCCATTTCTTTTCAAGTTGATTCCTTCTTTATATCAGTTACTGTAATTCCCTGGTTGCTTTTTAATCTCATGACCGTCTTTCTCTTTAACCTCTTTCTCAGCAGCTATGGGCTTAGATGCAAAGAATCTAAATCAGAATATGGTTCTACCCATGCTGACAAGCTTTGCTAACAAATAGGATTTAATAGTTTGGTTAGTATCTCTAATCTGTCATGTCATCTTGCTCTGAGCTGACTATTGAGACTACTACATTATTCTGCTTAAACACACATATAGGAAACTCTCAAAAAAGAAAAAAATCAAAGAGGAAAAAAAAAAAAAAGCTAAGGGCTAAAAGCACCTCGTCTCTTTGGAGAAAGCTTGCAGCATTGCTCTCTAGTTCATAAGAAAGCCAGCTTCATCTTCTGCAGGTGAGGTCTGTACTGAATTTTACTGCAGTTTCTCAGCTGTACAACCCAGTTTCCTGCCAGAAGTTTGTCTCCCTGGAAGACTTACTAGAAGAGGACACGTGCCTGCATTTCAGTCTCTCCAGTTTGTAGTCTGGTATCTTAATTCACACTCTCCTTGTCTCCTGCAGAGCGGCTGTGTTAAAGGCAAATAAGGAACAGGGGTATGTTAATTACCACCACTTACAGGCTGAAGATAAAAATACTTTTAGGAAGAGCTTTGAATGAAAAGCTAGGAGCAGCAGCACCTTAGAAGACACAGAGGGGTATCAGCAGATATCTTTTGACAAAGTTCTAACTTGGCATTAGGGGGGTGTAGCATTAGAGAAGATTTGGTATATATGTAAATGCCTGATTGTTTTAAATAATTCTAAAATCAGGACAGTGATATTAAATTTTAATTCATGCTAAACAAACATCCTTAAATATCTACTAATCTGTAGTGCATATTTTCAAAGGAAGGAAATGCAAGGTCTCATTCCATAACTAGGATAAAAAGTGTCTGTTTAGGAACCCAGATAAACTTTCCAGAAAATAGGCAACTGGTACATACAGAGAATAATTTAAGTCTCCCCAAATGAAGATGAGAAGTTTATATGCCCAGAGAGGCCAAAAAGGAAGCAGAATTCAGAACTGATTGCAATCTGATAGCTTAGTTATTGTTAGTAGCAATATGAATAGCATGCAAAAAATGTAATATTAGAAAAAAGTAGTGTCAGAATAGTGTGAAAATCTTGCATGAAATAAAAGCAATATAGCTTTTCTTTGTAGTTCTCTTTATTCTCTTAGAGGAGCAGGACAAGGAAACGTGGAAAATGTTTTGGCTGAGAAAAGACGGGCTAGTGTATTGTACAATGAGAGAAGTTAAACTTGAAAGAGGTTTTAAAAGATACAACTTTATGTGCACACATCGCAGAAAAGGCCCTTTGCACTGGAACTCAATGACAAAATAAGGAAATTGGAGAAGGAGAGTCACATGCTGAACACTGCAAAATGAGATAAAGGAGGAGGCCTTGTGGAGGCTGAAGAGATTGACAAGAGAGGTATGGATAAAGATGTTGAGGGTACCCAGTGACTGAAGAGGAAACCAGATGCTTTCTAAAGTGAATTCTGCACCTCACTGAAGTCTGAAACATTGGAAGTTGCCACTCAAAAGGGAGAACTGGGGCTGCAGAGATAATACCTGGTCATCCTTGAAAGGCACAGGGCCAGTCAACCAAATGAATGAAGATGTGTTTGAATTGGATCAGCTATGCAACCAGCAACACAGGCAGGCAGAGAATGTTGACAACTTCCATAAGTTCAGTTTCTCAGGTGATCCAGATTATGAATGATCATCGTGGTATCTGAACGGGAGTGACAAATGATGAATTTCTAAATGCTTTTGAGAGCAGTGAATTAGGAGGGTTTTGAAGAGACTTCTGGTATTCTTCTGTGCTCTTTTCCCCATCACTCACAAGTGTCTGAGCAAAATTGTGAATTAAAAGCAAACTGTCTAGTGGCAGATTAATGACTGGCTATGTGGTGGGGAAAGGAGGATCCCTGATCTGGAAAAAGCCCACAGAGCCACAGTGGGAACTGTTTATGCACCAGAGGTCAGTCTTATATTAAAATACGTTAGCTCAATAAAATTAACTAATGTTGAATAACTTCAAAATTTTAAATGTCAAGAAATTTAAGTCTTTCATTATAAAATTTATCTATGTCATTGGAAATAACAGGAAACTTTAAGAAAAATGGTTGAAAGTCTGCTTTTTAATCTTTTCCTCAAAACATGGCTAGTTTGTAATCACCTCCATTTATTTAATAATATGGCATTTATTTCCATAGGTGAATAGACAAGTACAAATAATGCATATACATTATAATATGCATATACATATAAATGATAACCTCAAAAATCTATCACATCTATGAACTGCTCAGGTAGAGAAGGAGTGAATCTGTCAACACCAAAACATCTTGTCTTAGACAAATACTGGGCATTCAGACAAGAAGTTTTTCTACAAGAGTGTTTGGCTGCTTTGCTGCCACTATGACCAGAGATAGCAGAAACAGTTGACCAGCTCTGCAGAAGATCCCCCACCTTTTAATCAGTTTAATAAAGGGATTGACTGATACCCTGATTTCTAATGGGGATAGAGGAAACAACCCATGTCTCTGTGTTCCACAGGGCATTTCTGGTTTTATACGCTGGTTCAAAGGCATGGAAGTACCCCAGAAAATGACACATTAGTATGGCACAGTGCACAAACTAATGAGCCTTGCCTCCTGGGGGAATCATTAGGCTGAAGGCAATGATATTCTGATGTGAGTACCTTGTTCCCAGTGTCACAGTTAACTCAATGATGTTAGCCTGGTGGAGGGGGGAGAAATCTCTTACCCACCCTGTATTATTACTTGGTAGTAGTTCTTGGACTGAAGTCCTGATACTTAGGTAATCTAAATTAGGTTAAATATAATTTATACCAATTAAATTAAATTGCTTCTGAAATTGCCTGTTGGTATATATTGGATCCAGTTCCTAGTCAAGCCAATAAGTCACTCCAGACTTCACTGGGTGTTAGAGCAGCCTTCAAATATTTTCATATGAGAGCAATAACAACAAAGAGGGGGAGAGGAGCAGGAAATGTAGAGCAGCCCCTGGCTAGGCACGTTAGGAAATTTAGACAGATATTGCAATAAGACCACGCTGTCTTATCTTCAAAGGCAAAACAGGGATTCAAGGCTCAGTTATGACAATCTATGGAGAGAGGGCTGCAGGGCTGGTTAGCTGATGAGAGGCTGATTTTCATGAAGAAAGATATACCAGCTGACAAGAACACGGAATCACTTTAGAGTAGTGCATAATGTGCTGGGTTTTTTTCCAGACATTTCCCTCTAGCTACAAAGAAACAGAATGGACATCCTAGGCAAAAGGGTGTTAGCATTAGTTCTTTAGACATCCACCTCAAAAATCTCATTCTGACATGAACTTTTTTTGTAAACTTGAGCAAATCACTTAGTCTTACATCCTCAAAATTATTTAGGTTTCCTAGTGCCAGTTTCAGTCTCTCCTTACAATCAATCTCCAAGACACAGTCTTTTCATACTGATGGGCAGTGGGCACTTTCTGAGAAGTGCTGTAACTAAGCACCTTTATGGATCATACTCTCAGTTTTTTTTCTGTTTCAACCCTCACTCAGTAAGAGAGGAAAAGAGGTGCCAAAAGTTGCAGCTGCTGATCAGGCTATCCTTAAACACAGGTGTTTTGGAGAACGATTCCATTACTGTTTTGTTTTGGGGTTTTGTTTTTTGGTGGGTTTTTGGTGTTTGTTTTTTTGTTTTTTTTTTGGTTGTTGTTTTTTCTGCGAGACAGGTTAGTAACAGGTTTTTCCCAGTTGCTGTGGGTTCTGTTCTGTTGCAAGGGCAATTTTGCCAGGGTACGCTGGTGAGAGGTGTATTTAGAGAGTTTGAGACTACAAGGCTACATAGGTTTGCCATGAAGGCAAGCAGCTGCCTAGTCTTATACAAGAGTAGTAAAGAAAAACAAAGTGTAGAGGGCCAGTTCTGGTTTACTTGATTTCTTATTGACATCAAGGATATGTCTACATTGCACAGCACAGTACTGTAGCCTGAGTACTTGGGTTGCCTCATTCTGAGTCGAGGCAGCAGTTTCAGCATGCTAACAAGCCCTGTTATGGGTCATACACTAATGTGGCTGCAGAGCTTTTTAAAGCTTACTTTGCTCATTGTGAGGCCCAGTGTATGTGGAGATACTCAGAAGTATGCATGAAACATCAGGCTTGGTCTCAGCAGGTATCTGATGACTGAAGGAAACATTTCATGTCTTCGAAACAATCATATTTCATTTCCACAATTCATTTCTAAACCCTCATCTTAAGGCTCCTATATCCACTGAAGTGTTGGGAAACTGATTTTTAAATAAGAGGCAGACTGGTCCTTGGCTGTGTACATCAGTGCAGCTACCTTTAAATGAATGAGGCTATTCCAGTCTCTTCAAGGTGAGGATCTGACTCAAAGAGTAATGGAAGACAGGAGACACAAAGAATGGGAGTTTTCTAATGCTTTCAACATTAGTCTGACTCTGCCCATTTCCTTTGAAAGGAAGTGTCTTATTAAATTCACAGGGAACAGAGCAATTCCAAGGCTGAAAGCTGTTTGAGAAATCCCATCCCTCTGGCCCAGAGTGCCTCAGATTGCTCTCTGGTGAGAGATGAGTGACTGTGAGAGTTCAGCAGTTTGGTGGGGTCCTTCTTGGGCAGCAGTGACAAAGCTGAAAAATTCTGTAACAATTGGAAATCAGGAGAGGAAAGCCAAAAGAAACAAGATGGCTAAAAACTAGTCTATTTCCACTGCATCCTCAACTGCTGAAACACACAAACTACAAATCCTCAGATTCTCCCAGGAGTCTAAGATGTCACTGTCTAGCTAATCTCAGAGGAGCCTTTTTGTTATCTGCTTCTGTGAGGATTTGAGGAGGTGTTTAGGGGCAAGCTGTTCCTTGTTGAAGACAGTGTTCCTATGTGCTTAGAAACATGTGAGTAGAGTTTCTCACTATATGTGGAAGCATGTGAGGACTCTTTTGAGGCAGAGTGGGATGGTGTTATTATACACTGAAAAGCTCAGTATGTTTGATCAATACTAAAATCTGAAAGCCTTCTAGTGTTGGTTTAATTGACCTTCACTGTCCTTGCTGTGTTAGACCCAGGCTCCATTAGATGCCAGTGCAGCATAAATAACACAAAGAATTTAAATGAAGAAATAATGTCAAGATAATAAGAGGATAAATAAATAAATTATACAAACATTTCTCTCAAGAGAAATTCTGTCTAATAATAGAAAAAGGAAAAGAAACTTAGGTTTTTACATCGATTTCTAAATGGGGAAGGGAATGGGTTAATGAAACTGTAGAAGATAAGTGTCAGGATAATTTTTTAAGTCCTTTTGTGTTTTGTTTTTTTTTTTATTTTATTAGTAGTGCTGAGTCTAAAACAGTACCAAGGCGTTAATGTAACTTGAACAAGCTGATTATATCACAGCATAAAGACATTTTCCTTATCTGTTTTCCTCATCATCATTCACTTGCAGTATGTTCCAACTGACTGAACTATACATCATTAGTTATGTTCTATATGCAATAAAATTGCCACATTGCATGTTTGGATTGATATATGTATTTATATTCACTTCATGAGGACAGGAAGCTTTCCATCATTCTCTTGCTTTGCATGTGCTTTAATTATGAAAACAGTTTAAATTGTGACTGTGTCCTTAGACTGTTGTGGCTTTGACTAAGGCATAGAAGTTAACTCAGCAACTCTGTTCTTGACAAGAGTGCAAAGATATCCCTCACTAACAGTTACTTCAGTTGGCTTTAGAAGGACTTTCTGAAAGTATAAGGATTCTTTTTCTGACTAAGTATGTGAAAATGTAGATTTTACATATTCTTGACCCATGGTTCAGAGGCAACATACTGTCTGTAGGACCTTCATTACCCATGCTCCTAGGGGGTAAAAATGTTAAAACTGAAGCTAGCAGGCAGAGAAAAACATGAAATTTTCTGCAAAATGTTACTATGCTATGGCTGGTGGGCCAGAAATAGAATATATGTGGAATTGGGCTAATGCAGGACATAATTTTTACTTGTACTGTTCAAGCAGCTCCCCAGCTCTCTGGGGTTCTCTGTCACACAGATGATCATGCTGGCACAGACAGACAATCATAAGCCCATACTTAAATGCTATAATTTAGAGGAGCTTACAATATGTGCTATGTTTGATGGAAAGCAGATGAATCCCTGCTTTCAACAATACAATCCAACTCGCATTACTGTTTGGAGCTTTAAGTGGTGCCTCCCTCTATCTTTTTCTGATATCTCAGTTTGCATCAATAATGAAATCATAAAAGGGGAGAGAAGAAACATCTTTAAAAAGTTAGGAAATAAACAGAAAGTACTGTTTTGAGTAGGAAACTTTTAATGTTAGCATTCATATCAGAACACATGCAGTGCCAGTTCTTTGTAATTATAAAAAAATAGAGACTGTAGGCATGAGGGGAAAATTCTAAGTTGGAAGTACACATGATGAGAGACATAATGTCTAAATTATTATTAATTTTGTAATTTCCCCTCTAGTGTTTCTCTCACAGAGGAGAGCATATTTTTCACTACTTTTTAAAGTTCCACTAATTACTTTGTTCGCTTTGTTTGGATTCTTGAGAAGTTTGGTAATCCTAATACTACAGCACAGCCCACAAACAGTAGCCCCAAAATGGAAGCAGATTATTATGAGATGTTATCAGCACACCAAGGGACATTTCAGGGAAGTAAATAGCAGTTTGTGGAATAAAGCAATTGAAAATATGCAAGTACACTCAGCAAACAGATGGTCTTTAGAATAAGATGGATTCCTTTTTCATAGTTCTAGCTCAAAATATTTGATTCAAAAGTTCACTTTGCAGTTTTTTCTCTCCTAATCCCTTCATAAGCTATAGGGGTCTTTAAGGTTATCTGTCGCCTCAGCTTGAGCATAGGCTTTCATTTCTTGAGCATGATCTTACTTGCAATTAGACCATATAAAATACCAGATATGCTGTTCTATTAAAAAAGAAAAAAACACACAAAAACAAACCCAAAAAACACCCACTTCTGCACACAGCAGTCTTCAGATTCAGGAAATTATACTCTAATAGCTCCAATAGCCCAATAGGGTGTTTCTGCAAGAAATTATAAAAGCTAATAATAATCCTGGTTATGATGACCCCACTTGTTCATAGCAGCCTATTTTTATCAGAAATATGGAAAGATTTCAAACACCAGTACAGATTCAAAAGGCTTATTCCCAGTGGAAGACAAAACTAGACAGATCTGCAAACTCACATTTGTGAATATTCATTCCCTTTCCTTTTTTCTGTTGCTTTAAAGGAATAGAAGTGTCTGTGGAAAGTAGTCAGAGTATATTTGAATTACAGACATACTGGAAACCAAAGAGAAAGGGATTTATGGTGTGTATTGGCTTGGGACAGAAGACTTATCTCTTCCTTCCTTCCTTATTTTTAGAGATGATCACTAGGTAGCCAAGACTGCAAAATTAGGAAGTCTATGGAAATGCTGAAATAATTGTCTTGATCAAAAGGAATCAAATGAAATCTTGGTTTGTTAGAGTGCATGTATCCATGTGTAGTTACATGATTTATTCTGATTCACAGGGACAGATTGTCCTAGTACAGGGCAGAGGAAGAAATAGTTCAGATACACACCTTGTCTCTTTGGTTACCAAATTATTACCAAATTACCAAACAATGCTTTTAGCTGAAGTTTCTTCATGTCTTATGGCTGCTTACATGTGATGTAGCTTTACCTGTGAATGCTGAATGTGCTGCCTATGTGCCTTGTCTATATTTGATCCTGTCATAGCTCTCCTAAGGTCAACTTTTAAAGCCAAACTGCCCACCCACTAAGCTGTCCTGGTTTTCCAGGGACAGAACTATGAAATATTTTCTTTCTGTTCAGAGAAACTGTAGTTTTGAGAGGCTGCAGAGACCAGTTCTGTGAGAACAAAAGAGAGAAGATGCTTTGGTTTTGTTTATACCCAGCTCTGGTATGTGGAGCTCTGAAGTGAGCAAGGTTGAGGGTGTTTTTTTAAACATGCAGGTGCAGCAGACTAGGAGGGGTGAAGCCTGATGTAGATGACCCAAGCTAGCCAACTAGAACATTCCACACCATCAACATCACCCTCGCTATATATCAGGAAGTTTGCACGATATTTTTTTTTTTTTTTAATCTTCTACCATGGATGCTTTCCTTAGAGGGACCCAAATGTCTCATCAGTCATCCTGCTCCTGAGGCCTGGTCCTCTGCTTTCTGTGACCATCGTGTTCTTGCTGGAACTGTCATGCTTCAGTTTTAACTGCTGAAAGAGCACAGCTTGTGACTGCTATCTGGAGCTGACTATAATTTTGGAGTTTTATTAGTTTTGGGGTTAATATTAGCTTGTTATTATTCTATTAAATCTGTTTTCTTTTTAGTCCATGGGTTTCTTTTCCACTTCCTGATTCTCCCTCTCAACTGCGCTCAGGTCCTCAAGCTGTCTAAACCCCAATACAAGCCCAGACCAGTCCTTGATATGGAGTCAGTCAGAAGAACACCTGCCCAATGATCCCTGGTCCTGCCAGCCTTGCCAGAAATGGCTCTGGGCTCTCGTGGTGACTCCCTTCTCATAAGCACCATGAGCAAAGCTGACACAGCACCACAGCCCAAGCCTGGCATTTAAATCCTCTTGCTTAGTAGACTGACCAGATGTCCTGGTTTGGGCCAGGATAAAGGTAATTTTCTGTCTTCTACTTTTGCTTTCAGCTAAGTCTCTTGTAAGTAAGTTAAACCGTGACACCAGAATAATCCCACTAGTTAGAAACTGATCCTTTCTCTTCCTGTCTGACAACACTAAGGGCTGGTGTGCTGGGTTTTGCTCTTGCACTGGAAGAACTATGTCCATGGCAAATGGGTCCAAAAGTATGAACTGTTCTTGGTTTACCTTCATTACGTGTGCAGTACATATGGCTCTACAGCCCCTCTCAGCTCTGGTACCGATGCCTGGGCCCATAATCATGGTCAGCATCCACCTCAGCGAAGGACAGTGGTCCCAGTTGCTAAAGCCGGGGCTACCAGGGGGCCCTTGCATGGCTTACAATTAGATAGAATGGCAACCACTGAGCACCTCACCTCTTACCAGCCACTGCCATTTATATGCCTTCAGCATACAATGGTTTGTGCAAATCAGACATGGATAACACTTGCTCGGGTGCTCTTTTCTTTCTGACTTTGTCATCTATTCCAATATATTTCCTCCAGTTTTCAGTGGGAGCTGTGCCTATATCATTTTGAACAGGTAATGGTAGTGCCCAAATTCTGTAAATGCAAGCATGCAGGCAGAGAGTGATCCATAAAGGTGATATTTTATCCAGGAAAATAAGAGGGACAGGGGGAGAGAGAGAAAAAGAAAGAGGGAGAGAAAGGAAAAAAAAAATTATGAGGGAAATAAATGCCATATCTGGTACAAAAGCTCAGGGGTTCCTGGAGGGACCTAAGGAGCTGGTTCCTGCAAGTGACAAAATATCCCTCTGGCAGAAATATATGTTTGGAAATAATTTTTTTTGCACTTTGTGGTCGAGAGGAAAAGAAAATCTGTCTATTGATACCCATCACTAGAGATGATTTTAGGAGTGTTTTTCTTCCGTTGTCTCACTCTTCTGTGCAGGTTTGTTTTTTATTTGATTGGTTTCTTTGGCTTTTGAGGAAAAGATACACCTTCCAATTGGTTCATCTGCCTTGTGTTTTGCAATATGGTGTCAACTTTGCAGACTCTTCAGAGTATTCATACAGCTTCACCACAGAATCAGGTTCATAAAAGTGAGCATAAACTGTCTTCATGTACCCTAACATATAATGACAGTACTCCAGAAAGAAAGTAATTTTGTTTTGCTGAAATATGAGCTTTCTGCTTTTCCAGTGTACTTTAAAAATGTAAGTTCTGATTATAAAGAAAACAAGTAATTTCTCATTCACAAAAGTTTTTGGAAAAAGCTACTTTTCTAGCATGAAAGAATTTCAAGAGAAAATTATTTTTAACTGTGATTGGCACAGCTCTGCCTTTTATTGATAATGCTTTCTAAAGAAGCAGACCAGAAGCCTTGAAATTTTCTCCCAGGTTAGGGAGATGCAAGAAAATGCACCAATCGCATATTCCAGTATAATAATGTATTCTATGGCTGTCAACACAGGATCAGTTATATTCAATATTCTTTTCTACTGATGGATTCATAGGACACAAACATACATATTCCACTCAAGGATACATTATTTAAACTGGAATTAAGAGTATGCAATCAGAGCCACAAAAATAAGATACTTACCAGAAACCATGCTTGTAACTCACATGATATGGGAAAAGCAAATGTGGAAATATATCTTCATAAAAAATTCACAGAGTCACAAATTGTGCCATCTATTTCTGTACACTACATTTTTGTTGCTCCTGGAGAGAGATGGTGTTTTTATTTAAAGAAATTGTTGTTGATTTTTCAAAAGACATAAAGTATTCATCTTCTCCCCTCTCCTGC
This sequence comes from Calypte anna, assembly GCF_003957555.1. Classification (NCBI taxonomy): domain Eukaryota; kingdom Metazoa; phylum Chordata; class Aves; order Apodiformes; family Trochilidae; genus Calypte; species Calypte anna. The sequence continues at coordinate 76,990,939 of NC_044244.1, read as the reverse complement.
TGCCTTTTGGAAGTAGTCAAAGAAGTGAAATTAATTAAATTCTGACCTCATGTCAGCATTGTATATCATAATTAACAGAAAAAAACATCCTTAAGGATGTTCTGAGGTCTAAGATCTGCACAATTAAAGCCAGTATTCTGTGAAAGACACAAGATTAAAAAGAGGGTGTTGGGAGAGAGAGTCTTGAAAAGTTGAATTCCCCTGCATGGGGAGATGCAGTCACTGAAAAGTTCACCTAATATACCCAGATACATTTACATAAATCCCTTTGTTCTTCTGTGCAAATGCCTTTCCATTTGTCTCCATGGAGTTTCCTGTTTCTAAACCTTGTAAGCTTTTCTGATTTATTTTGCACGTACACTTAACAGCCCAAACCCTCTCAAAACCAAAGATCCATTTGGATAACAGAAAGAATCCACATGCATCCTGGATCCAGACCTAGTGTATGCAAAACAGCTTTTCTTCATCTTATAGCAGCTGTTATTGGATATCAAGAAAAAAACACGTGGCAGTCATGACAGTTTTCTCAGCCTTACCTTCCTAGAAATCTGATACATCAAGATCTACTAGTAGAGAGCTGGTTTCACTGCATTTTTGCTGACTTGAGGCATTGATTAGACTTGTTAGGCTTGGAAGATAGATTCTGCATTTTGCTACTCATTGACTGAAGTCACAGTTGTTTATTCTTATACTCTAACATCCAAGGAATGAAGGTTTTGATTCTATTACTTGCAAGTCTGGTGATTTCCAAACATGAGTCTTTTGTCTTTAACTTCACCCAAATTATCTCTTAATCTTCTATAATTTAATATAATTGTGGTTTGCATAACACAAAAAGTAACCAGATATTCTATATAGTTGGCTTTTTGTTTTGTTGTTTGTTTGTTTGGGTTTTTTGTTTGTTTTTTTTAAATGCAGTAATCCTCCTTTTTCCATTTGAACTTTTCCATTTAACGTGGTTTGGTTTATGCCTTGGTTTTATCATTCCCCTGGGCCTATTTTTCATAGGCCTTGGTACAGTCTCTCTATTGATTTCAGTCAAAACCCAGTCGTTCTCCCTGAATGGTGCTTAGTGCATCATCTTTATTATTATTGTTTTTTTTCTATTGCCTTTACTGTGATTTTAACTTCTTTTTGACCAGCAGCACCTTTCTTTCATGGTTCTTTTACACTAATAATTTATTTGCTATTGATTCCTTCTTCATACTACCTTTCAATTTGAATTCCTCAATCCTACTGTCAGTTGAATGAACATTTGGTCACTTATGATTGTATTACCTTAAGGTAGATGATTTCAAAAGCTGTTTAATGGGAGATGGCAAGAACTCGTTATTTCCAGAAATCACAAACTAGGTGACCATTTCAATCACCTCTATTTTAAAAATTCTGTCTGCCAGCTTCTCACTGACATTTTGAATGATTTATCCTTATCTATCAGAAGTGTAAGAGCTCTAACAAACTGATGTTATGTTTTTTCACAGAAGGCCCCATCCAGGCCCTCTTTCTTCAAGAAATTTAAGATAAATCTCTCTTGCTTTAGTACCCTGTATAGTTTCCTTGTCTGTATATGACTATACGTGTGTTTCCCTCCTAACTTTTATATTCTCTGTCGTGAAGCTTTTCTGAAATTTTCTTCCTGTCTTCTGAATTCCTTTCAGATGTAGTCGTTGCCAATTGTGCATTCAAATCTTCATTTCTATTTTGGAGAGCTTGCTAATGCAAACCTATTTCTGTAAACATGTTATGGGACTGATTTTGCCTCCCTCAATAACACTAAATAATGCTATAAGTAGTTCTTGGTGAAAACTGTACAACTTTTCTCCAACGTGAGATTCTGTCTCTTCCATAGTATCCTACATGGTCATGCTGGAAACAAAGCCATTGTGCTAGAAAATTCTTCTGTGAATCAGCCAAGGTGGCTCAGTTTCTGAATTATATGCTCTATTTACAGTAAAGCTTGCCTACAACTGAGATCTATTTATTTCTTGTGTCTTAAATATCCCAAAGGACACTGTTCACACTTAACAGATATTGTTCAGTACTACTTGGTATTGATACTGGGTTATAGCATTAATAGCAAAAGAACACAATAAAATAAAATAGTTCTATATAAAGGTTACAAAGAGAAAACAGGAACTGTCAGCTGTTTCAAATCCATACTGTCAGTCTGCAAAGGTACTTGCAAGAACAAAGGCAGAGGAACAAGTTATTGAACTACTAGTTCACTCGTAACTTTCCCCAATCCTGTTTTTAAAATAACAGCACAAAACTGTCAAGTTTTGTGTCGAACTGCAGGGAAAGAAGCCCCGAAGTACAATGGCATGGCAAATGTCAACAGTCATCTCTCAGCTGTTTGGGGTTTCACTTATTTTAGCATGCTGCCAATCCTAGCTAACGTTGCTGGTTTTTGAAAGGGAAAAGCTGCTAGGTTTTCTTAATCACTTGTTCAAACCACTAAAGTAGGACTAGCTACAGTTTTGTTGCTGTTTTATTTAACAGAAGGCTTTGAAACAGAATGTTTACAAAGTATGTAGGAGGCACTGAAATAGCATTTCTCTGTTAACTCTCATTAAAGTTGTCTTAGCATTCCCTCCTCTGATAGTCTTTTTTCCCCCCCATTTGTTATTGAATAAAAGAAAGATTTCCTAACCAATAAGGAGGGGCTCAGCCTTCTCTCCTCAGATACGCTAAGCAAGACTGCAAAACTGACAATAATTTTTTAGTCTGCAGTTATTTTCCTGCAAAGGATATGTGAAATATGTATTCAAGATTATACAGATACAAAGGCAGTTAGTGATGCCCATAATGGGGAAGGAGACAGGTTTTGGACTTGGTGTTCTAGGTCAAAAGGAACTATTTGTGATCAAGGTTGGCATACCATCTTTTACCATCTATTTATACAAAAATACAAAGCAAATACCTAGCCCTGACCTGAAAATAGTCACTGTTTTCCTTTGTAATTTGCTTTAGTGAATTTACCACTATTTTTTTTCTTTAAAAATGATAGTTTTTTTTCAGTTTGTCTGTTTTCTGTTTCCAAATATTGTATCTGTGTATCTCCTTGGTTGAATAATACAGATGCTGTTTTAGAACCTTTTTTCTTCCTATTAAGATACTGATATGCTTGGCATCAAGTCATCTGTCAGTCTTCTGATAAAGTAAACAGACTGAACCTCCTAAGTCTACTACTGAATTTTTTCCAGTTGTGAAGTAATTTGGCATTTTTCTAAACCCTTGTCAGTGTTTATAATGTAATTAAATATGTCTATTAAAAATGTGTGCAGTTTTCTAGTATCAGCATCACGAATGTAACAGAGGTAAATCATTTCCCTATATCAGTTCTCCATGCTCTAGCATCTAATGTGTAAGAAAAGTACTAGCACTTCTTACCTCAGTGTGGCAAGACTTGTCCTATATAACTGTCAAAATCTTCTTAGAGTCATCGCATTCTAGGATACAGCTCCCAAGATACAGTGCTTGTAGGGGCTATATCTCTTCTCCCTATATGTTTCATAGAATCGTAGAATCAGCTGGGTTGGAAGGGACCTCTCAGATCATCAAGTCCAACCCTTGATCCACTACTGCTGATTTCCATTGGTTTCACTGTACTAAGTATATTTTGTTTGAATGGGCCCAAGACACCAAGTAACCCAGTTTGCTCTGCCTGATTCATCTGTCACCCTCATTAATACTTTTTTGGCATATCCTCAGGTTTTATCAGGTCATAAGATCATTACTTATTTACAGAGCCTCCACAGCCCTGAGTGTGTCACCAAAGGAAAAAAGTGTGTGACTAAGCATCTTAATCCTATGAAAACTTTTACTTGCCCTGGAGTAAAGAGGAGAAACCAGAAGATGACATCAATTATGTTATAGAAGATAAGCCAGGCATCTCTTTTTCTGGATACTATGGATGCTTCTGTATGATAAAACGAAGCATTTCTATGAACATTTCCAAGACTGCCTAATTTACTGATAGTGCTGTAGCTGATACAGAGATGCTCTTTAGATAGCAGGATGAATGAGAAAGCTGGACTGCTAGAAATAAATACATTGTGGAAATATAATAGAATTACGAAGTTGATTCTCCTACACAAACTGTGGTTTTGTTATGTAGTTCTCCGCTTTCAGGCATCCTGCTGCCTGAAATTAATTCAACTTAGAGCTCTTACTTTCTGGTCAGTTGCTGTTCTCCTGAGATTTTATTGTTGAGGAAAAGAGGAAATGTCTTTGCTGCTCAGAGAATAATTATACTTTGAGAACCTCTAGTAACCAAAAATATGTTTCAATGTGGAAGGTAGAAAACTAAGCTGAAGTGTTTTTTTCAGTATAGTCAGCTGAATGATCTCAGAGAATCTTTAGAGGACTCCTTAAACATGATGTTCTCCCTTGGAAGTAAGCTGGCCAGTGTTCCTATTCATTTGATGTAAAAATACTTTTTTCCTATCTTCCTCTGAAAATATAGCTCCAGACTTTAGATGGTACACTGCTTCTAGCTATCTTTGTTATGCTTCTTCAGTATCTTGCACTTCATGGATTTCAAGTCTGTTATGTTATACTCCAGTCAGTCCATTTCTACCTAATGGCATAAAAGCTTTCTTAAAAGCTCAATACCAGGAAGCTTTCTGCTTAGGTTTAAGCATTTAAACTTTCCATCTCAGTGCTCAAATCTCCTTATAACTCCACATCCACAAATAATTTTTCCCCAACTTTTTTTGACAACCCTGAGAAAACCTACTCAGAAAAAAAGTCTGGACTAGAAATAGAATTTCTGTGAAACAGAAAATTGTTAGACCGTGACAACCTACTCCTTTTAATTTTATTTCAGAAAATAAAACTCAGAAAACAATGTCTAGAAAACTAACAATTTTCTGCTAAGTACTCACAATGTCAAACTCCTCCTATTCCGTCAGACTGGAGGGGGAAAAGAGAGAAAAAGGGAGGGATGACCAATTAGGGTAGAAAAATGACTTTATTACCCTTGCTCTTCAAGCTTTCATTCCCAATAGCTTTTACAGCTGCTGTAGCTTTGCTGGCCACAAACTACACACACTGTGGTGAACTTACTCCACTTGCTCTGCATCTCAGCTGCTGCCTATCTGTCTCCTAGAGTGAAAACTCCTGCAAGCACAGTCTCCCTTTCTTCCTTGTGTTATACACACTGCAGATTGCATTCTTAGTGCTTGGTAAATAAATTAAGTGAGCTACTGATCATGGTGATCAGCAGCCACATGAGAATGAGGCATGTGGTATCTGGCTTTCTTTTGCCTTGATTTGCAGTCGTTCACAACCAGCTGATTGCACTGGTATAAATAATGAGGATGTTTCTTCTTTTGCATTTGCAAAACTCAGGGCTTTTTTGTCTGCACCCTGTACGTTAGGTCCTATACTGTGTGTTCCCATATATACATATACTAATTTATATATCATAGAATCGTATCATAGAATCATAGAATTGGCTGGGTTGGAAGGGACCTCAGAGATCATCAAGTCCAACCCTTGCTCCACTACCGCTGCAGTTACCAGACCATGGCACTGAGTGCCACATCCAGTCTCTTTTTAAATATCTCCAGGGATGGAGAATCCACTACTTCCCTGGGCAGCCCATTCCAATGTCTGATCACCTTCTCTGTAAAGAAATTCTTTCTAATATCCAACCTAAACCTCCCCTGGCACAACTTGAGACCATGTAATATAGAAAGGCCTTGTGGTATTCAAGGCATCATTGCCATCCAAGGGCACCAATAGGTAGATCCCAGCTGGGTAATCTGAGTCTGGATAAAGTTAAATTTGAAAGGAAGACAGATAGTGACATTTAGTGATTTAAACAACCCAAGAAATAACACCTTTAAAGACATAATTGTACAAAGCAAATTTCCATTATTATCATTTTTTAACTGTTTAGTAGGGCCACCTTCCAAAAATCTAGTTTGTTGCCCTAATGTCTGAAATTTAAATTCCCCTGAAATGGGACTGGAGTAATTGAAGTAAAAGGTTGCACTCAGGTCTTTCATAAACACATATTTAGCTAGTAGTCAACAATGTCATGAAAAAAAAATGGCTTTAGCTTCTCTGTAAAGATTATCAGGTTTCATCACACAATGATTTCTTTTCTCATCCTAATCGAAGCATTAATGTCACCAGGAGGAAGACCCCACAGCCTGAGCTTTATCTAGACCTTCACCGAAGCTCAGAGAATATTTTTAGTGATACAGAGAAGCTTTTCCATTCCATCTGATTCTGAGAATGCTGCTTAAGCAGTTGAAGTATTTGTTCTTTACCACATAGCCAAGGATCTTCATGGGTGCTCTAAATTTCATTTCTATAGGAGCTGCACAAAAAAGATGTGCTGGTTAGGTGATTGTAGCTGAGGATCAAGGTTTGGTGTTCATTTCCATTAGAAAAATTATCTCATCACAGTGTGGCTTTATTTTCCAAATGGTGGAAGAAGAACTTTCTATACCTCACACAATTAATATGTTAATATATATGAGAAACACTGGTGAAAAAATAATCCATGTGAGTTTCCAGGATATAAAGAGCTGTCCAAGACTTCAGTGTGATACTCAAGATGAAAAACTCTGTCCATCTCTTAATGTTTATTCCCTAGGAAGTAATGTGACATAGTTATGGGATGCTGGATAATATTCTAGTTCACAGAGAACTCACATGAGACTGCTTTAGCCCAAACAAGCAATTTAACATTTAGCATGTGCCAACATGTGGTACATGCTAATTCCAAATACATGAAGCTTAAATTTCCAAGGTGAATGTATTAAGAATGCCTAGTCTAAAAATACATCTTACCCACAGCCCTAGAAGAAATCTTTTAAGAAATTAAACCCTCTTAAGGAAAATAACATCTTGCAACAAATTATTTTTAAGAAATTAAAATGAATTAATTTCAAAAGGCAATTACATGCAAATACAGTAGGAAGAGAATAATTTGCAGTAATGACTGGGATACCCATTGTAAATTACTGAGTTGCACAAATTACTGAGTAAATAAGCAAAACAAATCTAGGCCCAGAATAATGCATCAGAAAACTTTCAGCATTCTCTTTTTCCGAATGCAATTTAGTTTTAATTATGATATAGTAAAGCAATGAAGGGGCCACCCAGGGGAAAAATACTTCTAAACGCATGAGAGACCTATGGCCCAAATGCTGTAATCTCCGTGTAGAATCCCAGCCAATAAATATCTCTTTGAGCTATTTAATTGTTTGTGTTTGTTGGGGTTTTTTGTTGTATTTTCTATGATAATGTAGGGTGTATTAGAAATGCTGAATTACTGATATTAATTTTGCTGTATAAATGGAGTAAGTCTTAAAGAGCAAGGATTGTGAATGCTACATAAACAAAGGTCAGATTTTAAAAGGAAGTGTCACTGTCAATGTGCTTGTAAGCTCTCTCTCACCATTATATCTGAGTGTTTCACAATCCTTGATGGATTCTCTCTCATCATTTTGAACCAGGAATTGTTTTCATTTCACAGCTGGGCAAAAAGCAATGTGAAATAGAGTAAGAGCCTACTGATGAAGTGGGAATTGACCTGAATCTCCTGAGTGCAGTGAGTTATCTGTTAGATCAGGCTTTCATCTGGTAATTCATCTTAAATAAGGCAAAGGAAGAATTCTTTCCTTTGTGCTCAAATTAACGGATACCTCCATTCTGCTTACCAGGCAGTGGTTGTCACTGCAGCTGAACTTGGAAGACACAAAGCTCCGTGGAAGATCCCCACAGGGTGAGTGGTGGCAATCCCCACAGTGAACCTGCAGATCTGTGTATAGCAAAGAGCAGTCATCAGGTAATCAGATGACACTGGCCTTCAGCTTTCTGATGATGTGCTCAGCAAATCCCACTTTGCTGGGAGCAGGAAGAGATTGAATGATGAAATCATAAAACACAGTGGTGTAAAATAAAAGTTGAGATGCTATCAACTGCTAAATTAAAGTTCAGTCCAAATATATTCTTCCAGGTGTTCACACAGCTCTGCTGTTATAAATCTTTCAGCTGCTGTAAATGAACCAAAGCTGTTCCTTCCTGAACTCCTGCTCTTCCTTCATCCTCTTTTTCAAAGTTACTGATACTCTTTTTTTCTGCAGTTCTGACTGTGACAGAATCCCAGAAATCACACATTTCCCTCATGGGCAGAACTTTGCAAGGTACAACAAAGCTGTTGTAATGCCTTCCTCTAACAGTGTCTCTTTAGTCAGTAGGAAGGGATTTCCTGTACCTAATCTTTAAAAGAAGAAAGAAGGCTACAAAGTAAATTAAAATAGTTTTGGTTTTCCTTTTTTTTTTTTTTTCTTTTTTTTTGCCTGTTCTAAGACTAAGGGCAATTTAAAGCTGAGGAAAAAAAGCTCACCAGCAGAGTTACAGGACAGCTTAGTGGTTGCTATCTAAGGCCAAGGAATACTCTGATACTGGAAACTCTCCTTTTCGGGTGGAGAAGTGGCGTGGGGATTTCTCATAGTTTCCTGTAGGTTGAAGTTTAGAAACAATTGTTAGAGACCATTGTGTGACTGTTTTGTAATTTTATGAACCTGCCATCACTGTGATTCTGTTAGAGTCCAATGCCATGAACTTAGCTGAGTTTTCATCATAATTTACTTGAAAGGTGAAGGTGAAGCTCAGAATCCAAATGTCTTTCCTACTACTAAAGCAGGTCTACTCTGTAAATCTCTGTTGAAGCTGGGTGTTTAATCACTCCATCATAGAACCATAAAATGGTTTGGGTTGGAAGGGACCTTAAAGATCATCAAGTTCCAACCCCCCTGCATGGGCAGGGACACCACTCACTAGACCAGGTTGCTCAAAGCCCCATCCAACCTGGCCTTGAACACTGCCAGGGAGGGGGCATCCACAGCTTCCCTAGTCAAGCTGTGCCAGCACCTCACCATCCTCACAGTGAAATATTTCTTCCTAAAATCCAACTTGAATCTCCCTTCTTCTAGTTTAAAGCAAATGCCCTTTGTTCTATCAAGATGTTGTTGTAAAAAAGTTCCTTTCACCTTTCCTGTAGGCTCCCTTGAGGTACTGGAAGGCTGCTGTATGGTATCCCTGGAGCCTTCCTCTTCTCCAGGCTGAACAACCCCAAGTCTCTCAGCCTGGCTTTGTTGGAGAGCTGGTCCAGACTTCTGATTGTCTTTGTGCCTGGAGATGTTTCAAATGGACTATTTTGCTTCATTTTTGGAACTAAACAATAAATTTTGGTCAATCAGCTGATAAAACATTTTTTTTTAAATATGCATGTCTTTCTTGTTTTCATTTTCAACATTTCTTAGTCTTCTGAACCCAATCTTCTCCTCCCCTCTGCATAGGGAATACGAGGAAACCTATAAGAATTCTCACTCTTTCCTTATGGGCCACTGACATATGTCTATACATCTTTTTTAAATGTATGTAAAGAAATACACATTTCACATCCTAAGCTGTTCCAATCACATCACAAGTCATGGAAGAACCATTCCAGGTTGTTGCTCAAGCAAGCACAGAAACATATTAATTTTCAACTCTGCACAGACATTTTTGATTCTCTAATAGTTGTTTTGTCTAGCCAGCAACTCTAATTTTAGAAATCTTTACATGTGGTCCACTGAGATTTTGACTGCCACACATATGCAGGTCTTTTAAAGACCATGGCTGATAATCACAATTTCTCATTATTTGATGAAAAATTTTGTCCAGAATAACAAGATATTTTTCCTTGAGAAAATACGTCATAATAATTCTATTTTCCTTTGCACCTCTCTTTTATATTTCTTTAGAAGTGAAGAGTTGTGGTCTGATACTTCTCAAGAGGCAGTTTATATTTTATTTTGCAGTGTTGTCCATTTTATAGGCATATTCACTTCATGTAAGCTCTTCATCTCAGAACTACTGTTTCTAAAATGGTGTGTGCTAGGTCTTCCTACAGAACCCTGGTGGTAGCTTTTATGGATTTTTAAATATTTTTATTTTTTTCCCCTATTTCCTCTACTGTTTTTCAAATAAGTATTGGAAGGTAGGGAAGCTTTTTATTTGACTTGTCAGTAACTTGGCCTGTCTTGCTTGTGCTTTTTAAATGCTACTCCACAACTGTGAACAAATGGTAGTAAAGAGTGATATATCCAAATTATCACAGTAATAGGGCTCTGAATGTGTGAAATAACAAAGTGGGGCTTAAAAAATCAGCTACTGATATAATTACATTGTCTGGAGCCCAATAGAGTGGCTCAGCACTGCACTATCAGGACTCCTGTTTTTCCATCTTTTACCCTCTTGTCTCTCCCTAGGCTATTGTGGTTGCACTGTCATTATTTTACAGTGTTAGGGCTCAATACCTAGTAAACCACAATTATTTAAAGAGATGGATAGATTATTCACCTCTGTCACTGTGTGATCTTTTTATCTACTTTCTACCTCATGTGAAAATAGTTAGGGGTTGTTTTTTTTAATTCCATTGTCTATGTGTCCTTATTTCTCTTTCCCTTTGTTATAATCTCTACAGCTCAGTTTATTCTGTGACAGCTCAGTTAACTCTGACGTTTTGAGGACATAGTTTGCTTGAAAAAAATTACAAACCAAAAAATATGTTTCATCTTCAGAGGCTGAGTTCTGAAAAACTCTGCTGAAGCAACATACCAAGAGCAATAATGGTAGGAATTCTTACCTTATTAATTATCATATAAAATCTCTTACATCTGAAGGATGTTACTTAGGCTGCAAAATCAAGACCAATTTACTCATTCAGCTTTAGCTCTGGTTCTCTAGGGTATCTGTCCTCTGTGGAAGCTGGTTTCTATAGGAGATATTGTTTGTGTTTGTAATTAAGTTGTCACAAGTCTTATGGGGAGATAAATAATGTTTTGCTGGCACCTGAAAAACTGCAGTTTCTTGTATTTTCAGGAGATCTTTGCAGCCTTGATCTAATTTAAAACCACACTCTGTCTGCATATATCATGATATATACAGAATATATATACACAACTTCTGAATAATAAACTTTGTTCAGATCCTGGAACTAGATTCCCCTGCTTCCAACTTAATTTCCATTGACTCCATCACACTAAGTTCCTTTGTGCTATCTGTGCTTCTCTCAGAATGCTGTCTGTGTTGCTGTCTTTCAGTGAGGGGCAGAAGCAGGTCCAAGGAGAAGTAAAAGTATAGTGAGTGGTTGGTCAGTGGATTTCCAATTACTTTTTAGGCTCTATTTTTTAGCAAACACTATTTCTTACTGACCAGATTATTGGTGCTATGGTCATACCTTCCTTTCAGTACTGAGGTCTCTGTTCAGATGCTGCAATTGTCTGTTTCAGTGGATTTTGTTTTGCTAAGGTCAGTAACAGAGACATTTTGACTTGTTTTGGAGCTGCTTTTTGCTTTCCTATACAGCTAACTAATCCAAAGTTGCACTTGACTTAATGTTTCCTGGCTGATGTTTCAGTTCTGCAAACACTTTGATGGGGCCACTCAAGAACTTATTTCAATGGATTTACTCATGCACAAAGGTAATAATTTGCAGATGGATTTGCAGGGTCGTGTTTTATTTATATTCTGCTGGTAAGTGCTGAAGACTCTCAGTCGTGGAATCATTAGAATACCTTCAACCATCTGGCAACTCTGTGTATGGGCAGGAAAACCAAGCAAGCAGGAAAAGAAATACTGTTGTTGGAACCATGGAAACAGGAGATATAGCAGCCTCCCTTTCTTCATTTTCAGACCAGAGCATGATAGTCTGGACTCTATATAAGAAGTATGGTAAATGTAATAATGGTTCTCCTTCCTTTATTAAGTAAGTTGCCTGATAAAGCTGTGGTAATGCTAATGATCAGAACAAAAGGTGATAGAATTTGTGTTTTTTCTTAAACAAAATGCAGGAACTGAATTTTTTTTTTTTTTTTTTCATTTTAGTAGGTAACTTTAGCGGTGTTCCACTGTAGGTTGTTTTTTGGGGTTTTTTTGTTTGTTTGGGTTTCTTTGATGGTTTTTGTTTTTTGGTTTTTTGTCATAGTTATATACCCCCCCAAAAAATAAGAACAGCTCATAAATCTCTGTATGTTTGATTCACGTAATACAGCCTATATTCTGTATCATATCCTTAGAGGAGAAACCCAAAATATATCTTTTTGTATTTCCAGAAGGTTGAAAAATTAGTTATCAAAATGCATAAGCTGTTTTTCAGTGCTACTCCCCCTATTCCCCTTCTTTTTTTTTTTTTTTTTTTTCCTTACCCAGGCATCAGTCGTGAGCTACTGACAGTTGCTGAAGTTAACACTTCTGCTTCAGATATTTCAGTCTGCTGAGGTCTTAAAGACACTCTGCCTTTCCACTCTGGAGTTCCCTTCCCTCCATCTCTGGCAGAACTTTCTTGCATTGTATCACCTTGAAATAACACACTGAGGGGGTATGTGAGGGACACCTCCCTGCAGTGCAGGTTTGGTAGACTTCTTATTCCTTCTTTCCTTTTGTTCACTTTCCTGCCCTTCTAACATTTTGGGTTTTTTAAATTTCTCCCCTGATTATTCTCCTTGATGAACATTCATTAACTTCACTTAAGCTAATTCCAGCCCTGCTGGGTTTGCCTTGCTGTGCACACGTGGCTCATGGTGGAGGAACTTCTCTTTGCAAGTGAGTGAAGGGGAGATGGCCTGCACATGGCTAAAAGCTTTCGGATGCTGCATGTGTAAGGAAAAGGAATAAGTGGTTGTTGCAGCACTGATGTGCCCAAGTGGGAGTTTGCAATTCCATTTTACTTTCCCATCCCTTTGACAACACTCTGCTGTGAGCAATCATGCTGCAGGAGATCACCATGACTTTTGAGAGTGCAGATTTTTTGTGGTGCCCTGGGTCCCTTGCTGAGCCTTGAATCCCTACTCTGAGGTCCAAGCATATTTGAACCCTGAAGGTGGTAAAAGATTCCCTTCATGTGTGAAATCTAGGAGAGAATGAGAAAACTTGAAAAAATGTTGGTCTAAAACAATACTCATACAAGCACACTCAGTTTTTCAGGGTATGCTGATGCTGACTCCAAATGCTGTGATTTGGATCTATTCCTAAGTAAGAACAACCACCATAATAACATATTATCCCAAGCTATAGCTCTGCAAATTAAATGTTTGCTGAAAACAGGACTGGAAGGGAAGTAGTAGTTCACATTATGCTTTGTAATGTACTTAAGCCATATCTGTGTAGCTAGGGAATTGGAAGTATATTTGTTTTATTTTGCCATCTTTTCAAGTAGTGTCACTAGACTTGTAGCCAGCTTTCAGGTTGCTTCAGGAGACTCTGGTGTTCTTCTTTTTATATTTCACAACTGTCTTCTTTGATACAAGTGTAGCACATAGGGAAATCTCAAGTAACTTAACTAGATTGAAATGGGGCAAGAAGCAGTAGTGGAATATTAACCCTGATGTATTCCTGAGCAAAGAAATCTCTAACAGCTTTTCTGTTTCAAGGAGGAAGAGAAACCAAAACAGCTTGATGGTAGTAGAAATGCTGCTGAAATAACAGCAGTAGCCATAAAAGAAAAATCTAGTGGAGAAGTACCTGTTCAAATCTGATTATGTTAAACTGGAAAGCTGAATATCTTTGGGAGAGCTTCCTGCTCAGGGAGCTGAACCTACTAAGGATAAATATGTGGCTTTATACAGTTGGGGCCTGCACTCTTCCTTGCCATCTAGGCATGATCCAGCTTACTTTGGCAGATACATGCTGCAAGAGCAGTAGGATGTTTCTTATTATAGAGACCTTGGATGTCTGGGAGAGCCAGGCAATTTTCTTGTGTAGGGAAGAGAGCTGTTGCTCTGATTTTTCTTTTTCCATCCCCTTCATAAATCCAATGGATGCTGTCAGAGGAAAATTAACTTATTTTGGTCACACCTTTCTGCCCGCCTCATTTTGGTTCATGTGTTTTATTCATCTGTTGCACCTAAAAAAATGCTGCACACATGCTGGCACAGACAAAAAGGATGATTTAAGCATGAGAGTGGAAGCACTGATCTGTCAGGGCTGATCCAGTTTCTTGGTCTGCCATAGACTTTCTGTGCTAGCGTAAAGGATTCCCATGATTTCACAAGGCTTCGGTTCCTCATCTGAAAAAAAGAATGATGAGGTTGGGTGATGAATGGATTTTTTCAGTTCACCAGTCAAACTAAAATCAAAGGAAAAGGTGAGAATTTTTGTTCCGTACAGAATCATCTTAGCAAATCAGACTGAACACACATAAGTGTAGCTTGGAGTGTTTCATTCAGTCTAAAATGAGCTGTTGTGATTCACTTCATATATTTAAAGAAAACCCACCTTTTTCTATGAAACCCACCTTTTCCTATGAAAAAAAAGATTGGATTGAAATGAAACTGTAGTTTTCATCACAAAAGCTGAATGAAAGACTGCCACTGTCATACAGTTCTGTTTTTCTGTTTTATGCTCTGGCCCTTTGTCTGTCCCTGCTTTACAAAACATTATTCACCAGGCTTGAAGAAGTAGTTTTGCTTCCTCTGAAACATTACTATTTGGGCATAATTATAACAATAAGAGGTTGTGTAATTTTATACATGCTCATGTTGTTATGGCATAAGTATCTCATTGCCTAAGACACTCTGTGGTTGTATTTGGAGGATGTAGGAAAGATCATCAGGACACTTTGCAAAGGAGTATTTGTACCTGGATAGGAAATCAGAAAAGTCATCTTTCTTCCAGGAGTAATATTTGTTTTGGAAAGAATTGTACCTTCATGGTGGAAAGGTCAGTGCTGTTTGTCTCTGATGCCAACTCTGTCTATAAATTTAGTTAACCTCACTCCTGTTAACATGTAAGGGAAGGGATGCCCACCAGAGGAACCTTGACAGGCTGGAGAGGTGGGCTGATGCCAACCTCATGAAGTTCAGCAAGACCAAGTACAAGGTCCTGCATCTGGGTCAGGACAATCCCAAGCACTGATATAGGCTGGGAACTAACTGGCTTGAGAGGAGCCCTGAGGAAAAGGGCTTGGGGTCCTGGGGGATGAGAAACTCAACATGAGCCATCAGTGTACACTCGTCATTGGCTTTCTGGGATGCATCCTGTGCTGCATCAAGAGTGTGGGCAGCAGATGGAGGGAAATGGTTCTCCTCTTCTGCACTCATGAGACCCCACCTGGAGTGCTGTGTCCAGTTCTGGAGCCCCTTTTACGGGAAAGACATGGATGTGCTGGAGTGTGTCCAGAGAAGGGCCATGAGGATGATCAGAGGGCTGGAGCACTTCTCCTGTGAAGACAGACTGAGAGAATACTCAGTCTCAGAATTCAGTCTGAAACTGACTGGGGTTATTCAGTCTGGAGAAGAGAAGGTTCCAAAGAGATCTTATTGTAGCCTTCCAGTATCTGAAGGAGGCTACAAGAAAGCTGGTGAGGGACTTTTGAGGATGTCAGGTAGGGATAGGACTGGAGGGGATGGCTTCAAACTAGAGGAGGGTAGATTTATATTCAATATTAGGAAGAAGTTCTTCACCATGAGGGTGGTGAAAGACTGTAACAGGTTGCCCAGAGAGGAGGTGGAAGCCCCATCCCTGGAAGCTTTTACGTCCAGGCTGGACAGGGCTCTGAGCAACCTGATCTAGTGGGAGGTGTCCCTGCCCATAGCAGGGGGTTTGGAACTAGATGATCTTAAAGGTCCTTTCCAATCCTGAAAATTCTATGATTCTATGAAAGGAAGTTTTATTGTGAGCAGAATCAACCTCTTCTGTGTGACCTTGATGAGTCACTTAACCTTTCTGTGCTAATTTTTCCCCTCATTGATTAAATAAGGAATCATCTTTCTTCACAGGGGTGTCTTTCTGTAGAATTCACTGAATGTTTCCAATGTTCTTTGAGATAATAATTTCCCTCTGTAGACCTTCAGTAACATAACATGCTGATCAAATTCAGCTTGATCAAACACCTGGTAAATCTAAGAAGTGGGACTCAGAACAATGACCATGCTGTGATCTTTCCCTTCTGTGTCTTTTCCCCTCTTCTTTTATGCTTTAATAATGAGAATGAGCTTTTATATGGACTATTAACACTGAACAGGGTGCTGGGAAATGAGATGTCATTAAAATATAAAAGACAAATAAGTTGTCTTTCTTTTTTTTTTCTTTTTTTCTTTTGAAGCTTAGATAGGTAAAATCAGTACATAACACCATCTGATAGAATCAGCAGAGCAATGTATCAAGTAGCAATAGAGGAATAAACTAATAACAGTCTGCTAATTAAAAGATTATCTTCACTGTGCCTAAAAGAGACAGAGTCCCACTGCTTCCCTGCAGCTCCTTCTGTACTAGTGTTCCCATGAAAAGCAATGCTGGAAGGATTTCCAGAAAAATGAAGCCAGAGAAATAGTTGTCATTCATATGAGCATCAGACATACATATAATTTCTGAAATAACTGCAGAAAGTTCTAAGCAAATTAAAAAATGCCCACCAAATGCAGAGAGCAGTGAAGAACTACAAGACCAATTGGAAACTGCTGTGCTGTATTAGTCTGTGCAGACACATAATCTTCAGCCTGGTTGGAGACAGAAGGGCCTGGGATGCTGCAGATTGCCCACCTTCCACCATAACTAATCTGTTTGTTTACTGAGGGCTAAATGAGAGCTATACATGCTCCTGGAGGGTGACCTACCCAATGATTTAATTTCTCTTTCTAGATAAAGTGGTGCTGACAAGGCATGAGAAACATAGAATGTGAGCATGCTGTATTCTTACTTTCTCTTGTATTTAATTTTAAAAGTCTATTCAAGAAAGTTTTGAGGATGTCTATGTGTCTAATTCAAAATTAAATACTTCTGCTACCTTTTCTCTGCCAGTGATTTCACTTGTTCAGCCTATAGTAGTATTGGTGTTAACTGTAAAACTGCTCCTATACCCAGTATTGCTAATTCTGATCATCAACTAGAGCTCTGTAAACTGACCAGGACAAAAGTGACACAAATCAAAATTAAATTAAAATTTCTGTGTTCTTCCTCTAAGAACAACTTCTTTTAATTTGTTTCAGTTTCTTTACTATAGTTTTGTTTTAAAGGTTTTCTCTTGTTTTACTTGGCCAGAAGTAGGAGAGTTGTGAGATTGTTGTAAAATTTTCCAACTCCCAGAGCTGGGCAGAGTAGAAAGCCCATTTATTTCATGCTACTTACAATGATTCGTCAAGATTTGTTCATGCTACTTACCCCAGTGTGGAGTCTTGGTGAAATTAGTGTTGCTTTTCACAGGGACTAATAATTTGGCCTGTATACAGATGCAGAATTGAAGTTTCTAGTGTCTGAAAGAAAAGAAAGAGAAGGCGGTATCTTTTTTTTACTGGAAAAAGATGTCCTATCCTGTGCAGAATCCTTCCCAGTTTGGTAAATCTGCAGGAATTCAGACCAGCAGCAACAGATTGCTGGAGTATTCATGGGAATATGTAGGTCTTGGAATGCTTTATCACTTCTTGATAACTATGCTGATTGCTTTCTAATAGTGTACTACTGTTTATCCATGGTTAATAAGTGGTTTTTTCAAGAAAGCAGATTGCTTAGATTAAGCTCCATCCGACCCTCTGAGGCTTCAGCTTTTTCCATCCGTGCTCAGAGGATGGTGTGAGAGGAGAGCCTTGGATGGTAGGGCGTGAGCCAGCCAGTAATCGAACAATCCTTCCTGGATGGTTTATCCCTAGGGATGCATCTTGTCTGAGCTGGAAGTGTGAGCTTCCAGCAGAAGGGTGGGGTAGGAGTTAAGGAGAAGGCAGCGGCAGCCGCTCGGAGCAGTTCAGCCACTAGAGGGGACCCAAGACCCGCACTGGGTTGTCCCAGACCCGTGTTAAAGGTTTTCCCGGGAGCTGGGACGGGTTGGGAAGAGCTTGCTGGGTCGTCTCTCCTCACGTTAACTGCTGGCCCTGCCCTGGCGAGTAAGTGGCGAGTAAGAGACCTCCGGCCCGCAGCTGCGAGACGCGGAGTCGGCACCTTCGGAGCATCGTGCGTTCTGCTCAGTCCAATGTCAGGAGTAAGAGTGAGGTGGAACCAACCCGTTTCTACCTCCCAAGGTCCCCCTGCAATTGACCAGAACATGCCGGTGGAGATACTGTCACTACCAAATTTCTTTCTGCTGACCTATTATGCTAAGGCTCATTTTGCCCCGTGTTCACTCACTTTGTTCACTGAGTCAACCTAAATTCCTCTCTGTATTCTAAAGGGAGGGAGAGAAAGTTTAAAGCTGTACTTGCTCTTTTCTGCTGGTGATTGCATGCTGAGTTACCTTTGTGCAGCAGACAAACCATCCAAATACTAATGAAAAAAAAAAAAAAAAATTTAAAAAATCAGTCTTTGTAAAGAAGACACCTGATTGTGAGATGCTCTTTGATGCCGACATTCCTGTGTGGTCTTTAAACCTTAAACTTGTGTGATACAACTGACTTTAGGAGCAGCAACTGTTTCCAGCTTCGCTTCGGTTAAAGAATGTAGTGTTGGCTTGAAACTAAGGATGGAAGATGAGAAGTTATTCATGACTATGACTTGATAGATTTGATGGTATCCTATCTTCCTAGCATCCTGCTACAAAAAGTGGGGTCCTTCACTCTCGAGAGTGCCGTCCCTTTTTCAGAGCAAATTACTTTCTGAGATATCAGCCATGAATCAGAAACAGTAATGAGATTTTCTTTTATCAGGAGTTCTAACATTCTGGGAAGATGTACCGAGCTGCTGGAATAGCACAGCAGAAGGGGATGCTATGCTCTCCAGAGGGAAGCTTATGGATAGGATTTAACATTAGCTGAACATATGAGCAGCAAATTCAGGCTCAATAGTTGTTGGGGAGATGCCTTTTTACAGACATGAGTATTTTCACTGAGGCTTGAAAGTGTGCCTAAGTGCTTTCCCACTTTCTGTGTTTCAAAATCCAGTCCAGGTCCTTGCAAAATCTGGGAGAAATATTCCATTTGCAGAAATGGCTTTGAAATAATTCTCTTCTTGTAACTCTGTAAGGGATGGAGTTGGTGTATGGATATTTGGGGGTCTGGTTTCTCAATAGATTCCAACTGGAATTTATTTATGATGTTATCTCTTTGGACTGGAGAGCAAGTATGAGCATAACACATAATTATTAAACCATAATTATAAACAAATAAATTATATTCAAATTATTTAACAGTAAATGTCTAAAAAAAACTTGGTTAATTTGAATCTGGTTTGCTTATTGTTCTTATAATAGCACATCACATATTATGATGTGAAACACTTTTGGTTGTTAAGATAATGTTCATTCCCACAGCGGATGAGTCAGCTCTTCAAACCCAGTAATTAGGATTCTTATTGATTCATCCTATAACTCAACCCATGACGGGTCATTTGTGGCTTCCAGTCTTCTGGACACAGCCATATGGCATCCCAGTGGGATGCAGGGCACTGACCCTGGGCTATTACAAGGGATACATGGTTGGCATGCTAGACTACTGATTAAATATTAACCACAGCAGACACATTATTTCCACTCTGCTTTGAAATGAGCCTTTAATTAGGAAGAAAATAACAGCAGCAAATGAAGTTTCATGGTTGTTG
The DNA here is from genome assembly GCF_003957555.1 of Calypte anna. Classification (NCBI taxonomy): domain Eukaryota; kingdom Metazoa; phylum Chordata; class Aves; order Apodiformes; family Trochilidae; genus Calypte; species Calypte anna. The sequence continues at coordinate 76,971,412 of NC_044244.1, read as the reverse complement.
TCTGAAGTAAATATTTTGACCCGTTGCCTGTGGTACAAGCTCAGAAATGTCCCCTGAGGCTTTCAGGATGCCACTCAGAATGAAGATTGGTATCCACTTGTCAATCACCTTCTATATGTAAGGAAGTTTAAAAGGGAGAGGTGACTTGCCTAGAGAAAAAGAACACATTTTTGTTAAATTTAGTCATGAGTTTTTTAGGACCAGATACTCTTGAAGTTTGGGTTGTATGAGCAACTGAAAATATTTCCTTTTTTTTTTTTCCCTTGTGATAGAAATTCTTGTCTAACAGATTTGCCAGGAGCTTTAATTCTTTATTTAACAGTCTTGTTTATTATTCTTACATGCCCTGAAAGAAGAGCCATTGGGTTTAATTACATTCAGGGGGTGGGGGGGAAATATCTAGTTAAGGATGCACATTTTGCAGTTCATGAATAATATATGGGTTTAGGTACAAAACTTTCATGTTTTATCTCTTCATAAGATGCTGAGATAATCCAGAATTTATTCTTTTCCCCTCAGATATGAAGATGTAATTATTTTTTTTAATTCTTTATTCCTAAGCCCTTGACTTTCTCTTTGCTGTTTTCTAACCCCTGAGAAGGCTTTCCTAAAAGTGGAGTAGATTCTTAATGTATAAAACAAGCTCTAATTTACTTGTAATTATATAGAAATAGATTTGTTGATGCTTAATACTTATTACAAGTCCAAGTGAGTGTTTTCTAAAGTTATTTGAATTTCTTCATTTAAGAGAAATATAGACTTACTGTTCCTGTCATATAAAGTGCATCTTCTGAAGTTTATAGCAAGCCATTTCCATGCTTTTAGTAAAAAGAAACATGATTAAGCCACTTTATTAATAAACACAGTGGTTTCATGAGCATTAAGTTCTGCCACTCCCTTTTGTGTTGTAAGCCCTAAAAGTGACTATTTTGTCTTTCAACACAATTTTCTAAGGGTCAAGGCTGAGTAAAAAGTTGTCTTGTGATACTACATATTTTTCTTAGTTTTGGGTTATATTAATTTATAACTTAATTATGACCACAGTCATAGAAACAATTTCAGGCTTCAATCAAAGCAATATCCCATCAGAAGCACTGGTATAATACATACATTTACAAAGTGTGTATTATAGAAAAAGTTTTTCACAGAGGATGCCTGTTTCCTTGGACCACTCTTACTTGTCTATAGCATGTATACACTACAGACCTTATTTCCATAAGTAATCCTTGCTTCATATACATTAATGGTATCTTGTTTAACTTTTTGAGGTTACATTTCCCTGCAACTCAATTTTAAATTTATATATACTAGGTGATTTTTAGCTATGGTGGTTTTGTTGAAGACATTTTAATAAAAACAAAGCTCCCCACCCCCTTCCTCCCTAGTATTCTATCCAGGGTTACAGTTCTGCAAGTTGAAAGCATGTATTAATTTTCTTTTTGCTTTTTAATTAAAGCTGGAATCTATAATAGAGGTTTTAATTTGGCTTAGTACTCTTTAAAATAGTGAAGTCGTAATCCACAAATGAAAGTGAATCTTTTCTCTGTAAACAATTAAGAAGACTGTCTACTGAAGCAGGTGAGAAAAAAAAAAAGCATAATTTATGTGTGTTGGTACTGAAGAACGCTTCTACTTATTAAGTGAGGACAAAGTGGGTTTTTTTTTTCTTGCAAACAGAAGAGCTGTTAATGAAAATGTGACATTCAGGAGAACACAGGAGTTTCTGTAAGGGAAATTTTACCCTCTGAAGTTTCACCTTCATCACTGGTGCATGCTCATACCTTCTACTAAACCTTTTTAAGGTGGGAGCAATCCCCATTGCCAGAAGCTGTAAGACCTTTCCAGCTCCTGACATAGCTGCTTGACCATTTTGGCAGCTCTCCTGCAGAGATATTGGGAGCTCTTTCTCAGCTTCCTCCAAATGGAAGTGCCCCACACGCTCCCCCTGAGCCTCTTCAGCCCTGTAAAAAATTAATAGCCAAAGGGAGAATCTGTTTCCATAGTGATTATCCATGGGGTCCAAAAGGTGGCCATCAACATCTTTCATTAGTAGAACTAGTTCAAATACCAAAATCCATTGGGAGATTCCCTACGACTTCCCAGGTCTTTGGGTTAGGCCTGTTCAAACTGCTCACTTCTCCACTTCTGTCTGTTCTGTCTTTGGCATTAGTTCAGAATTTTCAAGAAGAAATTCAAAATTTTTTAAGAAGAAATCCGTTCATAAAATTGTAGATTTATTCAATTAGATACATGGTTGAGAAAATAGCTTTTTTGTTAAGCTGTTACTATTGGCAATAAGACAAATTCTGCCAGCAGTTTCTCTCTTCCTGATGCAAAATAGATCTACTGAAAGGCATATGGATCCTTCTGGTTTCATTTTGGAAAATCTGAAGCAGGATTTTGCCCATTATGCTTAATTACATGAAAATTGTCTTCTAAAGGTCTCATTAGTCTTTCTATTTGTGCTGTTATTTTAATCATTATAGCTAGTATGTGAGTGACATTAGGTCTGTCTCTTTATACACAGAGTTTATATTATAATAATCTGTTTGAATCCCTAGCTATCATCTTGAGTTTTCTTTTGACAGAAGTAGGACTTGATTTAACAAAGGGATATATGATTTCAAAACTATAAGGAGCCTGCACTGGTGATAATTCCATTAAGTCAGACACATTTCTGATGATTTTTTTGGTTTTGTCTTGTTTTTCTTTGCTTTGTTTCATTTTAATTTTCCAGGATCTTGCAATGTGTGACTGGCTTCTTTCAGGTTCCTCAGTGTCACCAGGGCCCTAAATATAACCCATATTAGAGATAGGGGACTTCTGTAGGAATGTACTGGTTTTACTTCAGGATTCCTATGCTGCTCAAATGCAAATATTAGCATTTATGACAGACAATAGAAAGAGAACAAATAAATTTTTCAGTGCTTGGAGGTGCAGTGTCTATTTATGTTGCCTGTTAGCAGAAAATGCAGTCTCTAAATAACACTGCCCTGGGCTGTGTTTTTGTCACTTCTTCCTCCTTCCTATCTGATTGAATAATTGGAAAGAAATCCTCCTGGGTGCAACTGCTTTAATGTAGGAAGTGGGCAACTATTTTGTAGCAGTCTTGCTGGTTAATTGGAGTGATATCTTAATAACCCAACATATCATTTTGGATACTTTGAGAAATAGGGTTCTAAAATAGAAGCAAAAAACTCGTGTTCTCATCACTTGTGATGATAGATTCAAGAGTGTTTATGGATATTTTATGAATTTGTACTGTAAGACAATTAAATCCATCTTACATAATGGGAACAGTTGCTCATTAAGACTTTCTCAGTCTTTCTGTAAAGCACGTTTCCATCTTTAAACTTCAAACTGCATGCAAGCCAGTGCAGTATATTGTGGTAGAGAGATAGATGTTGGTTTCAGCCAGAAAATTATGTAGAAAATATTACAGTGCAACAATATTTAATAATATCTTTCTAATAATGTTGTGCATGGTGTAGCTTTGTGGATTCATTGCATGCATGTGATTTCCCTCACAATCACATCTATTGTTTTGCTTAGAACAAGGGGACAAAATCCTCACCTTTCTTTTATTCTGTGTAATTCCAGATCTTGCCATGCCATTAGCACATACCTCTTCTGTCAAAAGGCACTCATAGAAACTTTTTTTTTTTTAACTCTGACCATATTAAGACTTGAAAAAAACAGTCTGTGAGCCCTGACTGCTGTTGTGTTAGACTTGCTGAAACAAAACAGGCTGGCAAATTTTTCTCCTTTTTCTCCAAGGAGTGGAACAGTTGCTCAGAAATGACCCAAATAATTTTTATTAATGGGCCCAACATTGCTTTCATTTCAAAAGAGACAAATCATTTAATAAAATGTGTGTTCAGTTGTGTTCATTAGGGGTAATCAGTAGTTCATTAAACCTTAATCATATCCAATTCAAGCCACTAATATTCAGGTAGCTTAATAAAGGACCCAGCAGTAAAAGAGCACACATTACATATTCAGGAGCATATTAATCCATAGCAAACCCTGCTTTGAATACACACGAGCTATTCAGTTGGGTATCAGGGATCTGATAATAACAGATTAAAGCAAAAAAGATACATAGCAAAACACCACTGACCCAGTTGTAACTATAGCACCTGCTGTGCTTGAATGTTATGACTTTGTCCCATAGAGCACTGTTGTTACATACAATCACAGAACTGCCAAAGTTGGAAAAGACCTCTAAGGTCATGGTGTCCACCTGTCACACCCCCTGCCTCCAAAAAAAAAAAACCAAAAACAAAACCAAAAAACAAACAAACAAACAAAAAAAACAACAAAAAACCCAAAACAAAAGAACAGGCAACCCAGCAAACCAGAAACAAAGAGCATCATGCCCACTAGACTGTGTCCTGAAGTGCCTCATCTATATGTTTTTTCAGTACCTCCAGGGATGGTGGCTCTACCACCTCCCTGGGCAGATTGTTCTAGCTCTTGACTACTCTTTCACTAACAAAGTTCTTCCCAATATCAAATCTAAACCTCCTCTGGTGCAACTTCAGGCCATTTCCTCTAGTCCTATCACTATTTACTTGAGAGAAGAGGCCAACACCCTCCTCCATACAGCCTCCTTTCAGGTAGCTGTAGAGAGACTGCTAAGGCCTCTCAGCCTCCTTTTCTCCAAGCTAAACATTTCCAGTTCCCTCAGACTCTCCTTACAGGACCTGTTCTCCAAAACTTTCACCAGCTTGATTGCTCTTTGAATTTGCTCCAGCAGCTCAATATCTTCTTGTAGTGAGGGTCCCAGAACTGAACACAGTGCTTGAGGTGCGGCCTCCCCAGTGCCAAGTACAGGACGTGATCACTTCCCTTCTCCCACTGGCCACACTATTCCTGATCCAAGCCAGGATGCTGTTGGCCTTCTTGGCCACCTGTGCACATTGCTACCTTATATTCAGCTGGCTGCTAACCACCACCCCCAGGCCCTTTTCTGCCTGGCAGCCACTCCTCCCCAAGCCTGTAGCATTGCATGGGGTTGTTTTGACTCAGCTGCAGGACCCAAAACTTGGCCTGTTTCAGCCTGTCCAGGTCCCTCTGCCTAACCCTTCTGCTCTCAAGCAGATCAACACTCCCACCTAACTTGGTGTCATCTGCAAAACTGCTGAAGAATTACTCAACCCCCTCATTTAGGTCATTGATAAAGATGCTGAACAAGACTAGCCCAAAAACTGGGCCCTGTGGGACACTACTAGTTAGTGCCTGCCCACTGGATTTAACTCCTTTGACTACAGCTCTCTGTGCTCAGCCATGCAGGCAGTTTTTAACCCAGCAAAGAGTACACCTGTCTATGCCATGAGCTCCCAGCTTCTCCAGGAGAATGCTGTGGGAGAGGATGTCAAAGGCTTTACTGAAGTCCAAGTAGGCAATGTCCACAGCCTTTCCCTCCTCCACTAGACAAGTCACCTGGTGGTAGAATGACACCAGGTTTGTCAGTAAGGACCTGCTTTTTCTGAACCCATGCTGGCTGGACCTGATCCCCTGGCTGTCCTGCACTTGCTATGTGAGTGCACTGAATATGAACTGTTCCATAATTTTTTTGTGGGCACAGAGGTCAGGCTGACAGACCTTTATTTCCCTGGGTCCTCTTTCTGGCCCTTCTTATTGACTTGGATAGGAGTGCTCTTTCAGCAAGGAGAGCATCAGGCTGAAACTTTGATCAACCACGTTAGCCTCTCTAGTGGAAACACCAGGGTGAAGTCTAAGTGTTTTGGGAATGTTTAATATTTGAAAGGACAATTTGTAAAACAGCATATTGGAGAATACCACGTATAGTCTTCAGTTCATAAAGTTATTAATGTATGTGAAATTTTAGGGTATGTGCAGTTCTACTGAAGTCACTGCTACTATTGTCTTACTTAAAGCTCATGAATCCAGCTTGGTGCTTTTCCCAGTTCTCATACTGTCTTCCAAGGAAGGCTGTTACCACTTGAACAATTCACTCTGGATGTGTGAAGCTCAAACAATACTACAAACAAGACTGAACAAATATGCTTCACTTATTCCTCTTTATATATTAAAAAACACTCTGAATTTCATGGTTTGCTGTGAAATCTGAGGAATAAGCATGACTTGTATTGATATACTAAGTTTGTGTCAGAACTCTGAAGTGACAGAAATATCATGAGCTGTTTTATTCAGTTAAACTTTTACACTAATGCCTGTTTGTCAGTCCTGATTGCTTCTGTGAATGAAACAAGTGTTAATAGCTGGTTATAAAGACAAAACTTTAGGGAGAAGCCTTGAATTACTTGCTTGTTCTTAAGATCTTTTCTTTGTTGAAATAAAGTAATAGATTTTGAGATGCTGGTTTCTGTATTTTAGATGTTTATAACAGGAAAAGGTATAGCAACATATGAATCTCTTCCCTGAAAGAAATGCTATGTACTATTTTATAATCTAGTACAGTAAGATGTCATCATAAAGTGAGCTCAAGTTTCTGACCCTATCTAGATAAGAAAATCTTGATACTTGTATTGAGTTTTTGTCCTAAAGTAAAACATTGTTCCAGAAAGAAAACAAGAATTTATCTCTTCCTTCTTCTGTATATCAAATACCATATACAGCTTGTTTTCTTTTTTTTTTTCTTGTCTGCAACCAGCCCTTCCTCCTTTTCTTCTTTCCTTTTTGACCAAATAAGGAAATGAAAATATTCCAGAAAGGTATATGCTGTACCAACTGCATTTAGTAAATGAGTTTCCAGGCATATTAATGCAATAGAATAATATGTCTCTCTGCTAAGATAGCTATATTCATCATGTCTTTACTAGGCACTCTTTTACAGGTAGGTAAATGGTGTATTTGTTTTCCCAACCTACTCTCATCAGAAATGAGTTAAATGCATTCAGAACGATCCTAGATCATTGCTATTTAATGTCTTGATAGTTTGTACAACCATGTATTCATCTTGCCTGTCTGAAGGTCTCCATTCAGTCTGCATTTCTCTTGGCTGGAGTCTCATGCAATGCACTTTACCACCTCTCCTAAACTCTGCTTAAAATAAAGCTGACAGTACAATAGACTAATGATACTCTCACACAGTGGTTACAAACTTATCCACCATTCCAAGAAGCACAGTTTTGAACTATACATAGAAGTATAGTTTCAGACATTGTTGTCAAACCTGCACTATATGATTGGGATTTCCAACCCAGCAGATACAGGTTAAAATTTTAGTACAGCATCATGTTTTCTTCTTCTGATTTGTTGTCACATTACCTGGAACACAAACACATCTGCTGGAGATAAAAAGGTCTGTGCAGATAGGTTGGGCCCCTGACTGTAAATAACATAAACTATGCTTCGATATTTTCACTGCTGCCCCTTTGTTTCTCTTCCTTTGAGGCTCACAGACATCTTTGGTGTATAGTATGGCAAAGTCTGAGAGAAGAGGTTAGATAAGGACTGGAGGGAGAGAAGGCAGCTCAAACCATGTGCAGCCCTGATTTTTCCAAAGGATCCAACACATATATTCCAAGGATTTGCTTAAACCATTTGTAATGAAGGTGCTTGCTATTGTAACATCAGAAGAAAATGAAAGCAGAGGTTTTGGGGAAGTCCTAAGAGCTGGCAACAGCACAAGCTCTCTGACACATGCTCTTTTGGATACTCGAACTGTTGGTATAATGATAAACAGTCCAGCTTGTAAAAGGCTGACAGTGGACTGGCATAAATTTCTGTTGTACCTGAACAGATTGTAGTTACAAAAGTGACATGCCAGATGTTGAGGAATTTAAAATGTAATTGGTCTGATCTCAGTATGAGGACTCAAGTTCCTCTGGACTCTGTTTGGAGTCACTGGCATTGCTTTGGCAGCTGAAACCAAAGCTGTATTTATAGGGGGTTCTTTTTTTTTTTTTTTTTTTTAATTTTTTCCCCCTATTTATTTCATACTGTCATTGGGGTCTCTAAGAGGAAAAAAAATATGTATGTGTCTTAGCCTAAAGAGCAAAGCTCTCAATCAGCAGCTATAAGACTTATTCTCTGTGGCCTGGGATGTCTGGAATACATTGTCTAGTGGACCAGAACCAGACTATAAATAACACCATATTGTAAAGCCAGGATAGAAAGAGAGTATTTAGGAATGCATGTTGCTCACAAAAGTTATATGCTGATATTGCTCAAGGCATAAAACAATTTAAACATATTACTAATTTGAAAAATAGTAAGAATCTAATATTAAAATGCCAATAAAATAAGAATCCAATATTAAAATGCTAATAAAATATTTGGATTAAGAATAACAAGTGTGTATTTGGAAAAGATTAATCCCATACTTTTATATAGGCTAATAAAATATTATGAACTGGATATATTTCTAAAACTGCTAAGAGGCACTAGATGGTACAGGGGGATTGCTAACATGGTGTAGAATCATTAAATAACTCACTATAGTTCAGAAAAATTTAATAAAGAGTGAACCTTTTTTAATTCCGAAACGGCTGTTTGATGTCCTACATGAAATCTGTGAGTGGGTTTTCATTCTAATACTCAATACACAGATGTCCACACCGTGCAATAAAAGTGTGTTAATTTGCCATTGTGTTCTCTACAGAAACCAGGAATGAAATAGGGGCTGAGTACTGCAGCTGTGTGCTAGAAACTGAACCTCTAGCCCATGCTACCAATTTCATAGGATTTAAATAGTTCAAAATAAACATTTTGTACTTTTTTTTTGTGTTTTGGTAAGGTACAGTTGTGTATAAATCTTTTATTTTCTTTTCATACATATCTTTATGTTGGCAACAGCTATTCAGCCAGCAGAAATGTATCCTGTGAAGTTGGCAACCTGAAATAGTTTTTCTCAGAATGTTACTTGCTCCATCTCTCTGATCTTTTTCTTTACATTTTTCATATTTGGTGTTCTCCACCGTTGCTTGATTTTTATTTTTTTTTAAATGTTTATTGTTAAACTGTTGCTTTTGGTGAACCTTCAAATGAATTTTATTTTCCACAGCGCATTCAACTTGGTTGTGGCCTTCTGTTTTCAAATGAATAGTTTCTTGACTAAACATCTTATGTCTGTATTCTGATCCACCGTATGAAAGACTAGGGAAAGAGGTAGGCATAACATGCTGAGATAAAGAAAGGGGTTTTGTCTTTTTTAATTAACTGATAAAAAACAAAGGAAATGTATTTGAAGTATAAATAAGACTTGGCTTATTTGAAGTATAAGATACTGAAGGAGAAAGCTAATAAGAAGTTATGTCAGGAAAACTTCAGTGTAAGATAGAAACTTCAGGAAAGTGCAGTAGTTAGTGACACATGAGAAACTGGGTTAAATATATGGAATGGAATGTTTACAGGAAATATGCAGACAAACCAAGGGTCATTTGGGCTACTGGAAAACCTGAATGGGGTTCGTAATGAATGAGGTTAATGTTGCTAACAGCTGAAATGGGTTGTTTGCAGTGATATTTGTTTAGAAACGCACCTGAACATCCCATGTTAGACACTATGGCAGGCATTTCTACTGCAAAGAAGTAAGAGTTACAGTACATTAGACCTGGGAAAATTAAAGCATCATCTGAACTGTCTTTACAAGAATTCAAAGTACTAAAGGAAACTGGAAATCTGATGGCAGAATATTGTGGAAAGTAGTGTAGAGATAGATGAAAAGTGTTTCCTGCAGCCTGCATTGCTGGACCTGTGATGTGATAGTTGTATGTTGTCATAGCAATGTCTGATTTTAAGAACGTAGAAATTAAGTTTGTAAACACTTCACCAGTTGTTGGGTATTGTAGCCTTTATTTATATTTTCTTCAGTGATACAACCATAGTTATGAAGCAGAGCTTGAAAATGGGCCTAAGGGATTTGGAAGCAGAAATTGCAGTGAAAAATTATGATGAAACTAGTATGCATTTATCAAGTAAAATCCATTAAAAGCTACCCTAAAGTGTTGAGGGGTTTCATTGTTGTTTGCTTGTTTGTTTTCCCAGTTAGCCTGTCTGCATAGGCACTGGAAGAAGTTTGCAGTTGAAACACGTGGCTCCCAGAAGTACAGATGTTCTTGTGATGGGAGTGTTTTGCTTTTGTTTCATTGTCTGAATTAGTTTAATTGTCTTCATTTTTTTCCACCCACTTACTGTAAAAACTCCAATGGATAGATGCTAGTGTAAGCTCATTTGTTCCATGGGGAAATTTTATCTGGCAGTTTGCAACTCTTAATTTACAGTGACATTGTCAATTAAATTGAGAAAAAAAGGGCTTTGTAACTCTCTCTGAAAAGAACCAGCACTATAACTGTATTTACTATTTTAACTAGATGTTATAGTTCAGTCTTGGACACTTGGCACAAACTGTTAATAGGCAGTCTTCAAAGCAATCTATGGATGGCATTTTGTAACAGGAAGGGACTCTAGGAAGATGGCAATGGGGATTTCTGTTGATGAAGAACTCTAGAGTCCTTAATGTGTATTTTAAATTTGCAAAGAATATGTGCTTAGAAGTTGTCTGGGTGGTCAGCACTTTACCTGAAGAGCACTTTCTGGTTTTAATTTTTCAACAGTAATCCAACTTAAACTGTTGTCGGATTTTATCTTATATTTGACTTTTATTCTAAGGATTTTTTTCAAATATTAATGATACTTGGGGAGAAAAAAAAGGTGTTTTTTTCCTCATTTCTTTCCAACTGGACTGAATGGAAAGATGTGACTAATAGAGTGGATCAGTGTATCCCTATAACTTAAATCAAAGCAGTCCAGTGAAACTGAAGGCTCTAGCTTTGCTTCCTTCTTTCTGATCCTAGCCTAAGGCAGACCTAAAAATCAAAGCTTAGCATGTCAGCAGGTATAAAAATGACGTAGTGCCTTTCCACAGTATTCTCCAAGTCTGATTTACATTGCATACAGCACAGAACTTATTGGATGGTGGAGCTTAAATAAAGTGTTGGTAAATATCTGTATCATTGAGGATTACCTTTGGTGAGAAAACCAGTTAACTAATTTTTTGTCACGTCACTCTCATGCCTTATATAAGTAATATCAAAATACTTTGGGATGCCTTAACTTGTTATAACAGCAATACAAGTCTATGATTCTATCAGCTGAGCTGAATGCTTCATTGTAGAATTTTTCCCCCAACAGCTAAATGAGTCTGTTGATAGAGATTCACTAATTGAAATGGGGGACCTCTTCAAAAGTCCAAGATTTTCAGCACCTAAGTCCTTCCTTAGAAGGCAACTTTCTTCAATATTTTGTTTGAAGCTGAACTTACTGATCATTAGCAATGAGTTACAGAAAAAAGCAATGCCCATTTTGTAGGATCTAGGCTTATCGGCAATTATTTCCATCTTGGAATGGGAAGGGAAGAGCTAGTGAGTAGCACTTTCCCACAGTCATTTTTTTGGTTTAGTTTCTTTGGAGGTACAAGCAGGATTAGATATAACTCTGTCCCAGGTATAAAAGCTTTAGAGCCTCCTGCTCATGTTTCCTTGAAGCAGGCTATAGCCCAGAGGTTGGAAGGAGAGCTGGAGTTTCCTTTTGGTACATGAATTATGCAGAGACACAGAAAAAAGCTTTTTTCTGAGGACATCATCATTAGATTAACTTATTTTTTCTTTTTTTCAGTCTGTAGAGGAAATGAGACTTTGGTTAAGATTACCTTATACCTGGTAGCTTTGCTCACAGGCATGAGACGATTCCATCTGAGAAATACAATTTAAATGATCTTACTACGTAAATGTCCTTTCTCTCATCTATTTTGCAGATACCCCTCAGATAGTCCCACTAAATATCAAATATCATTATTTATGTGACGAGGTTTTCCAGAAATCCCAAGGAAGACTCTTTCCTCTACAGCATCAGAATAAAGCAGAGAGTAAAGGCACTGAAGTACTGTACAAAAAGCCTACAGTCAGACTTTGCTATTGTGACATTTCAAGACAAGAAATCAGAGTAGGCATCTGGTGGGCTGTATGCCCATCCTACTGAAACACTTTAAGGATCTGGATACTTTTGTGCTCAACCAGAGAGGAAAATTGGATTCAGGTAATTTATGAAAACTCTTTTAGACACTATCTTCACCATGCCTGAAACTACATTACAAAATACATAGCTAGAGGCAAAAGATGTCTCTGCCTACAGGAGCTTGCTATCTAACTTAGCATCTGGGTTCATATGAGAAGAAATTACTTGAGGGATGAGAAGTGGGATGCCTACATTTACTGTAATACAGTCAAATGACAACAGTTTGGCCTTTTTGAATTTCTAGAATGAGTTATGTCAAATTCTTTCTGCCTTCTTTTTGTATTTCCATTATTCCAGTAAGGCTCACTTTGCCAGTTTGTATACAAAAAATGGTTTGTGGTGCAATTAATATTAGGAAAAGGTTATAGTCTGTTGAATAGGAAAGTATTTGGTACATAAGGAGAAAACTAAAGTGAGCAAAAAGAGAAACTAGTGAACAGTTTTTCTAAAACCTTACTTAGAATGCTTGGTCAGAGATCAAAACATTTTAAAACTAAAAGTTTCCAAGGCTGTAAATAATCCTAAATCCTGTAAATATGTAGAAAAAAATCCGCGGAGGCCTAAGGACAACAAGTAGTCACCAGTATGGTTAAAGTGAAGTCGTCCATTAACAATTCACACTCACTTTATATAGAGCCCTTGTTTATTTAATGCTATCTTGCAGGTGGCTATATCTTGGCCACAAATCCTATTCTCACAGAACTTCTGCTGGCTAATCATTACTCTGCTATTCTTCTTTTCTACTGCCAGCTTCCTTATCTTTTTCCCATAGCTCATCTTTCAGTAACCTTGGAACTAGGCCTCAAGGCCCTTAGCTTACTCTGGCTAAAGCTAAATAGTCAGGATTGCTCACTTCTGTTTTCTTCCAGACAGTTTCCCAACATAAATAATTTTGTACGTGTGAATTTACTGGGACATGTGGGGATACTTAAATGCTAGGAATGTTGGAGGTACAAAACTTCCTAACAAAAAAACCTTGTCTAACAAAAGCTTCCTGTGGTGGTAACATACATCCCAAATGGTCCTGTACCTGAAGTTGTTATGAAAGCTCCATGGATGGATGGCTTTGCCACATGTCTGGAATGGGTCATGGCACTGCTATGGCACTGATCTGTGACAGTTTTTCTGATACTACCTCGTGTCCCATCAAGGAGAGGAGCACAGTGATTTGGGTTAATTGCTGCAAAGGGTCACCATCTGGCCTGAACTTGTAGGACCACAGTTCTGAAACGTGATTTGCTTCATAGGACTGCAAATGTCTTTGGTTCACCACATTAGATATATGTATAAATTATGTCATGAAAGCCTGTAGTTATTCATTCCAGAGCTGCTAAGATGCTTTGATGTGCTAGGATTAGATGGTGAAGAAACCCTAGCTCAGCTGGCAATATCCCACAGAGGTTAGATGCATGGATATAGCATGAATTTAAATTATCTTTGAGGCCTTACAGAGAAACAGGGTTTACATACAGATCTGACAAACTATTTTGGGTTTCTGTAGGGGGATCTTAAAAGTGGAGTGTATAACAGAAAGACTGTATGTGCAGTCCCACCTTGAAAATTGCAGGTAAAAACCTGCATGTACTTTTGAGAAAATGAGTCAAGTACCATTTTGTTCATGGTAGAAATGGGCTTAAAAAGGTTATGGAGTTTGCAGTGGCTTTGTCCAAAGGCAGTGACGAATAACTGGGACTTGAATGCCAGTGATTTGTCCCAAGTTCAAGGGGACCAAAGTCTTGCTCCATGCCCTGACCTCTTTGTGTGTTGTGTGTTTCTCATGTCTTGAAATTGCAAGAGGAACAATATATTTCTAACACAGTTAAATCATCGTTTATTTATTTATAGCCACAGGCTTATCTGAATGCTGACAATTGAATCATTCTGTGTGAAGGAGCACTAGTCAATATGTTTATTCTTTTCTAGATAACAGCAGCAATAACAAATACACCATTAATTTTATTAAGCCATATTAATTTTCTGTCTTTTCTGGGAGCTATGGTTTTTTGTGGTGTTTCTTGGTGGTTTTGGGGAGGGCTTTGCTGGTTAACTTTTTTTATTTCTTTACTTAATTCTTTTTGTTGCAATTATTTCTCTTTCAGCTTCAAATGAGAGAATTTCATCTTTTGTAATGACAATTAAACACAGTTTGAAAGATAATAGCCTGGATGTAATAGTCAGATTCTTGGAATTTATTAACTGAGGAAGTAAGTGAATAATTTGAAAACAAATAACTTTCTCGACAAATGGGCCCTCTAGCATTCACAATATTTTCACTGGGCAGAGAATATTGTTGTCATCTTTGTTTTTATCAGAGTAGATATCATTGAAAAAGCTGAAGCTTTCTTTTAGAATAAGCTCTTCTCCTCAGCACTAAGAAATATGACTGCATCTCTAGGTGTTGCCGTGGTTTTTTGTTTTCTTTTGGGCATTTTGGTTCTGTCTTCTGACCCATCCTCTTGAGTTTAGAGAGTTGTTTTGCTTTCAAAACATACCTGTAGCTATGTATGCAACAACATCTTGAACTGGCTAAGGGGGAAGAATGATTTATTTTCATGGAACAGCATTTCAAGAAAACTCTGACCTAAGCCTAGGCCAGTGCTACCCATATTTGTAAGGGATCTCCCTGTGCCAGAGAGCACCAGATCTCAGCTGGAGTCTGTCACATTTTTCAAGTGGTCTATTAGAGCAAATATGTTGAAGATAGGAGCTATTCATGTACCATGAGAATTAGTGGTTTGGAGGTGGCAAAGAGATGACAAGCACTTCAAGTTTGCCGAAAAAAATTCAACATTATATTTCTTCCTTGTACCAGCTTAAACTTCAAAGAACCAGCATTTACCAGCATTAGGATCAGTTATTTATATTTAAGAGGGTTTGGTGCCTTCCTCCTTTCCTCATCTGGGCTGTGTCCTGAGATGTTTTAAGGCATTTAGGGGATGTGCAATGAAAGAGTTTCCAAATGAAAAGGGAAAACATTAAATAAGTATGTGTTAACAGTGTAAAGAGACAGCAAGCAAGGATGTTTGTGCCAATGCATACATCTACAGATCATGCTTTTAAAAGCAGCTATCTCATGATTAAGTGTTTAAAATGGTGTATTTCTGTCCCTTCCATTACTTACGATCTTTACATGCTGTTTACTTAACAGGAAGTCTTGACAAATTATCTAAATACTTTGAGGATTTGTGTATGCTTATCTAAGCATAAATTCTGGGTAAAAGTAGTGGAAGAGCCAGCTGCAAAATGAGTAGTTACTTAAGAATGTGATACTGCAGGTGCCAACACCTAAGGTTGCAGAAAATTAACCAGTGGGGCAAGAGCAGGGTCAGCATTAATTTCAGGATATTTTTTATTTCTTACTATTTTGAATGTTCTGAATTCTTGAATGAGAAGCAAAATCAACTTCCAAATTAAAACAGGGGAAGGGAGAAAATGCATTTTTTATTATAAATTATCTGAGTCAGCATAGATTTGTCCAGAAAATTCAAAAGTGAGTCAATCCAGCCAGATCACACAAACAGCCAAACATATAGAAAATCTTGACTAAATGACAGCCTTGGTGATGATAGAAAGTAAAGAGAGATTGCTCATTTGAAATAATAGTCCAAATTTGACTAAGATATAAAGTCAGGTTAATAAGATTAATTTAATTATAATTTGCATACATTCCCCCTCTTCAAATTTAAAAGCAACATAAGCTACAAATATTATAAAGATTATGAGAGGTTTTATGTTTTGTTAGGAAAAAACCTAATTGTTCTGTAATGTCTGCAGATGACTGATTCTGTTGTGTTCCTGGAGGATCTAAGTTACTCATCTGCTTTGAAAAGGGAAAGATAATAAAGCCACTTAATGTTGTAAAACTTAAAAAGCATCTTTACCTATGAATGCTTTAAAGTTGTAGAAGCCTCAAGCTAGACACCGGTTAGCTCTATCACATGTTATGGTGATTTTTATTGTATGTAAAAAATAAAAAATAAAAATCACCTACAAACCCAAAACAAACAAAAAACCACCACACACCAAAACACCTTTTCCCTTGATTTACACTTTTGAAACATCACTTCTGACTTGTAACACAGACCAAGATTTATCTCTCTGCCATTTGTTCCCTGCATTAATCTTCAGGTATTTTAATAAAGGTGGGGAATAAAGGTTTGGGATGTCTCAAAGAAATGGTAATGGGATACACAGAGCTTTTCACCTATAGGTCATTAGATCAAGGCCAGTGAAGATGAATGTTGTCTCGAAGTTTTCCACCCCTTTATTGCTTTGTGGCTCTAAGGGATATAATCTGAAGGATCTATTTCTGCTTTCTAGTAAACTGGCGACTGGTGGCAGGAAAAGCTACTTCTCCTCTGATCCAGGTCAGTGGTGAGGGCAAGAGGTATGGGATTTTCTTTCCTCATACAGCTGCTCTGGTGAGTGACTGAAGCACACTGATGAGAGCAGCAGTGGAACTTGTTTTAAACCACTTGCTGCCTCAGCTGCAGTGGTTTTCCTCTTGATCTATGAAAGATGTTAGTTCAGCCCACTCAACTCACTAGTAACATAGTGAAGGGGAGAAAAAATAAAAATAGAAGTGGGAAGTGTCTAGATCCCAAACGACGAGGAAAAAAAAGTGCAAAAATAAATGAGATCTCTAGCACTTTCTTGAGGGAAATCCACACATATAGACATGTGAGTAGGTGTAGCCTGTGAGAATAAGGAAGTTAAATCGGTGTACACTAAACTTGCTCTATAATTTCCAAGACTTGCTATAAAAATTTAGAGAGTCTTGAAGAATCTGATTTAGAAGAATGAAATTAGAACAAGGAAGGCCCTCTGCCTCCTGTACACTCTTACTGGAACTAATGGGCATAACTTTCAACTAGTGACTAATTTGTGGTTTCTAAATAGCTGGATATGGGCTTTTGTGTATGCATATAAAGGTGGGGGGGTTTTGTGTCCCCCACCCGGTTTTTTATTAAAGACTCAAAAATATACTCTGTATTTTGTCATGAAGCCTTTTTAAGCTGTTACTTTAAATGGGAGCCCTGCCAACAAACAGCCCAAAGCCTGTGACCAAGGATTTCCCAAGGGGCTTCTTTATTGGAAGGCTTGCATGTACCTATTTCTGCCTGAATGCATGTCCATAATTTTTTGAACATTACTTCCATGAAAAATTTTAACCTTTTTTTATATGCCTACAAATGACTGTAAGATACTTTATACAGAAAGGAGTTGAAAAAAATGCCTCTCGAGACAGTTCATCATTGTTTTTCTGATATAGTTGGTACCTGAGGGAAGGAATCTGTTTTTGACAAATGCATCTCCACTCCAAAATTACCTCTGGACAGGAAAGGCTGAGCAGTGATTCCACTGACTGTAAATTAATTAGTAGGTCCCTTAGTACAGTTAACATCACCAATGCCATCTATGTGTTTGGCTGTGTACTGCCAGATAGTCTTATGTGCTAGAAAATCTATTTCTACCTTGATCACTTCTAGTAATGTCCAGAAGCCCTCTCTTACTTCTTGGCAGGTCCAGTTGGTGGTGAGCCAGTAACGAGGTTTAATCAGTGAGGGTTGACCCTCATCTTATCAACTACCAAGCCTGCTTCCTGCAGCCATCCCTCTGGCATCTCTCAGGAGAAGAGGGGCAGGCTCCAACACATGACCTGGAAAAGTTGGCCACATACAGAGCTCCAGATACCCTCTTAGTGCTGGCACCTCCAGCATCAGGCACTTGCCTGTCCATTGAGGAACCTGGTGTCTGCCTGCCTTGAAGGAAGGAGCTCTTGGAGCCTGGTTTGAATTGTCCTTGCAATGTCCATACCTGGCTTGCCAGCCGCTTAGTGTTTAATCTGCTCGTGGATTTTTAGACTCACACTTAAGGCTGTTAATGATTGGTCTGCTTGGTATGGACAGAGCACACCAGGCAGTTATAAATTAATCGCAACAATTTCTCTGATGCTACCTTTTGTAAAATGTGCCATCTGGGTAACAGATGAACAGCAGTGCTTCCATTTCTAGTCTTGACCCTGAGCTAATCAGGACAGATTCTGCTCCCTTCCATCTGCTGAGATGAAAAGGAGGATTTAGAAAAGGTTTTTGAAGGAATAGTTTTGCCTGGTGCAATGTGTTGGTTTTGTGATTTTTTTTTTTTTTTTTTTTTTTTTTTTTTTTTTTGTTCTGGAAAGGTTTCTTTTTCTTTTTTTTTTTTTAGGTTTTTTTTGGAAAAAAAAATTATAGAACGTTCTGTAAATTTGCTGCTCTCTGTAGCCATAAGGGATTAATCCAAGGTGTGAGAGCTTACTTACTGGTTCTTGGGTGGGATACCTTATATTTGCCAGTGTTATTTGTGTATGATAATGAGTTTTATTCTGAGGTTTTTTGTTTTTTTTTGTTGTTGTCATAGGTTTACTTTTTTTTTTTTAAAAGGAGAAGAAGGTAGGGGTGACCCTATGCCTTAAATGTCCACTATGTTCTTTATCGCAACATGTAACTGGTTGCAGGTTGCAAAACAGAAATATTTATTATAATGCCTGGCTGGTTTCAAAGTCAGGAGGATGAGAGGAATTGACAGGGAAAAAGAAACAAAAAAACCTCACCAAAGTATCCCCAGAAAAAAACATGGTAAGGAAAATATTTGAGCTGGAACTTGACTTGCACAGCTTTCTGCCAGGGTATTATGGAAGGGTAAGTTCTGCCTCTACAGGTAGTAGAGGTTCCATGCTTTTATGTATTCCTGTTAAATTCTGGTCTTGTACCTACAAACTGTGCATCTTTACCAGAAAGGATCACTTCCAACACACATTTACTTGTGTAGAATGAAACCTTCAATAATACACTGACTGTAATAATGACCATTTAAAAATAGGCTTCCTATTAAAATCCATTCCTAATGACCTGCAAAAAACTCTTCTGCCTCATGGGCACCAAAAAGGACAAGGTATTAGGGAATCAGTAGCTAGGGAACTGAGAATTGTGCCGAGGCAAGATTTTGCTGTTCTGTCATCAGCAAATTTGACTAGAGAACTTCTTAGCAAATAGAAGCCAATTTGCCCTTAGAACTGCATACATTCATTTATCCACACCACATGATGTTTGCTCCATGAACATCTGGAAGGAAGATGAGGGTGGATGAGGGGAGGAAAACTTTCAAACAAAACAACCAATGCTAGAACAGAAATCAGAGCTTTGCATTTAAGCAGTTTTATTGAAAGTGCAGACAAATGTGATTCCAGGCTGCTCAGATTCTAATGTTAACGTGTCTCTTTAGGTTTTGAAGACAGTTAATATAAATATTAATGACAATTTCATTAAAACTTGATTTCATACAAAAGTGGATTATTCTTTTTATTCATTCCCTTGTGCTAACTGTCATTCCCTGTTGAACAGATGCAACATCATGCAAAATTGCCACGTATTACAGCTGCTTTATTACGTTAATGGAAAAACAAAAGAAAAAAAAATTTACAGGCATTTTCATGGAGCAAGAGTAGAGTGAGCCTCATGATAGTTTCATGTGATGACTGCCAATGGTCCTGTAGAACATGGTAAGAGTCTGTCACAGGGGAAGCAAGGACAAAGCTGAAAGACAACTAGTATAGCAAGTTGTTATGGTTAGAGGAGGTCCAGGCTAATTTTATGATATCACTACAGAGACCTAGCGAGAGGGTGTTCTGGGGCACTGAGGGAGCTGGGGGGCAGAGCAGAGAGAGGTCACTGTTCCCTCCCATCTCCTTCCATGCACTATAAAAGCCACCTTCCTGCTGCTTCTGGTGCTCAGAAGTGTTGGAGAGAGTCTCCTGCCATTTATCATCACGTGCTCTTCAGGACCCAAATTCATTGGGAAAAGCTGTGGACATGTCCCTGAGTTGGCCCTGGTGCAAGGGAGTTTCAGATACCTCTATCAGCAATGACTGACTGGGGTTGGGTTTTGTAAATATTTGTTCATCATTCCAAGTGTTGCTGTCCCTTCCCTGATCCAATAAACCTGTTCTAGTTTCAGCTTCCAGCCTTTAAGTCTCTCTCTTCCCTATGCCCCTTTTATCTTTATTTGGGAGGGTAGAGGGATGTTCTCTATTTTTTTGTTCACTTTGACTCCTAAACTGAGTCACAGGTGAAGAGAAGACCAGTGTATTTTCAGTAAAACTTTATTTCTTTTGTTCCCCCTCTTTCTTTAATACTTACTGCCCTGGGTTTTTTCTCCTCAAATGTCCGTGTCATGGCAAAAGTAAAATTAATTTCCAGGTATGTAATAATATTAGGTTCACAGGTTCTTTTATGCTATGTATCTTTTTTGTGGTTATGTAGCACTTGTTGCTGGGCAAGTTAGTGTTCTTCACTTTTTCTAACAGCTTTACTGTAAATGATTCCTTTACAGAAAACATATAAATACTATAATTCCCAGCATTATGATGTCATAGCACCTATAAATACTCAAAGTACAGAAATGCATCCTTTTAAATTGAGAGTTTATAGTACTCTTGTGGATACCATCCAGCCCAAGGATGAGCAGGTAATAATTTTATTTTTTTTTGACAGAATAAATAGTAAATCCATGATTCCTATCAAATTCTGTAGAAAGACCCAGACATCCGGATCCATATGCCATACTTTGCTTTGTACATGTTTGAAGCTCAGGCAGACTTAATTGTTATGCCCTGGGGAATCTTCAAAACTACTATTGTCAGATACAAGTGATATTAACAAGACAAATATGTCTCAGTATATTTACTAGGTGATTACCGCTGTTCCAAAAGCAGTAAATTATTGTATTTATTCATCTCTGATGCTTCCATGAGAACAGAAGGCAAGCTGTATTATTTTTTTTCGTTTTATTTTTTATTTGAGGGAGGGGGAAAATAGGGAGGGGGAAAAGAAGGAAGATGGTTTAGATAGTGCTATGGAGGCTGTCAAGTTTAATAGTTTGCCCTTAACTCTGTTTCAGCAGCAACATTTAAAATCACAAGGTTTTCATTCTGTGTATGCAAGTGATTTATGATGCCACATGCCCTATATGATAGCATACGTAGTCTCCAAATGTTTCATCTGTGTTTAGGCATTCTGGTTTTTAAATCACTGCAATATGTTGAGTAAGCAAAGGACTTACCATATAACTTGTTTTTGTGTGTTTGTTTACATTTACAAAATGTTAAATTTCCTGTCTCCTTTCTCTTGTCTGCACTTCTTTTCTATTCCTGTTTCTTTTCCCCTCTTCCCTAGGACATTAACTAACGCTTAATTTGTGTGTTCCTCCGTGTTTTGACTTGTGTAGTAGCTAGCTTAAGGAAACTAAATCAACCATACCATTTTCAGCATCAAATCTTCAACCTAAAGTTGTCCATGAGAGTGAAACAATATCTTTCCTCTTTCCCCTCCTTAAGCTCATGCTTTTAAAAATTACATTTCATTTAAGGGTGAGCAGGTGTAGGTCTGATTTGTTGAACAGAGCCTGAGTGTGGGTAACATGACCACTGATGTCATCATTCTGCTTTTGTTTACTTTTCCTGTCAGCTAGAAAATCTCCTAGAAGGTGCATATGATGTTGAAACCTTTTTATGTGATTCAGGAATTTATGGCTGTGAGATGCTACTTTTCCCAAAATGTACAGGATACCGCAACTGAAATTTTAAAATAAAAGCTGCAATTACTAGGTAATGCAAGAGTTAAAATTAAACATGTAATTAGGCCTCTTTGCATAATATCTTCCAAGGTAGATGGGACTGTATAATGTGCTTAATTCTTTTTGTCTAGGAAGCCCGACTTCGTTTGACACATTGACAGTGTTTGCTTGCTTGATAAGCACCTACATTTTTCCTTCTCATCATTTAGTAGAGGTCTCTAAACCTTGCCTGTTAAATGCTATTTAGAAGCATCTTGAGAGAGAGCATTATTCTTTTTAGTTCTTGTTCTAGTATCAGCATACTACCAGATACTTATTTTCAGAAAAATGCTGTGAATTGAAGTGGTAGTTTCCTACTATTATTTCCAGTATGGTCTCCTTGTTTGGGCGTCTATGGTATAATGGCTGAGAAATTTGTTTCTTTCTTCATTTTTTTAGCATACTTAGCATTAGTTAACACTAGATACAGACAACATGTTTGTAACACATGTACTTCATATAAAGGAGAAATATTCTTATTGAGCAGATCCCCTAGTACAAGCAAAATTCCCAGTTACAGCTGTGAGAGCTCAGCACTTCTACAAGTCATGTTTCAAGCAGAACATGAAAATGTTCATGGTGAACATGTGATGAATAACCAGCAGTAAAACACTCAGTTTAAGTGACTTGCCTAGCTTGACACTGAAACATTAGTTCTCACAAAGTGAGTGCTGACACTGCTTTTCTTTTTTCCTTTATAAATTTTCCTCTTCCTTTCCCTTCATCCCTTCTGTCTGTAGAAGAATAGGGAGACTCTGGGAAACTTTCATACTAAATCTGGAGGGGAGAGAGCTCAGCAAGCACAGACTTGCCCTCCTCTTCCTCACATACCACTGATTCTTCTTTATCCCTTATTCTTGCTTTCACCCAACTTGTGAATTTGCTTCTGTTGTTTTTCTGATTTGTCAGTTCAACATTTTTCTCCTTTATCTTCTTACCCCATGACTTGTTTCTCTGGTTCATCTTGTTCCTTCTCTGAGTGCCAGGTTTTTTTCTGATACATCTACAAATATAGAAATGACATCTCCTTTTGTTCTGTGGGAAATTTCTACACAACTACACAGCATTTACAGCTAACTCAAGACTCTTATTAGCCAAGAGAACATTTATAATTAAGGATTTACAGCACTGTTAGAGACAATGTAGTTGCGAGGATAAAAATCAATCTACAACTTGGCTCAGTGACAGGATGCCTCTGTTTGGTACTAGACTTTGAAATACACCTGGTTTTTTGCTATACTTTTACTCCCTGGGCATACCTGCTTTGAGAAGGAAAGAAGCCTGAGAAATTATTTTAAAATTTCCCTTGTATGGAAATGGGCAAACCTTCAGATTTTTGTGTAAACTGAATAGTATTAGGTGATTGCAGCCGGCAAAGCCTGAAAAAATGCACTGTATTTATTGTTCAATATAGTAGAGTATTTCTGCTGGTGAGAAAGGATAAAAGGTCTTAGAGGGTTTTTTCTTGCATGGTAATGTGTTGGAAATATCTGCCCTCAATCAGATCAAATCCTTTGTAAACATGAAGAATTTGTGGCTCAGAAATGTTTTCAGGAGCCTCGGGGCTCTGTCAGAGATGATTTAGCAGCATCCGGAGGGGAAGTGATTCCAGCTGATGCAGCATAATCATCATCTCAAACACCCCCTTAATTTTTGTGTGGAATTCTAACAAAGCAGTTGCAGGGGGCCTCCTTGCTGTCATCTTTCCCTACAGACACAGAGCCAAAACTCACATGTGGTTGACCTTTTACTGCCATGCAAATCTAGAGCGTGTGCTCTATAGTCACACAGACGTACCTTATGGCAGAGGCTAGGGATGGGCTTAAATGGGAATCACATGGGGTTATATGGTGAAACAGTCACCTTTTTCTGGTTTTCTGATGTCTTCTTGGTAATCTGGAGGGTATTAAAAAAAAAAAAAAATAAAAGAGAGAGAAAAAAAAGAAGA
Source organism: Calypte anna (assembly GCF_003957555.1). Classification (NCBI taxonomy): domain Eukaryota; kingdom Metazoa; phylum Chordata; class Aves; order Apodiformes; family Trochilidae; genus Calypte; species Calypte anna. Next base: position 76,947,807 of record NC_044244.1, on the reverse strand, counting down.
GCAGCTAAAAAGCATGCTCTAATAACTGCTTGATATTTTCTCTCCATTCTAAATTAACTATAGGTAGCTGATACATGCCAAACAGAGGATATGGGAAATGTAGTATCTTGCTGCAAAGTCTTTCCTCTACTCATTTTATTTCTCCTGGGGAGAACTTACTCTATGTAACTGTTGTCATCTGGTGATCACACTCTTTCTTACCATCTGTCATCAAAAGACCAGGCTATTGTCAGATTTATCAGTCTGATAGCTCTGAAGCTGCCCGTTTTGAAGACCTCTGTCTTATGTGCTGCTTGCTTTGCATCTATTGTCTGTGTATCTTGGAATTCATATACGTGATGCCTTTAACAGTTGACAATAGTCTGGAGACAAACTGGAGATGTACATAAGATGACTGCATAGGGACCTTGTAAAAGATCTGAAGCCAGAAGAGCAACATAGGGTTGAAAACAACTGTATCTGTACATATAGTCCCAACTACAATTTTTTTAATTATTATTTCTGATTTGCAAAATCAGCTTGTTGGGTTTGTATTTTTTCTCCATGTGTAATGTCTACCATGGTGATATTCTTGCACATACTCTCACTGTGTGACCACCAGCATGTTTAGCACAATTCAGCCTTTAGTTTTGAATCTTTGCACACGTTTTACATTGCTTCTTGTCTGTCTCCAGCTAAAGGGAAATAACTACCTACCCTTACGTGACCCAAATTTACCCTGCATTCTCACAAAACACAGTGGAGACATTGGTAATCTTGATTTCCAGTTTAAACAACACTACTTATTTGTTCATACCTTCTTGATTTGGTGTCAAGCCTGACCACAGCCATCCTAATGTACACTTTATTTTGTATCCTCCAAGTTTTATGGGAGCATCTCTTCTGCCTCCTCTGGGATCAGCTCACCCAGTTCCTGGCATGCATCTTGCTGTTTCATCAAGCTGGTAAGTGCATTGCACCAGACTTCAGGCTGCTTGTGAAGGGCAAAGTAAAGAACTGAAATAACACAACAGTGTAAGGACATGAAGCCTGAGGTAATATCTACTATGGTAATTCTTAGAGAGGTGAGACCAACTTAAGCCACTCCCTGAATCCTCTACATGAGCACTAGGATTGAACTTGGTCTATCTAGCTGCAGACATGTTGGACAGGAAGATAAGCCTCACTGTGCAGTTGCAGGTGGTTTTATAAAAGATGCAAAAAGAAATATATGAACATACCCTGATTCCTCTCAGATTTTTCTGATTTGGTGGCCAGATAGTCGATGATGTTGGAAATTTAAATTTCTACTGGTTTTGTTGTGAAAAGAGAGGTAATTCTCATCATTGTATGGTATTGTGTGCTCACTTTGTATGCATAGTGCCCATACATCTGGGCATCTGGCAAGTGTGATGTTTCTATTTAAAATTTACCACTTCTACTCCGGGCAGACATAGCAGGTTATGTGCTTTGTAGAAAGTGTGAATTAAAGGCTTTAGGTTACTGTCAGATGACTTGAAAATATATTGAATAGAAATATTGAATCATAGAATCATAGAATCATAGAATTGGCTGGGTTGGAAGGGACCTCAGAGATCATCGAGTCCAACCCTTGATCCTCTACTGCTGCAGTTACCAGACCATGGCACTGAGTGCCACATCCAGTCTCTTTTTAAATATCTTCAGGGATGGAGAATCCACTACTTCCCTGGGCAGCCCATTCCAATGCTTGATCACTCTCTCCGTAAAGAAATTCTTTCTAATATCCAACCTAAAACTCCCCTGGCACAACTTAAGACCGTGCCCTCTTGTCTTGCTGAGAGTTGCCTGGGAAAAGAGACCAACCCCCACCTGGCTACACCCTCCTTTCAGGGAGTTGCAGAGAGTGATGAGGTCTCCCCTGAGCCTCCTCTTCTCCAGGCTGAACAGCCCCAGCTCCCTCAGCCTCTCCTCATAGGGTCTGTGCTCGAGTCCCTTCACCAGCCTGGTTGCCCTCCTTTGGACCTGCTCCAGGATCTCAATCTCCTTCCTAAACTGAGTATACTGAAATACTGAATATACTGAAAATATTCCATTAATTTCACTACTTGTGAAGTAGTTCATGGAAACTTTTACCTAAGTGTTCAAAGATTTATCACCCTGTTTATTATGCATGGTTAAAACCAATGAACCTACAACAAGGTCCTTTAGCTTGGATAGCACTTATCTCTCCTGTTGTGAAGATCAATCCTAAGTGTCGTACATGGGTTTTGTATTTTGTAGCATTTTGCACAACCTCATTTTTATTCAGCTTCACTGATATAAGTAATTCTCCAAAATAAACGAAGATAATGCAAGGTTTGTGTAGAACAAACATCACTGTAGAATAGAAAGGAACAATAATTGAAAGGTGTTCACTGACATTTCATGTCAAAGTAATGCTCTGTGACTGTGCCAGCAAATATTTTCTAGGTTTGTCAAAGAATGCCTCTAATGTAGCAGTGAACTAACTATTATTCCTAGGCTGGTAACTACAGTGCTGATTTTTTTGTCTCTGTTTGAGCCCCAGTCAACAGTTTCTTCGGCCTCACACACCCGTGCTGAAAAAAAAAAAGTAATGTAATGTCATGGCAGCCAGTAGTATGGGGCCCTCTTTCTGCTGTTCCTCTTCTCTCTGACTTTCTGATTTACCTGCTTGAATACCTGCTACAGGGTCTTAATGTAGCTGAGCTGCCCTTGCCTTGTCCTTGACCATAGTTCATGTGTGCTGGCACCTGCACTTCTGCCTTGCGTGTCCATCTCTGCATTGCCATAAAGCTATGGTTTCTCATCCTACACTGTATTTTTATTTATTAGTCTTCTTTCTCTTTATCCTCAACAAACCTGTAAGTACAACAGTACTTGTGCGAATGAGCATAAATGTACGGTGTATTTCTACTTCCATTCAAATCTTTATGGCCTCGGTCCCAATGGTACAACCTTTTCCTTTCCCTGCAATATTCCCTTTTTCTTTCCCAGTCCCCTCTATACAGCCTACATAAAGTGTCTGTCTCAAGAGCATTTACCAACTCACACCATTGCTGGAAAGCTCCAACCATTTTTCACCTATATGTGCAGGATGCTGCTTCTAACCAGTCCTTCCCCTCCCCCTTTCTGTCTTTGTTTTTCCCTACTTCTTTCCCTGAAATGCCATGTAATGAAAGGAGTAGGAGACAGAAAAAGACCTGCTTTGACCTGAAATATTGTTTCCTACGGTATATTTTTTACTACTTTATTGAATCTCATTCTTAACAACTCATGAGATGGGATTCCTTCTGGAGACACTTGTGTTCTAATTCATCTTGTTTTTCTTCCCTGCTGTTCAGCCTTAGTGGTCCATTTTTTAAAATGACTTCCCATTACTTATAGTTATATACTCTTAAACCATTCAAGTGCTATTTCAATATCTTCTTGCTTTCTGCACTTCCCGTGCCCTTTCAGAACTCCAGTTGACGTTTTTATGCCTGATCATTATGGCTGTACCACGTTGCATATTGTTGGGCTCAAGTTTGCCTCCAAGCTAGTAATATGGTGCAGAGGTATAACAGAGCAAAACTGACAGATGGCAGTGAGCGGGGCTTCTCCATTCTTTTAACTGTTTGAATTCCCCTGTTCCTTACTTCCCATGTATTCACCCACTGTTCCATGCATTTCTTCCTTCTTGTCCTCCAGTGAGTTCCTCACCACACTAATAGTAGCGCTTTTTTTCACTTCTCCCAGCTCCCTGCATTAATGTACATAGTGGATGTTACAGAGCTTTTCAATTTCTTGTGGCCGTGAACCTGCTTATCCTAAAAATCAACTAATCTAAACAATTTATGAGTAACCTTCAGTCTACAGAATTCTCATATTTGCTTCTAAATGTATTTGGAAGAAATTAAATCCTTCTTAAATGACAGCCTGAAATATGTCTGCTGAGTGATAATCGTGTTTATCTGAAGAAGTTAGCATTTATTCTTTCAGGAGTGTTTTTCACACAGATTTTATGAATTAAAAAAAACACAATTCTTGATGCTCATGTAGTAGCAACTAGAATTTGCCTTCTACTCCATCTTCCACATTCTCTACATTTAATTAATATATTTATGTGCAAATATAATCAAAAGACAGAGGCATCAATCACAGACTACTGAAGCCTCTGAAGTGATTAAAATTGTAATGACATAAAAGATTAAACTATCATATACTTTGCTGCAACTGTAACTGCTGTCTCAGTATATACCAAGCTATTACACAGTCCTGTCAGAAAATCCAGGGTAAAGAGAGAGCTTGTGAAGGTAGAAAACCAGTGGAAATTGATGGATTTGGAATGATTTACCAATTTGGCATAAAAGCCATTATAGTTTCTTGCATTTTACTCAACTTACTGGTCCTGTTGGTCCATTAATGCCTAAAAATACAAGGGGCAAGTTGCAGATACTCTGGCAGAGGAGGGAAGAAAGCAAGACACTAACTTCCACACTTATTTGCTCCCTTGGTACATTTGAGTGATTAACTCCATTAAAAGAGCCTTCCAATATTAGTATTATATTGAAGTGGGCATTATGGCACAGTAATTTGTATTTGTAAAGGATGTTTGCAATCTTTTGGCCAAATCCAAATATTACATGGGAAGAACCACAGATATACTGCTGGGGGATGATCCAGTGTGTCTTGCAGCTCCAGCTGAAAATCTGGAAAGCATAAGGAGACACTGGTGCCTTCAGTTGTGTAAAAGTAATGCAATCCTTGCTGCATTTTTCCAGCTAATTATCCCATTAACACCAGGTTGGTAAAGTACTATCAGCACCAGGAAGGAAGAACTTATGGCTGTGCATGGTGAGAACACCATCAGAGTACTCTGGACCACTTGGAACTGGAAGAAATAAATTCACCACATAGCCTGTCTTAAAAGTTAAAGCTTAAGGTTCTTATTTTTGTCCATAAAATAACAGAAAGATCCAAGTAACTTGTAAGTAAACTTGGTCAAACGGTGTATACTTTTTCAACATAATGAATATGTCTTCTCATGGGAAGAATATCATGGCATAAAACCAGATCTTTGACATATTTAGAAGGTTTGAAACTGGATAGCACTTGGTGAGTCAGTCAATCATTTGCCTGTTTTTGTTAAAGATATATTAATATTAATATCTGCTTTGATCAGCTGAGGATTCACTGAAATATACAGGCTATGTGTAATGCATCCATAAGTGAAAGTTGTATTGGTCCTCCTCCCCTGTGGAACTGGAAGTATGAATTGCATCATAGGGTTTAGGATTTTTCATAATTTACTGGAGAAAAATACAGATTTGAACAGCAAAAGTAATTTTATTTTATTAGATCACTTGGGCAGACTTTCTTTCCCCTGAAAAAATCCACTGGTATGTACTCTCAGCTGGAATAAGCTATTATGGCTCAGTTAAAGCCACTGGAACTGAACAAAGCTGTGTGTCATGAATTGCTGACTTTGATATCTTTAAGAAACAAAATATAGCAGAAAGCACAAAATTCAGAGTAGCCATATCTGATGGTGAGGAAAATGTTACGATGAGAAACTGCCTAAACTTGGAGTGGGGTTAGATCCAAATGTACTTTTATCTTCTCAATTTGGTGAAAGGAGATGGAGAGTGAGGAAGTATTGGGGGGCTCCAAGCAAAGGAATATAGCAGTCATGTATATGACATATGATACTTACTGGAGGTCTCCTTTGGACAAGTCTAAGAATGAGTTACAAACTCTTATCTCTCCTATCTACAGCTTGTCTTTGAGATAAAAATCTCATTCAAGGCACTTTTTACACCCTTTGGTCAGTGTGTCAGGCTGCATAGGAAGGCTAAGAGAAAAGCAGGTAACAAAAAGAAGAGGAAAAATCTGTGATCTTGAATGTGAAGGCTTAAATTTTGCAAAGCCAAAAGTGGATTTACACTGAGTGCAAAGCTCTTTTTGTATGAGAGGTGAGGGTATTTTACAAGAGAAAGTCTACAAAAATGAAATAGAATAGAATTAGTCTTGTTGGATATGGCATTGGTAAAAGCTAAATAAAACGAATATGTTTTAAACAAGCAAAATTGCATTTCTTGCTTCTCCAGACCCTATTCTTCAACGTTGGAAAATTCTAATAAATCAAAGATTAATATTGCAGGGGGAGATGGTGTAAGTGATTAGCATTACTTGTCAATGAAATGTCCCTAAATTAGTGTATTTACAAAGGAAGCATTATTAAACCTGAAAGCAGATGAAGGAGCAAGTTACTAATAACAGTACTTACAGTATTAAAGCCATCTGATAGGATATAGTGGAACAGTGTCCAGATCAGGGAGCATGTCTGTTCTCATAGTCTGCACATCACTTACCACGCAGATTATGATAATTAATCAGTGAAATACAGCAGGATGGGATTTAAACATGCATTCATAAACAGGTTTTATTTTCCAAACTATGAACCAGATCTGCAAATGATCCACCAGTATGAACCAGTACTGTAAATCAGAGTTGCTTCATTTCCTTAAAAGAAACAATTTTATGCCAATTCCAGGCTGGAGAGCTAACAGATCAGAGCATGCTAGTTCCCCAAATTTGCCATCTAGAACTAAGTTTCTCATCCCTCAGTGTCAAGTGAAGAATAGATTTTGTGAGACCAGCTTTGCTGAGTTTCATTCAGTACAGCACAGCATAGCATTCCTTGAGAAATCTTCAATTCAGTCCAGTTTTTAGGTAACCATTCTTTGGTTTTTCTTTTTTTCATATTCTTCTATTTCTGTTACATAATGAACTCTCATTACATAATAAAAGATATAGTAGAAACTATCCGTAGAACATATGGTTCTATCATTTGAGTTTGAAGGACTGTGTCGTGCACTTTAATAAAAATACCGATTAAATTGTTCCTCATATCTTCTGGAGTCAGGTCACATCACTTAAATCTGTACTTCTTGCATAGCAAACATTCAGAAAGTTCTATTTATTCAGTACTGCACAGCTGTCTGCTTTCAGAGACTTTAAAAAAGGGCATTTCAAAACTTCAGAAAATACTACCTGCTGGTTGCTGTATCTGTTCCTAAGGTGCTGCAGAAGTGCAGGTTTCATTCTTAAGTGCACATGAACAGTATCTTGAAGTGGCTGAGGTCAGGGAGGACTTTTTTCTTTCTTTCCTGATTTTTTTAGGTGCATGCATGTACATGGAACTTTGAACAAAGGGAAGAGAAATCTGACTTATTGGCTGTCCTGGAAAATGCGTAGAATACTGTAGAGCATCCACTTTTCCTTCAGGAACATAAAGGGCAATGATCATATTAGCAGTGTTAGGTTGAACATCAGTCAATATAAACTCACTAAGTTAAACATGAAGTTTCATTTTGTGTCCATCTATTAAAAGGATTGCTTGGAAGAAAACTCCCTGGATTTAGCACCTGAAAGAGCAGGACACTCTAGATTCTGAAGGTCCTCAGAAATTTTCCAGAGAGGTGAAAAAACCCTTATAAAAGTTTTAAAAGCTGTAGAGCTTATATGAACTAAATTTTTGTTACTTAACTTTCAAAAGAAAAACAAAACTGTCCTTTTCTCATTCGAAGTTAGTGTGAAACCTCTATCTTATTTAGCCAGTTGTGCAAACAGTTGTGCCAGCCCACAGAGTTGGAACAATAAATTCTTATGCTTATATATATTTTGTGAATTTATATAAATGAAATAGCAGGTGAGATTTGTGCTTTTTTGATTTCAGGTCTTCTTGAAAGCTCAAGATGTTGTTGATTGTCACAGGCTATAGATGTACTTTGCACATTTATGCATTTTGGGGTTCTATGGGGCTAATCAGAAAATGCTGAAACTTTCTTCAAGACCAGTATTGGTAATTCTTGTTTTGCATGCTCTCCCAAGTTTTCTACCAAAGTCTTGGCATGTTTTGATTCACTTAATTTTTTGTTCAGAATTTTTACTTGGCTTTTGAGTTTGGTCTTTTAAATTTGTGACCAAAATCCAGAATTTTGATGTAGAACTGTGCCATGTTTGCTGCTCAAAAACTTAGTTCGTGTTTGGAAAAAAATACCTGTGCTGACATTTTCAACAGAACCATCTGAGTTTTGTGATTGGGCAAAGTAAACTGTAGTCATAAAAACTTTGGAAATAAATGAAGATATGACATATTCATTAGCACTCAGTCATTTAATGTGGCTTCAGTGATGGTCCATGGCACACAGGGGTGTGCAAACTGCCTCTCAGTATGACTGATCTCTGCCTCATCTCAATTCAAGGGCTGCTAATGAAGGAGAAGGGAGTAAGCACAGAAAGACTCCTGCATAAGAATATGGCTGGGGCATAAATACTTAACTCTGACTTGGTAAATATTCATGAAGAACATATTGGGCATTTTTAGGTTACCCCCAGAGGCTAGTAGTGACTCATGTAGTGATCTTCCAACAGTACAAAAATGTCCTTGGAGCTCCTAGGAAAATAAACCTTTCACAGAGAGCTGCTTGGCACCAGTGTATTCTGGGGTCAGTGCTTCTGCCAACCACCTAAAATGAAAGCCCAGCACATTTTCAGATTTTCCCTCCCTGACAGATGTATAATAGAGCATCTACCATACAAGTGGTGCATCCTGTGTCTCAGTACTGGTTTTTTCATGACCAAAGACCTTAAATGGCTTTTGGAAATGTATGTGTTATGCTGTGAAAATTGTCAAATAGGTGTGTGATATCTATTGTTTATGGTTAGCTTTAGAATCATCTGGGGCCTGTGAAGGATGTGTTTTCAAATCTGTTGTTGATTTTGGCATTTACTCTTTTGGCATTAAATGAAGTTTCTTTTTTCTTAGTTCTGATTGTGGTCAGAAAGATGTCAATAGAAGAGTTTCAACAGCTGAATAGTCAGCGATAATATCCTCAATTCCTTTGTCTTTCCCATACTTCAGTCTCCTGGTTGCCTTTGCCTCCATTTCACATCAGGGGTCCCACAGCAAAATGCATAGCATCTGTCCTGTCCCCAGGAATAGTCTGTCTCTCTTTTAATACTGCTTTAACCTCACTTTAACTCATGTTATGTTTCATTTACTTATAATATCACACAGTGTGCCAGAAGTATCACAGACATCTCTGATAAGAGGCAGATGGCCAGAAACCACTGTCTGCTGAGGTGCATGTTTTGAATTATCTGCCAACAGACAGGAATTGTCCAACTCTCTGAGCCTGGGCATATACTTGTTGTTACAGGGTGGGTGGTAGTAAGAAAGATACTGTTTTCTTTATCTTAACTTAAAAATAACATTATGTATACTTCGAAGAAGAAAGATGTAAATCAAGAACAAAGATACGCTCTTTGTGCCATTCTGAAATGTGCATTTTGTAGGGCTCTAAGAAATTATATTTTCTGATATATGCATATCTTATTTTGCAACAGATAGATTTAACATTTTAACAGCTCTAAAGTTGCATTTTTTTACACTGATATAATAAGATATTAAGATATTTTATGGCTTGTTGAAGGTAGTGGTTTATAATCTTGGAAGGCCTCTGTCTCTTTTTTTTTCCTTCTTTCGTTTCATTTCCCTCCCAGGGCGCTCTTTTATGATTAAAAAAAAAAAAAAAAGTAATTTTTTTTTTTTTGTTCTCACAATCCCTACCTGTCAAAGTATTTAAGTGGCTCCACCATTTTAACAATGCACTTTCCTAATTCACTTAAATAAAGTTTATTATACAACTAAAATCTTTGATTGGATTAGTGCCTGTCAGCAGGTGATTTTCTACTTGCTGTGTAATGATGGGCTGTTTTCTTAAGGTTTCTTACAAGGTTGTTCTGCCTGAAGTTCAAAACCACCATGCCACTGTTGCTTGTTTGCTGATGTGATAGGATTGCAGTCCAAAGTTGAGATTTCAGAGTACTGCCACAAAACTTGCATCCTACCTGAAAGTATAGTTCTTTCACCATAGTAATTTCACAGCAATTTTTTTTAGTGTCTTATACCTCTGTTAGGTCCTTATATATAGGTGTCTATTTTGCAGCAGGTAAGATTCTACTGACCCCACTCCTTGCAAGTGTGATATAATGATAGTTTTTATGAGGATGCATGAAAGAAATACAGAAGTGACATCATTCCTCTTTCTGAATGCCATTTTAAAAGTTAATTTCTAGAATATGGAAGTCTAAACTGAGACCTGGTTGTTATAATGACAATTTTTGTGCAAATGTTCTTTAATTCTTTCCCAAATTAATTATACTGCATACTTTATAGGTTTAGCTAGGCAATAAATTACAGGTGCTACGGTTTCACTTTTTTGTTAGTTCAATAATTATGATATAATTTTTAAAATGGGCTTTATGAGTCTCTAAATTGAACAACTCCCTTTGGATGTATATAATTTAGGCTTGCATAAAACATGAAACTCATGTTCAGCCATATCATCTGAATCTATGAATAATCTGTCATACACTTTGTGGCTGTTGCCTTATATTTTCAAGTCATGATCCAACAACATACTTATGTGCCCATAGAAGTTAATATTTCTATAGAATAAAACAAATGAATGCTGCTAGAATGAAGCCAAAACAGCAGTTAAATGAGAAGAGAAAATTGTTATCATTGCATTTCTTCACTGGTATAATGAGATGATACATTGCCTTTAGTACATTCATAAAACAAGCAAAACCATTTCAAATTCTGTTTATTATTATGTTCATCTGAATGTGTGGATCTTTAGCATATGAAATGGGGCTGGCTTCCAGCTTCGGAGAAAGATGAAGTTTGGACAAAATTTGATTATTTTCTGTAGGATACAGTGTGGGGTTCTCATTTAGTAGGAGCTGAGGAAAGGACATTCCTTTTTGTGAATGGTTTCTTTGTGTTTTGAATATGGTTCTTGGTTTGCTCTAAGACTGGATTTTCTATTTATATGCCAAGGAAGATGTGCCAGAAGCACATTATAAAAAGTCAAAGTAGGCAAACTGATAAATTACTGCACAACCCAATTAACCACAATCCAGTTTTTCTCCTTTGATTCAAAGAATGAGAGAAAGCTAGACTGCTGCATGTCTGGAGTGGTATTAAAAAACTTCCCAGGATCCTCAAGCTTATTTCCAGTTCTTTTGGAGAGAGAGAGATGTTAACTGCAGCTCCTTAATTTCTAAGATATTAGAGAGACCTAGTTTGTTACCAGTGATGCTTCCTAATGTACTGTGAGTACATTGAATCCCTGCTTTGCTGTCCACACAGCAGGACAGCAACTGGCTGAATTTGAAAACATTCTCTCCTCTGTAATGATAGAAAAATCTTTTATTTTTAAGAAAAGCAAAATGTAGGGCTCAGTTTAAACTTTTAAATCTAAGGGCTAGGGTCTTGTTTCTTCAGGAGATCACTTGTAGCAGCACAAAGGAGGGAGGGTGCCTGCATCCATCTTCCAACTCTGTACCTGTGTGACTGGGGGAAAAATAGCATCTGCTCTCTACATTTAAGGTCACACTTGAGATGCATAACTGGAGTGTTAGGAGTTATGCATTGCCTTTGCTAGGAGAGTCTGTTAGTGGATTATCAGCAATCAGTGGCTTTGTCAAAATTTGCAGGGAGGTCAAATAGTGTATAGATTTGACCTCTGCCCCGATGCACAAGGAAGTCATTGATCCTTGGGATGTTAGCACTGTCTCTGAGATATCCAAACCTGAAGCTTGTTTTTGAAAAGCTACTTAATGCTGGCAAACAGCAAGAGTGTTGAGCTCTCATTTTTCACTGCCAAGGAAAGGGAAGTAGAGCACAGAGGATGAATTGGTGAGACTGTCTTTGAATGCAAACTTTTATTAGCTGGTAAAAAGTTCTTCCTAGTAGAGAGAAGCCCTTTTTACACAATCAAATATAGCATTCTCAGAACAGAACTAACAGTGACCAGCTTAATACAGAATACTTCCCCTTCTGTTGTCTCTGTGCTCGTGGGGAGGCTGAACAACAGCATAATGAAAATCATTCTGAGTTGAGAGATCTCTGTCACGTGCAGTTCAATGAATATGTAGGTTCTCTTCTCTGTGTTCTCTTCATTATACTTTTCTTGGCTTGTTTGTGAACTCCTGCTGGAGTTCCAGTTGGATTTGGTAGTTCATTGAGGATGATAATAGTTACTGCAGTTGCAGTTTGCAGGCTGCCATTGGGAGAAAACAGTCTTTCTTCTTGTCACTTTAGTGACAGAAGTTTTGGAGATGCCATTGCATAGTTTCCCTGTGAGCTTCTCAGTTTATGTGCATCTGTGTGATAGATAATATTATAAGACCATTAGAGTTTTTTATCCTTTCCAGCAATAATTTTTGATAATTGTTTTGTCTTAGTCTTTGTATACTTTTCTAAGACAGAGTAAACACTGAATTACTCCAGTGGCATGGTGATTCACAGTTAACTACCATCTTGTACAAGTTATGTGAATGTCTGTGAGGAAGAGGATATAATATGGATGTCACAGATGGGAATGGAGCATCCTGAGATATAGTGGCTTTGTGATTTTGGGAGAAATTAGATGTAGAGGGAAGTATATCCTGTAATGCTGTGCTCTGAAGGGTTTCAGTTTCTTGTCACTGAAGCAACTTGGAGGGAAGTTGGGAATATTCTAGTTCTGGTGCATTTGATGTACCTTTACAACACTTTCTCAGTTAGTGCCAATCTGCAGAGACCTTGCAGCCCAACCATCTAAAATACAATAATGTTTAATGGCTGTGGGGGTTTGAGTAGATATGGTGATGCACTGGCAAAAGTGAGTCCTAATACTTCTTCAGCTTTTTGATGCTTTTTCTGGGCAATTTGATTTTAAGTGAGATTGATTCCTACCTATGGAATTTTTTAGAATTTCTATGAAAAGTAAGAAAAGAAAGAACACCTGGTGATAATTCAAGTATGTGAACTTCTTTTCTTCCCTACCTGTATACACAGCTGGTTAATTGGCCACTCTGTACCTCCTAGGGAGCTCTCAAGGCAAAGGAGAAAAATGTCTGTAGGCATTTTGGATACAAACACATCTGCATTTATCTCATTTTCTTCAGTAGAAAAGTAATACAGGAAAGGTTTGGTGAAAAGTTTTTGGTTGTAAAAGATTTCGATAAATTTAGGAAATAAATTACAGTTGAGTTCAGAGTGATTTGAGTAAAATAGAGGTGATGAAGATGACAAATCTAACTTTCTTCACGCTAGCAGAACAAAATGCAATTCAGCATCAAAGGAGGATAAATAGGGATAAATATAATGGCAACCTTTTGTTCTGTGAATGCTGTCACAGAGGGGCTTAAAGTCGGAACAAATAATGAGAGGCAGAAAGAGAAACAGCAAGTGCATGAGGGAGACAGAACAGCAGAGAGTAGGAGCAGCTCGAAGGAATGTCTGTCGTAATAATCATAGCAGAGACAAAGGGAAAGCCCAGGAGCTTAGACAGCTTGCTATGAGCAGTAATCTGAATATAAAAGTGTGAGGTCTAGAATGGAAAGTGGGAGTTGGCAATATCACTTTCCTAAAACAACCTTATCATTTACTTCTCACTTAAGTGGTTTGATTACTTTGCAGCTGATGCCTTGATTCCCCCCACACTCTGCTGTCTTTTCTTTTCCTGTTTTGTTCTTACTCTTTAAAGAGATTTAAGCTTCATCATAGTGGAGAAGCAGCCAGCCTTCTTTCACCGTCTGAAAGCTCAAGTCTTGTTAGCTGCTGTAGTTAGTCTTCCCAGCAGTTCCAAGAAATCAGCCTTTGTAGGGTGAAAAAGAAAGTGAACAAGTCAGTTGTTTTCTACAAAAAAATTCATTAAACTCTTCTTACAGTCCTGTAAGACTGTAAACATAGCTTAAAACATAAGCTCTTCTTTTCAGTCCTGAAGTGTAACTTCTGGTTTTACCTGCAAAAATTCAGCTTAGGACTTTATATTCACTTTAAGTAACAGAGCAAAGGTGGTGAAAAACATCAACTTCATAGGATTTTTTTTTCCTGCCAGAAGAACTTGCAACAGAGTCATTGGTTGGGTCTCCCTTTTCCTCAAAGACTCTCTATCATACAGCAAGTGCAAGGTGCTTAAGCAAGTTAAAAGATGGCATGACCTCCTGATCTTAACAAATTTTGACAATTTGGGGATATTTCCATATGTACGTACTTATGTGAGGGTGAAGCAGAAGTCCAGATATCCACATTATAAGGAGAAAAAATTCACATTCATGGGGCTGAAACTTCTACCTTGGCAGCTAGAAACATGTATAAACCTTTATTGTTATTAAATCTGTTAAAAAAAAAAATTAACAAAATGTCTAACTGTAGGGTTGATTTTATTTACAAACTTGCTTTTTGGCATAAATTTTTTTGCAGCAACTGTTTAGAGCTGTTAAGTACCCTTATTGCTGGCAGAAAACAGTGTTTGTGGTTTAGTTCAATGAAAGTAATATATTCCACTTTTAAAAAAAATAAAGTAATAAAGTGCTAATATATTCAAACTAATGGTTATCTGAGGCTCTAATTATCTTAAAGTACCTATGCTAATTTGCAGATTAATCACAATCCTCAAACTAGACAAAACAACAGCAGCCCATGTATGATCTTGTGCTTGTAACTGAGCGTAATACTTAAGGTGATGAAACACAGAGTTTAAATGTCTTGATCTAAACAATTTTTCTTCAAAATTGTCCATCTTCAGTTGATTTCTTTGTGACAGCCTTCCTGTTTTGCCTTGAGCAACTTGTTTTTAATGTGGCAGGTACAAATGACAGTAGTTTTTTACCTTTAAAAAGTACCAATGGGAAAAACATGAAAGACTGTCTGGTGCTTAGATCATCCAGTAGTATTACTCTTTCCTTCTTTACTCATACAGAGTATTACTCTGTATGAAATATTAGTAGATATAAGGAATTTACTTTAATTCCTCATTAACATTCACATCTAATAAAATGATGTAATAGTGTTTCTGACCAAACAGCAATTTCGCTTTGTAGAACATCTCATGGATTTGGGGATTTAAGTTATTTTGTCAGAAAAACATATGCTCATGTTTGTAGAATTTACAGCAAGACATGGTTCCCCAGGTTCTATAAGTGCAGCAAACTTGACAAAACTCATCAACTAAGACATTTTTAGGAGGGTATTAAGAGATGATCCAAAGGTTCACTGAATTATTTTGAAGCTGTATGCTCAAATACCCGGAACCTTGGAGAGTCTGCTTGGTCAGATTATTCCAGAGCTTCTCATCCTGCAAAGCTGAAGAGCACTGATTGGGAATTGCTGTTTTATTCCTGTTGGCATGCTGTTCCTGTGATGGGATTCGGTTTGGGTGACGTCAAAGCAGAATTACTCTTTTAAGATCACCATATTACTTGAATTTGTCTTCTCCATAAAACCATAGAATAGTTTGGATTGAAAGGGACCTTAAAGATCATCTACTTCCAAGCCCCCTGCCATGGGCAGAGACATCTCCTACTAGACCAAGCTGCTCCAAGCCCCATCTATCCTGGCCTTGAACACTACCAAGGAGGGAGCAGCCACGGTGTCCCTGGGCAACCTATTCTACTGTCTCACCACTCTCACAGTAAAGAATTTCTTCTTAATGTCTAACCCAAATCTACCCTCTATCCATTCTGAAACCATACTTATGCCTTTGTGAAAACTTCATCTCCAGCCTTCCTGTAGGTACCGAGAGGCAGCTATAAAGTCTCCCTGGAGCCTTCTCTTCTCCAGTCTGAAAAACCCCAACTCTCTCAGCCTGCCTTCATAGGAGAGGTGCTCCAGACCTCTGACCATTTTTGTGGTCCTCCTCTGGACTCACTTTTTGTCCTTGTGTTGGGGAACCCAGAGCTTGACACAGTACACCAGGTGGGGTCTCTGAAGAGTAGAGGGAAAGAATCCATTCACTTGATCTGCTGGCCATGCTTCTTTAGATGCAGCCCAGGATGCAGTTGCCTTTCTGGGCTGCAAGTGCACATTGCTGGCTCATGTTGAGCTTCTCATCAGCCAACATCCCCAAGTCCTTCTCCTCAAGGCTGTGCTCAATCCTTTCTCCATCCATACTTTATTCTTGCTTGGGATTGCCCTGACCCATATGCAGGACCTTGCACTTGAACTTCACAGTTTGCACAGGCCCACCTCTCAAACCTGTCAAAGTTCTTTTTTCAGAGTTGCATGTCCTGCTGGGGAGGCGTGCAAGCTCCTTTCCAAAGCTATACACTACTTATATCTAGAATGTTGGTGGTAGTGAATTTCCCTAGTGGTCTCATCACTGAGCAGAATATACACAGCCCAGGCTGCTGCAAACCTAGCCTGCACATCCCCTCAAATTAGAAAGCCACAGAAGACATCAGCATGGTCTCCTTCACAATGTCTGTGTTTGTGGAGGTGATTATCTCTTGTTTGATACATGACGCTTTTCAGCCTCTTCTAATGCTTTTGCTCTTTGTATCCATGGAATTGGACTGAAACTAGAATGAATTAACTAGTCATATAGATACCTTTTTTTCTGTTTGTTTGGTAATAAATACATTTTTGATCTGTTGTGAGCAGGCTGGAAAAGGTATCAGTTTTCTAGGAGCAGTTCTGTAGTGTTTTTGTTTGCTACTAATGATGTTTTCTAAATCTGAAAAAGGGCTGAGAGTATCTGAAATAAGAAAAAGTCAGCTTGTGTGAATTAAAAGTTATAAAATCAGTTAACAGCTGCAAGTGGTGGAGGTATATAAGTTTACTTTGTTTGCAGATGACATAAACATACTAATACGCATCTACTAAAAATGTATGTTTAAAGCTGTAGACAAAAAAAATACTCTATGTAGCAGCATATACCATTCAAAGCAAATATTTTAAAGGTTGTAGGCACATTTTGCACGCAGAGAGAATGTAAACAAATCCAACCTACAAAGTGGATGAATCAATTATGTAAATCAGAAGTTGTCAAAGTGATCTATTGTAACTATTTCTTCTGTCAGCTGTTCCCTATAATCACAAAATCAGCAACATACGCATCCTATTATGAGAGATTATTTAGATGTTATACCAACTATTCATTAACGTTACTGATTTCTACAGCACCTATTGCAATGACAACTTTTGTTATGGGGAAAAATGCACAAAACCAAAGATGAAAATCCAAAGGTAACGAAAGAATTGTCATTTTCATGACTTGCCTACAGATTAAAAGATGTGAAGGAAAGACGTGGCTCAGAGAATTGCTGCTGCAGGCCAGTCTGTCATCAAAGGGTTATGCTTAAAAACTAGAGCAGGTGGGAGGGAGCCAAATGTCATCAGTGATGCCTGTTTATAATCTATGTGAAAGAGATGAACTCTTCATTCAGTCCCTAGTGTGCTGCATATAAAAAAAAAATAGACCTAAGTGGACACTAATTTGAACCTCACTGGCATTCTCTGCAAGGAGCTTGTGGGCTTCTTTTTTTTGTATCCAGAAAGTCATTGGGTGTTTCTTCCCTCTTTTCCCAAAGAAGGTGCTTCCCTAGGCTTAGAAATAAGGCAATATTATAAAAGATTTTCCTGTCATTGCTGTTGATACTTATTTTCTTGTCAAGCTAGATATGAAAGATCCTGCTCTAGCAGGGGAGTTGGACTAGTTGATGTTCACGGGTCTCTTCCAACCCCTAGCATCCTGCAATTCTGTGTGAGTTTGTACTGCAGTACAAATCAAGCAAATCAAGCAGTTCAATACAAATGCCATTCAAACATTTTAACAATATTGGCTGTGACAGTTACTTTAATTATCTTTTGTTTTGTTTGCTTTCTTTTGAGAAGACAAAGCCAACCTGCATCCTGACAGTTACGCTTCTTCCCAAACAGTAGGAAAACTCAGAACTTTGAACCATGTCCTAAAAAAACTAAAAAACCTTCAGGCATTTCAGGGTTTCACACACTCAAAAAAAAGTGCATTAGACAGTATTGTGAAGCCAATATATACAAGTTTGAAAGGTTTAATCAGCTACATAGGTGTGAAATAATAGAAAAACAAATGGTTTCTTAATTTCTTTTTCCTACATTTTTAGGGACTGAGTCATGCAGATTTCTTCCTTTAAATGCATTTCCAGTTTCAAAGAATCACAGAATTGTTATCATTGGAGAAGATCTCTAAGATGACCAAGTCCAACTGCCAGGAATCCCTCCCCCACCATGTATAAAACATATGTATATCAGTATCTCTATTACCCACTAAAGGATGTCCTGAAGTGCCCCATCCACATGGTTTTTAAGTATTTCCAGGGGTGGTGTTTCCACCAGCTCCCCAGGCACCCTGTTCCACCTAACCTCTCAGTGAAGAAATTCTTCCACAAATCCAGGCTAAACCTCCCCTGATGCAACTTCAGGCCATTTCCTCTGGTCCTATCCTTGTTCACTGGAGAGAAGAAGTCAGCACCCACCTCCCTACATCTCCTTTCAGGTAGTTGTGGAGAGCAATAAGGTCTCCTCTCTTCAAAGCCTCCTCTTCTCCAAACTAAACATTCTTAATTCCTTCAGGTTCTCCTCATAGCACTTGTTCTCCAGACTTTTCACCAGCTTGGTTGCCCTTCTCTGAACTTGCTCCATCTGCTCAGTGTTTCAGGAGATTTGGGTATTTGCACAGTCCAAAAATTCAGAAAACACTGGTTTAATGTAGCCTGTTGGAGGTTGGTTTTGCAGACTAAAGGAATAGGCTTCAATATTTGTTCAAAATTGAGATCAGAGGAAGAAAGCAAAGTGTCAAGGAGTGCACAATGGCCCGGGGTGCAGTACCTGGAGATGAATCCATGGTCTGAGTTCAGGAGAGTGGCTAATCGATGACTGGTCTGAGATCTGTCTCTTGTTTTGGAGCTGGTGTTCAGTTTTGAGTATTATTTTGTGGTTTATTTTGCATAATTGTACTATATAATTTGTTTTGGGCCTGCAGAAAATTCCTTATGAGTGTACCATTGAAATGGATGGAGAGATTTCCTCAAAAAAGTAATTTTTCAAGAAATGACATTTTTTTTCAGGGTAACATTTAATTAGAGAAAATAGACAGTAATCGAATATCCTATCAAATCTGTAGATAGTGAATAAAGTCAACAAAAGCTGTCACCACCAAGCAGCTGAATGTTGCTTAACATTATAAGTTGCTTATGTGAGACATATGTTACAGAGGATGTCTTAACATATTGAGTCTTTAAATTACCTAACATTGCTTTTCAGTTTCCATTAATTTTTCTCTGGATTATTGTACATTGTGGAGGAAGGTTCTCTCTCTTTATTTCTGCAAATGCTAACTCAAAATTTGTCATGTTCCTAATTATTTTTCTTGGCCCATAAGAGCAGAAATACTAAAGAGTTTTGTAAAAGACCAAAGTTGAGGATCAGAAAGCTGATAAAAGTTTTGTCTGTATTGAAGGAAGGAAGATGGTTTTATCTTAGCAACAGGCAACTTCTCTAGAAAAGCTTTGGCTTCCACCAGCCCTGACTTCCTTCCTCTCTGGCAGCATCCCAGAATGTTGACCACCATTCCTATTGCTGGGATCTCCACTTGCAGCCAACTGGCTGTGCCACAGTTAGGCAGCTAGACCTGGTTATCTGTGCACCAGGTAGCATTGCAGAAATTGCCCCTTGTCCCTCCCTAATATGTTGCCTTTTGGAGATGGAAGGGAATTTTCCATAAGTCCTAATATTTGACTACAAAGTGTCTCCTGTAAATTGACTCTGTGCAGGGGAAGGACAAGCTGGGCAGGCTACATGGAGGTTGTTTTTTTTGTAATCTTTAATGCCAGGCTTTTCAGAGTTGTGCAGTTGGCATTTGAGAGGGGCTCTGGTGGTTCCATGTTTAATATTTGTGAGTTTTTCTCTGTAGACTGGTATGCATCTTGGCACAAGGGCAGGGCCAGGCCAAGAAAAAGATTGTCCAGCTGTGCCAGATGAGGCTAAAATGTACCCATCTGTGCAGCCACAACGTGTCACCAAACCAAATGAGTTTGTCAGTATACTTGGTGAGTGATATTACTTCTTACAGCTGGGAAAAAATATCCTGGAGTGGGCACTGCTTTGCTGCTTTTCACTGGTATTTTCTGATGAGCACATGGAAATTTCTTTGTAGTTGAATTGTTTGTTTGTATTGTAGTGTTTTGGTTTTTGGATGTGAGTTGGGGGCTTTTTTTGTTGGTTTTTGGTTTTTTTTTTTTTTGTTTTAATTTTTTGATTGTTTTTTTGTTTGGGGGATTTTTTTGGGGGGGTGGGTTTGCTTTGTATCTTTTTTGTTTACTTGGTTTCTTGTATGTTTTTTGTTTTAATTATTTAATATAAAGAGATCTTGAAGGGATCTTGAAGGGATCTTGAAGAGATCTTGATTCTAATAAGTTCAGCTAGGAGCAAAAAATATACGTCCTGCACTTTAAGTCCTGAAAGGTCCTTCTTCAAAGCTCCAGATGGAAGCCCCTGCTTGAATGTTAGTTCTTATGTTTTAATGTGTGATGGATTCTGTGCCTTTTAGTAAATTCGCTTTGACTTTCCTGGGTACCCCTTGTGAACCCTTTTTTATTGCCTTAGTGAGAAATAAAGCTGTTTCATTGCAGTGTCTTCCTGAAAAACATTATCCATCATGGTATTACTACTGAAAAGGAAGGAGGTATCCTGCTTACTTAGAAATATTCCTTTGTCTGTGTTTGAATCACTGTTATTAGTAAAAATGCATTTGCAGAGTGTCAGTTTGTTCTCTTTCCACTTTCTGTGAGAAGTATCTGATAATTTTGAGATTTGTTGAGCAATTTGGGGGAAAGATATGATTTAGAGACAAAAATACATAATTAGATAAAATCATGTTGTAAATACTTTTCTGACTCGTTGTAATGATTGGAGAATTATGTGTTTCAAAACCTGAAAGTATACTGGAGGGAAAAAGCAGGAATTTTTTCAGTAAGGCAGACCAGTGGTTCACTTTGTCTCATGTACCTTTCCAGAAGCAATCTGGGGATCTCCAGCCCTCCACCAGATGATGTTGAGGGTTGGACCTACACTCATCCAGAGCTTTGCTTTTAGTCTTGTCAAACAGGGACTCTGGACTTGCTGCTCTATTCTGTTCTGCTGCAGCTTTGTCTGTATCTTGTGTTTTGTATTACTAATTCAGATCTGTAGGTTTTTGCAGGATTTTTTAATTATGCAGTTATGGTTCCTTTGTGTTGCCAGCCACTAACAGACGTCTTATTTCTTTAACAAAAGAGTTATTTGATATATATGTATCTATCTAAACATAATACATGCTAGATATCTGGTATGGGAAAAAACAAATTGTTCCCAGCCTTGCTGAGGGTAATAGAAATATTTTAAAGTAAAGTTTATCACGTGAGATTTTTTCACATAGTAATTACATTTTTTTTTTTTGGGGTTTTTTTTTGTTGTTTTTTTTTGTTTAAAAAAACCAAAACCAACACCCACGTAGCTTTTCAAGAGATCTGTGCAGAGATTCTTTTAAGAGTATCTTTCTGTAAAAGTCAATGCATGAGTATTGTAGTCAGTTGGAATATCACTAGTTCTGATCCAGAGCACGTCATTACAAAATTAGTGTACATCCCGGTAAGTGTGAAATCTGCAATATTTTGATGGCTTTTATCAGAGCCAACTTCCACTAGATTTTATTTCAGAACAGTAGACATCTGTAGTCCCAGTATTTTGAGATAAGAGAGTTACTTTCTTAAAGTCCTTTACAACTGGTAACCATACTTTAAATTGTTTTCAAAAATCTATTTTTAAAAAAAGCAGTTTCTTCTAAGGTGTATCCAGCCAAAAGTTTTTTGTATCAATAAAAGTGCCTTACTCTTTCCTGATTAGTGAAGAACATCGTACTAAGACAGAAACAAATTGCATATAGTTCAGGAAGATTCAGTTAATTTACTTGTGTGGACTATCATAAAGAAGCATTTGGTCCTCCTGGAAATCTATATGATATAGACCCTTCAGTTTACAGAAAGATAAATAGAAGGATGAAGCATAAGTTTACTTCATGTATGCTGTGGTCACACTGTCATTTCATCAAATCTATTTGTCAGCCCTGTTTTTCTATCCTGACAACTGACTACTTAACCCTGCTCTCTCCAGAAGATATTGTGCTCATCAGAGTTGACCAGAAAGGAGACATTTTTTTCCTACCGTTTTCATGGTCTGATAAACTGAAGCCAGTTCTCTTATCAATTTCGATTGAAGCAGAAATTGCTGTTTATGCCTGTCCTCTTTGTCCTCTTAGGACTTTGAGTAAAAACTAGATATTTTATGTAATAATTTTTTCTTAGCATCTTGTTCTTGGAAAGAAAGGATTATTGTGTCCTGAGATTTGAACAGGAAAGGGTGTTCTATGATAAAATTTTCAATCTAAAGTTTCTGTAAAATTTATTTCTAACATTCTTACATACTTTTTAAAAAAGAAATTGAATGAAAGGTGCTAAATGAGATGCTCCCTAGGCTCTCTGAAAAACGTTGTCCCTTTTTCTTCTGAGTCCATATTACATAAAGCTAAGTTTACATTGCAGTCATAATTTAGCCTTCCTCATTTCTCTGATTTTCTTCTCCCTACCCTCATCTGTCATAATAGCTACAGAATTAAAAAAAAAAAAAAATCCACCAAACCCCTTTCAACTGAGTTAGATAACAATTTGTGATGTATTGTTGGGATGTAATCGTATGGTTTTGTATTCTGTTCCATAGAAATCTCCATGTGAAAAGCTTTTCTGATAATGAGTTGTCTGTAATACCCTATGGTTCTTTAATTCCAGATCACAGTCAGTCATTGCTCTGTCCTACCATATCTACAAAATCTTTCTGCTCTATAGAAACTTCTTCTAAAACCTGAATAATTGTGTCCAAAAGGTTTAATCTTGTTTTGATAGTGATATAATGAAGAATTGAAATATTGATCCTTCTACCTTTTCCAGTAGCTCATCTGGCAAGACAAATGACCCACTTATTACATGGATCTGGAAATAATTTAAATCTTCATATTAAGAATGTGAATATAATTAATGGAAGTAATTGTGTAGCACAAAGTAGTCAACTGTTGAACATAAAATTTTAAAGAAACTATAGATCATAGAATCAGAGTATCTTGAATTGGAAGGGACCCATAAGGATCAAGTCCAACTCCCAGCTCCTTGCAGAATTACCTAATATGAAACCATATGACGAAGAGCACCATCCAGATGGTGCTTGAACTCTGCCAGACTTGGTGGCCTGGCCACTTCCCTGGGGAGCCTGTTCCAGTGAGTGTCCACTCTCTCAGTGAAGAACATTTTCCTAATGTCCAATCTTAACTTCCCCTGATGCAGCTTCACCTCATTTCCTCACGTCTTATTCCTCATGTCACCAGCACCTTCTCCTCCACCACCCACCTGTAAAGATGTAGTAGACTTCACTGAGGTCACTGCCGAGTCTTCTCCAAGGTGAGCAAGCCAAGTGACCTCGAGCACTCTTCACAAGTCTTGCCCTTTACTAGATTTTACAGTTCATGGTGCTATTTTTTTCAGTAGCAGCATGTAGTTGCTCCTCCTAAGTTGTACGGTTTTTTTTTTAAATGGGAATAATGCAAAATTTATACCACTTAGAAAGAGGCAGTGTTGATATTCTCCTTTCAGGGAATTTTTTTGTGGTTTAGACACTGTACTGACTCCAATCTACAAGGAATCAGAATTCAAAGTGCTCACCTTTCAGGTGATTGACCTAACTTTCCACTGGCTTCTGGAGCTGAGCATCCTTGCAGACACATGGGTCATCCTTTACAGTCATGAATGTTGTTGTTCTCACTGCCTGGTTATTTCCTTCACTCTTGATAACTTTTGAAGCATTTTGTACAAATTGGAAAAGTAACAGCAGGAAACAAGAGAAAACCACCTCAGAATAATGGTTGTGGGCGCAAGTCCTTGGGATATGCAAGATATAAGTTTGAATCCTCTCGATTGTGTGGTTGCCAAAGTCCAGATAAGTAACCAACTAAAAAGCTAAAAAACAAAGCTGTAAAATGTTTCAAATAATAGAGGAAGGTGAACGTCATTTGCGGTTTCAGTAGTGATAATTTTACTTAAATTTATGAACAGGTGATTTAGTTCTCTGTGTCATCATGATACAGTTGAATCTTTTGTTGATGTTACTGTTTCTCAAACTGGTGATCTAATTCTACAAACTTTTTTTTTTTTTTTTTTTTTTTTCCTAAAAAACCCCACATTCAAATATCTTGAATAATCTTTCTCTTGAGATCAGACTGAATGTCCCCTTATCTGAGTCCTGTACTCTGTGAAGTCCATGGCTACCTAAGGTTTAATAACTCAGTTCTATTTCCTACACTATGTTTTCTTCCAGGCAGTTTACCCTGATCACAATTTGGGTATGACAGCTCTTCATGGCTTCTCAGTTTGTGAGGTGCTTTATAGTAGGTCAGTGTGCTGCTTTGGATCATTTCTTTAAAGTCAGTATCATAAACAGCAGAATGTAGTTTGAATCTCAAAATGTGGGGTTTAGCAGGATTTTACATCATGGGCATCCAGAATCATAACGCTGAACTCTTTTCAGTACAGGAAAAGCTCAGAGTAAAACTAAATTGATGTAAGAGGTTTGTAAACAAAACTACCCCTTATGTTGTTTGTAGGGTTTCTTTGTCCTTTCAGAGTGATTCCCAAGACAGCAATATTCAGTAACTCTCAGGTTGCAAAAGCTCTGTACCAGCCCCCTCAGGATCTCAGTCTAATCTTCCTTCTGTAATTCCAGCCACCTGGCTGTTGACTCCCAGGTTATTCCAGCAGTCTCTTGCTCTCCACTTGTGCTTCAGATTCCCTTCAGATTTTCTTTTCTCAGTCTTTTCTTGCTCTCACCTATCCCATTGCTACAGGGGTTTGCACAACCCAAAGAGATTCCACCTGCCCCCTGTGACAGGAACCTTCTCCCTCAGCTGTTGGCACGGAGCCTTCCTCTCACCTGTGGTCTCCCTTCAGACAGACTTCCCTGTGAGGGAAGAAAGGTGTCTTCCCAGCAGCTGAAGACACATGAGAGTGTGTGTTAATTACCTGTCACAGAATTCTAGTCTTTTTTTTTTTTTTTTTTTTCGTGTATAGGGTTGTAGAGAACTTGATGGTTTTGTGAGCTGCAGTCAGGGAAGGGGCTTCAGATACTTCAGGATGTTCACTGAACTGTCTCAAGGGTAAACCAGGTTTCCAACTAGACAGAAGAAAAGTAAATATAGAACCATGGAACCACAGAATTATTTAGGTTAGAGGAGACTCCTAAGATCATCAAGGCTGACCATCAGCCTAATAATACCAAGTTTACCATTTCCCTAGACAGCATATCTACATGTTTTTTAAATACCTCCATGGGTGGTGACTCAACCACTTCCCTGGACAGCCTGTTCCTGTTCTTGACAACATTTCAGTGAAGAAATTTTTCCTAATATCCAACCTAAACTTCACGTCATGCAACTTGTGGTCTTTTCATCTCTTCCCATTACTTGGGGAAAGAAACCAACACCCACCTCACCTACCTCCTTTGAGCTAATGTATTTCAGGTGTATATTTACCATCTTCCTGAGCATGCTGCATTATTCTGCATTTCACATTAAATTATCATACTAGTAGAAGGACAAAATCAGCACAACTGACAGCTGCAATAAAAAGCAGATCTCCTAAATCATCATAATTCCCAGTACTAGAGCTTAAAGGCCCCAGCTGAGAAGCACAAGTGCTCTAAAGCCAATGTACAACCACACAGTAGGAGACAGTTCCTGCCTCAGAAAGCTTGCAGTCAAAATGGATGAAATACTGTTGAGCACAGCACTTTTCCTCTCTGATAGAAAGGCTTTATTTAACTGACTTTTTAGCTCAAGGTCAGAGAAGTACTATGAAAAAACTGGAATCTGAACACAGATCTTCCAAGTCCCAGCTTAGTGCCTGATCCAGAAGATGATCCTTCAAGCCACATGGAACATCAGCATTTGTCTTCATGTGATGTGCTCTCTTTCATACCAGTAGTTCTCCAGCATCATTTTGCATGGCTTTCCATTTCTGTCATATGGCTTTTATCCTTTAGGTGCTATTCTGGCAACGCAACAGCTAATAAGATAACACACATGCATCTACACAGAAACCATTTTCAAATGGGAAAGCTTTTGATAAAAACAACCTGCACCAATCAGTCCCGCTCATTTTTTTCTCTTTATTTAAAAATAAAAATTAAAAAAAAGATCCTGTCTTCCTTTATTCAGACCTTTTTCTCTTTTTTCTACAGTCTTCTAATGTCAAACTCTGTGCAAAGATCAAATGTTTAGACCAAATTAATAAAAAGCCTCAACTAACCAACCAAAAAAACAACTCAGAAATTTACAAAAATAATATATTACTGTTGAAAGTCGATTCTAGTATGTGTTGTTCTTCTGAAATTTTCCTTCTCCAAGACATAAAAGAAGAGCAAGATAAAGCAATCCTGTAATTTAGTGATCAGATTTATTTTCTTATCATTCTGACAAGCTTTAAGTGCTACATATGTTCAGACAGTGAGTAGAGTTACATTTATTATTCAGATTCTAAAAAAGCATAATTGGTGCCAGAGTCTGTTTCCAAAATAAAGCTGATGTTATCAGAGAAAATAATGAGGGCCATTTAATCCTGTCTTTTGTATTCCTGTCTCCCAAATACAGGGCTTTACTTGCCCTTTCCCTAGAGATAATGAATTCTTGCAAGTGAGGGATATACAGTATGAATTCAAGAGTAATACAGCACAAAACTTCTTGAAATCAATACTGAAATTCACAGCATTATTTCCATTTTAAAACAAGAACAACTGTAATATAGTATTTGCTAACCAAATATTAAATCACTTATTTTTATTAGAAGGAAAGGACAAATGTTTATTCCAAACAAGTCTAGTGGCAGCTTGCAGGGGTAAGAGGATAATTTCTTAAAAAATTTTGATAGAGACTGAAGTAATGAATTTAATTGACTTATCTACCTGCCTAACAAATATTTATCTTCCTGTCATATAAATGCTGCAGCAAGTTTTCTGCCTAGGAAGGAATGCCTCAAAAGTGGATGTAAGGAATCATCTTGAAAGGGACAAGTTTTATTAATCAAAATGAGCATAAAAGAGAGTTTGTTTCAGTAGTTTCTAGGCTTCTTATTTGTTGTGAGGAGACATGTCTAAAAGCTATTCACTGTGTGAATTTGAGTCATCTTAAAAATGGGATTATCTTTTCATGTTAAAAATGTATTTGTAAGCAAAGTGATTCTTTTGCTTTTCCTATGGTTGATTTAGGAAGAAAGGGAAGAGGTTTTCAAAGGTGCTTAAAAATAACTGATCCAGCAGCTATATGTCCTACGGGCAAAAAGGTGTTAATCCATTAATATAATCAGAAAGAGCTACAGAAAACAGTGGAAATGTCTGTCATCTTGCTATCCTCCTCAGCACTGGCCTGATAGTGACACTGTCACACCAGGGACAAGGAGGCTCTTCATGGAATCACGGATGGCATCAGGGAAGGGGAGTGGGGCAGTCACCAGTGGCACTGACAGGCAAGGGAAGAGCTGACATGTGGGGTACATAGAGATGTTTTGTTGCTCAAAAAATGTCAGCTTAGAAATCTGTCTGTAGCAAAATTAACCAAGGTTAATGGTTAATGGTTTCCAAGCATATGGAAATATGCTATGCAGCTGAGGCTGTGGGAAAAATTTCAGTTGTAGATTAACCACAGAGACAGTGAAATGAACCCAGTCAGGATCTGGTTAGCTCAGCCTTCACAGCAACATTGCACATACAGACATTTACTTTGTGAATGTGACAATAACACAAAAAATTATTTTTCTGGTTGTCAACAATAAAAAACTCCATGGTTTTGATGGATTGGATCTCTACTTTAATCTAGCAGGGAACCCTGAATTTAGGAAATGGTAGCCTTGCCCTTCTTGGGAGTATTTTTCTAGAATTTTCTAGACCTGCCTGTCACCCAGTGTCCCATTCACCTCCATGAAGATTTTGGCATTTTTTAGATTTTGAGCATCTAATCCATGGCATACACAAGCACTGTTCCAAGGTAATTGTGATGGTCTGTAGTCAGTTACCAACCCATAAACTGCGCAGCTCCTTTTGTATATGGTAAATTCTGAATAATAAGCACATTTCAGAAAATGATCAACTCTAGCCATGGAGCACTCTTAGAAATAAGGACAAAAACTGTTGTGTAAATTAATTCCTGCAAATTAATCACTGCCTAATTGGCATGCTACCCAAGTGGCTATGATGGGACTACTCAGTTGGGGTTTTTTTGCTGAGTTCCACATGCTGCAGAAACAGGTCAATTGGTTGAACCCTGAATATCCATAGGAAAATGTGGCAACAGGTTTAGTTGCTTTCTAGTCTGTCTCCCTCCAGCTCTGATATGAAAACTTGGCTCTTCCTAATTTCATTACTGTCAAAAAGAAAGAAAGGAGGAGATAGCTAAAATCTGGTATATTTTAGTAATATTTTATATTTAACCAGAGTGTAAACTGTGCAGAAAGCCAGCAGTTGATGGTGGACCCTGAGCCATCCAGAAGGCCAAATGGAAAGATAACTTAAGGACAGCTCATAGTATACAGCCTTCTGAGGGCTAAACCATGAGAAATTGTGGAGGGAAAAGGCAAGGAGGAAGTGTTATATTTCTCAAGGATTCACTGTCTTACTTAGGGATCTAGGAGGCATTTCTGCCTGCTCAGGTCTACATGCAAGCTTCTACATTGCCTTCATGGAGGTGACTGATGTTCAGTTCTGTCTTTTAAAATGTAGACAAGGGAAGAAGGCAGCTGGTCATATCACCAAACCTTATGTAAAAGTATGGATGCTTATCAGATGGATGTTACTAGCAAAGGTCCAGATGCAAATCATAGGTACATCAGCATCTTTCATCAGAGATTTGCTGCTGACTTTAATTTGAACTAATTTTAAATTAGCTGGTAGCTGGCCAACAAAAATACTGAACCTTTTGTTATTTTTGTGTCATGATAGGACTTCATTAGGAGATACAGCAACTGTCCTCAGACTGAAGAGAAGCTTTCCTTTACCACTAAAGAAAGGCACTTTATGTTTCTATGCTGTTTATTACATATCTGTTTATAATTTCCATCTCTGTTGCCATCTTTGCTATTAACAGGGTTTCTGGTCTTCTAATTTTCCTCTACTCCCAAGCAGCAGCTAGTTCAAAATCCCACTCTTTTTAAATTTTGGTGGGAAGAGGTTGGTATGCTGCCTCTAGAGCCAGTGACTGTTCAGAAGGTGGCTGCTGGAGAGCTATTCTGAGAAAGCAGTAGCAGTCCTAGGCCAAGTGTGAAATCTTCACTCTCCTGAACCTAAACCTACTTAAGTCAAAATTTTACCCTCTTTTTCACATGCCTTTTAGTAAAATGTTCCCTCCTCCCACATCTTTCTATCTGGTGATTTGTTTGCATGCTTCTGTTGTGGGTTTTTGCTGTGTATCTGATTCAGAAGGGTCAACTGAGTTTGTGGCATTTAAGCCATTGGCCAAGTGGTGCAATCCTCAGAATTAAAATTCAAGATTTCAGTGTTTTCATTATGCCTTATTTTAGGAAACAGATCCTAGTTTAGATAGTTCACTTTTGTAAATATGGGATAGCAGCTGGAGGAATTATTTCATTTACTTTAACACAAAATTGAAAAGGAAAAAAAAACCCAAACAACTTTGTTTCAGTCAATTTCTGGATATTAAGATGGAATCACTAAGGTTCATCTTAATTTTAACAAGAGACTAACAGAATCATCAAAATGTACATATTGTCTGGAGTGATACTTCATGATTACAGATGACTAAAACCTTCTCAGTGTTCTTCCTCTTGTTTGCTGAAGGATTCCTCTACTTCCTAAAATTAGCCTGAAATAATCCAAGAATAGGTAGCTGTGCAAAAAATATCTGTGAAAACCATGGACAATTCACAGGAGGAAGATTATATGTAGCCTTCAGGGCTGGGACTTGTAGTAACCAAAATCCAGGCAGATTGTTCATTATTGTGTAGTAAACCCACAAGGGAATATCCTTGTGGAATAAAAGTGTAAAGTATAAGTTCTTTGAGAACAAGGCCTATTTCTTCCTATGCCCTATGATGTGTCTGCTTGTTTCAGCAGTACATACATAAAAATATTTATATAATTTGCAGCATGACTTTATCAGACTTTTGCTAGCAAATGGTCTGTAATGTGCCTCATGCTGGCTTGCCTTTTAAAAATATTTTGGACTGATTTTATTCTCATTCACTTAACTGTTTTGAGCAATATGCTACTAGGATATTTAGGACATGGATATACTCTCTGTGCATGCTCTCTGTAATGACCCAGTAGACCAGAACATCTTCAGAAGGGCTGTCACAATCTATCAAGTCAATGACCTGTGAAATACAAATTCTCTAGAGAAGCTGTTATGGGCCATTAGGTAAATAATAATACCCATTTTATAAACTCTATATTAACTTTATATTTATTACAGAAGATCAAATTGATATGGTAAAATAAAAACCATCCTTAGCCTCCAACTAAAACTTAACTTCTCCAATGATGAAAAAATTGTCATTACGTTTTGTCACACACATTCTTTTTATGAAATTCTAGTGTAAAATGGAGTATGGCTGGTATAAAATGCCAGATTGCCCAAACAGTACTTTCATCTGGTTTGTCTAATCTGTCTTAGATAAATTAAACTAGGCTTCAGATGAGTTGAAGGAGAAACTTCTTGAAATGTGCACAAAATTCCAAAAGACAGGAGTTAAAACTAATTGTTCTGAATGGTCTCTGCATTCCCTGGAAGGCATTAATTTTGAAAGTTCCATTCCAAGTGATGTATCAGAGTATTTTGAAATATTTAATGTCTTCTTTCCCTTGAGATACAGGACAGGATTCTGGTTCCTATCTTTTTTGAAGGAAAATCTGAATCACAAGAGTCAGAATTAATCCCTCCAAATAAAAATAATCTAGAAGTTAGGTGCTGAGGTAAATAGATTCTATAGTTATGGAAGGAGAGAACATCTTCATTGGCAGCATTCAGGACAACAGAGGTGTCTGAAGCATGCATTTATGCTTCTGTTGAGAGCCATGCTTGAGGTGACAAAGCCTCTTCAGTCTGTTCCTATGGGCTACCTAGTTGGCAATTTGGTTTCTACTTGTGGCTAAATTTATTTGGCAAATTCAGTTGCTTTGCTCCAGGAGGGGTCCAGGGTATAACTCAACATGTTATCAGATTCAAATACTAGCGACCCAAAGCTCACAGGAAAGGTCTTAAAGAAACATGACAGTGGATGGAAGACCCAAGATCTTTGTCAGTTCTTCCACCACTTATCTGCCGGCAGAGAGAAGTTGGTATGATGAATGCCACCCAGTATTTATCTGAAGTAGGACAAAGATGTCTTGAGTACAGCAAACAAATGAGGTGGCTGTACCAGGTTGCATGATCTAACTACAGTATTTAAACTTAGTATTATTATATGTGGTCTATTTTCTTTAGAATATCTTTCCTTTGATGGCTTTATAAAACTCAACTTTAATTCAAATGTCAAAACCCTGTATTTGGGGGCTTGTGTTCAACCATAGGAGCATTGAACTAAGATGGAAGCAACCACAGGAAAGGTTAAGGGGAAAATAGGCAAAGAAAGCACAAACATAATACTAGAATTACCTGATATTAACTATGTGAGGTAACGGCCAGATGAATTAGCTGTCACTAACAGTAGTGAGTTGGCTAAAATTTCTTTAGTAGCTGAAGACTGAAGAATGACAAATTCAACAACCAGTCTTTACAGCAGTGTAGGGGGCTTCCAATCTTGATCATTTTCCCAGACTAGTTAGTTGCAGTTATAAATGAAATTATTATAAACATGGGAAAACCTACTTGAGAGGAGTCATGATGACTGTTTTAAAGAAAATTTTTGATTGATAAGCCTCTTAGTCCCCTTTGAAGGGGATAGCCAACATGCATAAAGCTGAATTATTATAGCCTACTTTTTAAGGGGCCTTTGGCAGACTTTTAAGGAAACCAGGTTGGCAATGGGTAAGATAGATTGTCATGGATAAATAACCAATTAAAGATGGGAATGGAGTCCAGCAGAAAATGGTCACTGAAGTTCTGAGACCTGCAGCAGTCAGCATATTCATAGAAGACACAAAAAAGGGGGTAAGCAGGGGGTAAGGGGGTGATGATACAAAGGTTTTTCAAGGCAAGGGTGAACTGAACAACTGCTGAAGGATTTTGAAAGATTGGGCAATAAAATTGCAGATTAATGTAAAATGTGAAGTCACATAGTGGGGAAAGACAACTTAGACTCACACACAAAATGATGGACTCTGAGCTGACCATTACCATTCAGGAGTAAGATCTGGGGTTATGATACCTATAGAAAGGTAGATATTTCTTATGCTGTGTAAAAATTTTGTTAAGACAGGTAATTCTTTTTTTGTAGCCTTTCTGTGAATGTATCAGATGGCATTGTCAGTTTGAAAAATAAATCACATCTTTCCATCCACAGTGGATAATTACCAGCATGTAAGTTGGATTCTGTTTAGAACATGACTGATTACAACTAAAATTGTATAGCATGACTCATCAGTTGATAATTAGATCTCCTCTCATACCGTACCTAAGTCATGTCACCATAATCTATCATGATAAAGGAAAGAATGACGGATTTCATGCTTTTGGCAAGCAGAAGCTACAGTTTTCTAATATAGTCACAATAAGGAAATTGATAGGTTTTTCTTGCATTGATTTGCATCTTTTTTACACTTTTCAAAGCGCTCTTGCTGTCCTTTAATTGATTTTTTTTCTTAATTTCCTCTTTAACTTCCTGTTTTACAGTCAAATTTCCCACTAGCAAACAAAGACAAATGAGAATCAGAAAGGGATCTATGGCTTCAGTGCAGACAGGCTTTTTACAAAGGCTGACATGACAGAAATGCCTTAAAAAAAATTAAAAATCACTGCCAGAAACCATGTTATTAGAAGTATTGAACCAAAGGTGGGTACTGCTGTTGCTGCTGTGTTGAAATAAGGCTGGTAAATGTTAGTGGATGGTGTGCTGTCTCAACAGAGTCTGGATGTACAGCTTGATTATCCAAAAGTACAGAAAAAATTTAAATCTTGGATTTTGGCTTCAAGCACTGATAGACAGGTTTTATGGTTCTGCATTTGCTTCCAAGAAGTGGGATGGGAACTGTGACCTTAATCCTCTATGCATTTTGATGCATATTTAACTTAGAGGGTTATTTTTATCTCATTAGCACAATAAAGCATTTGAAGTAATTAAAAGATTAACGTTGATTTGTGTGCAAATTTTGCTCATCATCCATTCTGTATTAGAAACAGTGAAATAGCCAAATTACATTAGTGTGTTGAAATATTTAGGCAGTAGAAGCAATGAGAATTAAGCACATGAATACTTAACAGCATCATCACCTTCAGATCATCTGCATGATACAGTCAATGTAGTGTAACGAGGCAACCAGGTGCCACTAATTGCCAGGCAGTGGGCATGAGCTTGTGTTAAGCCCACCTGTGCCCAATTAGGGTGGGCCCCCACTGAGCATGAGCAGGACCAGGGGGCCAATAAAAGGTGAGGCCTGAGACACAGGCTCAGCTCACTCCTGAGCAAGCCAGCAGAGAGATCAGTTGCTCTCAGAGCAACAGCACTGATCCAGGCTAGTCGACCCTGTGGGCTATAGGCTGGAAGCACTGTTCGTGAGTCTGTGCTGGAACACCTGGTTAGACCTTGAAGCACCGTACCCTAAAAGAGGTTCGTCTTGCTACAGTCAATATGGAAACATTTTGTATTTTTGTAAGCATGAAGAAAGATGACCAAGGAAATCCCTTTTGATCCCACTTTCCTACACTTACTGAGATACAAATTTTGTCTGCCCACATCACTATTAATCCTAATCCTAATGTCCAGTGGGTCTGCTTGAAGTAGCAACTGTAAGCACATGCATGGACTGCCTGGATGAAAGGAGCCTTTGTGCTTGACCATACAGTTCTCTGATCTGGGTACAGATTGGAAGAAGTGCTAAGGATCCCTTTACATCTGACTCAAACACCGAGTCAGGATGAAAAGCTTATTTATATAACTAACCCTCAATGTAATCCCAGACTTAAAAGATGTATCTACACATCAATAATACTTTAATCATTTCCGAATGCAAATCAAGATGCATAATTTTTCAGTAAATCAACACTGTTATACACTGTGTGAAACTTTATGCTCAATGCTATTCTCTAAAAAATCTAATTAAAATAGTCAGTTGATAAAGTTAAACTATAGTAGTTCCCATGTAACACAATATAAAATATTTAGAAACTAAAACTAGCTTAACAAATATATTGAGAAAATCCACAGGCCAGAGTTAAGGTTATTCTGTAATGATGAAAAATGCATTCTTTTTATGTAAATGTGAATAATATATGAATAATGTATGTTTGCTATGTAGGTGATGTAAAATTTATTATGTCCTTTAATATTCACTGCTTGGGTTTTAAGTGCTTTACTTTGTAAATGATGCAATAGCTAAGTACATCTGTGTCATTTAACATCCTAAGTATTTTGTATTAGAACAGAGCTGTAGTCATCTGCAGAGTTCTAAAGAACCTCAAAGTTTTGATGTGGCGGAAATTTAATCTGGTGATTTGTTTGGGATGCTTTGAAACTTTTATGTAAGCCTCCCTAAAGAGCCTCACAACTGAAATAATTGAAAGATAACATGTATTCCACTAGTATTAGTGTATTCCTGAATACACTGAGCTGTAAAGATCTGTTTCTGTGTTTTCTGAGGTTCCTCCTACTGGTTTAGTGCTTCAGGGCTGCTGCAAGCAGCTTCCTCTGTTCTGGCAGCTAGTCAAGGGCAAAGCAAATTCTTCCTTCCTGGGCTGGTAGTGTGTCAAATTGGGTATTGTTTTAATAAAAAAAGGTGGGAATTGAGACTTTCTAAAGAGGGCAGTAGTTTAAAGCTGTGCTGGCTTACCCTGTAACAGGTTAATGGTGGAGAGCAGGTGGCTAGTCCAAATCGGAGTCTAATGTGTAAACTGAATGAGGTGAAAAGCATCTTCTTTTGCCAAAGCTTCCTTCCTAGTAACAAATGGCTCTATGGATAGTCTTCTCTTTCTCACAGCCTTCAAACAGGAATAAATGAAGGAAAGCTTGCAGCTGCTAAAGTGGGAAATTCAGCGGGCTCCCTGAGAACTCCCAGAGACTCGATACTGCAACCTGGCAGCAGGTTATGGAGTAGCTCAGCTACTGCAACAATCCCTTTTCCCTTCCTTTTTTTTGGAATGAGAAAGGGTCACTTCCTTGAAAGCTAACATAACATATACCTCTAGTGTTGCTCGGTGTACTCATCCAACAGC
The DNA here is from genome assembly GCF_003957555.1 of Calypte anna. Taxonomy (NCBI): domain Eukaryota; kingdom Metazoa; phylum Chordata; class Aves; order Apodiformes; family Trochilidae; genus Calypte; species Calypte anna. The sequence goes on along the minus strand of NC_044244.1, from coordinate 76,912,525 downwards.
CTGTGTGAGTAATGATTGTGAAGAAATGAATCACCTTTAGAGTGCTTTAAATATGATTTCTGTCAGACCAGCAGGGAAACGTAGAGATCCCAGCTCACCTGACAAGGGAAATTTAAGCTGACATGGACTTTTCCATGAGGAAAAGGCTTTGCTCTTGGTGCCTGGCAAATTCAGTTTTCACATGCAGATTCCAAATGAAAGAAGCATCACAATTGCCATTTATTGATGCACATGCAGCCTTAGGAGAATGAGATGGTTTGAGTGGGGCCAGGAATAAAGACCATTCTGTGCAGCCATTTGGATGTGGTTCTCAAGTTTGTCTGTGGGATACCTTGTTTCCTTTTCAAGTTTTGCTGTAAACATAGATTTTTTTGATGCTGAAAAATTGGCCTATTTGTAATGCGTTACCAATAAATGGATGAAGTTCATACAAATTCCACAGAATGTGTGGACTCTTTTACAAGTCCTTAATCATTCAATGGTTTGTTGTTTAAAGTTACTCATCAGGGTGCCATATGGACTGCTTGACAGGAAGAAATCTGGGGGTTTCTTGTAGTTATAAAGTCCATGTAAGATGCTTACAGCTCCCTGTCTCACTGAAAACAGCCTTTGTTAGCCAGCTTTTGTCAAGCTGAACACAACTGCATTTTTGCTTCTAGTCTTGTAATCACACTGCCAGATGGTACTAAAAAGGAAAAAGCGGAAATGAATCACTCTCTCTAATAATTTTTATTGTTGGCCTTGCCACAGTATGTCTGCTTCATGTGGATGAATGTTCCCATGGGGGGGCCACTGATCTCCTAACTATTTCAAACTGATCTCTCCTTAAGTCCACATTCACCAGTCCTGGATTCCACAAAGCTGCTTTGTCTGGAGGTCCACATAGTTATGCTGCAAGGAAAATCAATGGCTTAAAATTTTCTCCTGCATTTTCCTCCCATGCAAGCCCTGATGAGATACCTGACTTATTTAAGCACCTGCTCCTGACAGAGTAAAGCTAAATTTCCTCTGGCTTTAAGTGCTATGAATCCTAAGGTGAAGAGTCATTTTTCATACTGAGGCATGGGGTGGCAGGACACCAGCATCTGAATGCTATCACTGAGATATTGAACATTGCCTCTATTGTTAGAAAGGTTGGCTATTGCTGTGTAGCAGGAATAGTGCTTGATGCCTTTGTATATTTTTAGGCTTCCAGTTAGAGTGATGATAAAACCTGACTGTATAAATTAAAGCCAAAGAACTGTCCCTTTGCAGAATGTCTGAATTTTCATGGTGTTATTTTGTCCTTGTTATCAGTGGAAATATCAACATCAGTACTAGGTGCAAAATTAAAACAATAACAAGGTCTTCTTCATTCCCTAAGCGCTGAAGCAATAAAAGTTGAATATCAAGAGCAGCTGAATGGACTAGGCTGTATACATTAACATCCAGAAAGTACATCTCATAGTCATTTGTAATAGAAACAAGAAAACTGAAAGCAGAATTCAAAATCAGTATGTGAGACTAATCCTGCTCCCCCAGAACAAAGTGGAAGTGTCTCAGGTACTTGAGCTGAAACCTGCATCAGAGCAAAATACAAAAATACCTGAAAAAAATCCAGTCTGCCCTAGTTCACCTTTGTTGCATCACCCTTGCATTATAAAGTTATAAATCCAGTCCTTGTTATGAAGTATTTATCAATTTTTAAATCCTTGAAATCACAAGCTCACAGCCTAAAATGTAGTATTACTGTTGGTTTGGTTTTTTTTTTTCCCCTTCCTTAACAGAATGCAGTCAGCTGGGAAAGGATCATTTCTCAATTTACTGGTGCTTGCTGTTCACATTTTACTGGGCTCTGGAAGTGTCAGAGACTGACTCCAACAAGCAAGCCATACATGGTGGTAAGTGTTGCACGGTTGTGAAATTCCTGTTGTAATTAACTTGTGAGTTCTTGTGCTATTCCCACTTTAATGAGGTTGTATGTTCTGAGAAGAAGACAGAGGAAAAGATGGTAGCCCCATTTCACAGACTGGGACTTCACACAGGTCAAAGGGCTGCATCTGAAGCTAGAGCTCTTAAGTCTGTTTGCTTCAGTTTGATCCTCCCTACCTGTGTTTTTCGCTGCCTGTGACAGCTGACAGTTTCTCTGATGTCTTAGTTGCCTGCCCTGGCTAACAAGGTCAGGCTCCTTTGGAAGCACATTGTAAGGGAGGTCTTTGAACTGCTGTGTGATTGGTTTTGCCTTCCTATTCCAGCTGAGGCAATTCCAAAAGCATTGATAGGAACGTGTCAGAGTGGGTATATCTATTAAGAAGAGAATAATCTGCAGTATTCAGCAACCTTCTTGACATTTTTTGACACTTACTATTAAAGAATATTAGGCTCAATATGCATATACCTCATTTTCAAAGCCCCTTCTTACATGTTCACTCAACAGTGGCTTTCAGCATATTGTACTCTTGTGCACTGTTAGAAGCTGTAAATCTTTTAACTGCAGAACTTCTGCTTCAGCCAGGGCTGTTGATCAAAGTTTTCTACTTGTGCCTTCTAAAGCCACAGACTATATTAGTAGGCATGGAGCTAGCTTCCATTCTTTTGCTCTTTGCGGCCATATATGATGGTTTTTGTTAACTGCTGCTCTGGACAAGATAGGTTAAGACTTTTGAAATGGAGCTGAGCAACTTTGCCAGCTCTGCTGTGGTAGTTTCCTGAGTAGTAGATAAGACGAGACTGAGAGCTCTGTGCTATTCCTGTTATCTCCTTTTGTGTCCCTGCTGTGGACTGGCAGTTGTCTGGCTGCATTTACAGCCTTACTGCCAGACTGAATGCAGCTTCTCTAATACCTTCTCTGCCCACAGTGGCTGGCACAGCCCCAGGTCATTTAGCTAAAACATGCTATGAAGCAGGAATGAGCCTGCTGTGTTGTCCAGCTCTAATTACAAATGTTCCATGCACTTTAGGGGGCTGTTGCCCATTCCTGACCCCCTCCACTCCCCTCCCTTCCTCCCTTGCCATAATATTTTCATGTACTTTAAAAACAACAGCTTGACTTAGTTGCAGTCAGCTGTGGGGCACTAATGTGTGTAAGTGACAAATAGTTTCTAGTGTGTTCTTCACAGAGTGCATTATTCTTTGGAAATACGGATGCTGGATAGTTTGAGGATCATATGACATCAGGAACTAAACTTGGAAAAAGAGGGGGTTTCCTCTCTAAAATGCAAACAGGAGACAGTTAAGAAAGCAAGTCTTAAGTGCGGCAGGAGAGGATGAGAAGTGAGCTGGAACTGAGATTAACTGTAGTGTGAAATGTGTGGAGTGATCACATCCTCTTCTGGTTCTTTCCCCACACCTCACAGATTTCTCTCGTTTCAGTAAGTTTTAGAGCTGCTTCTGCAAAAGCTGAAACAAGCAGCAGAGAGCAGTACCGAGCTGCTTGTCTCTGATAAAAATGGTTGCCAGAAGGGTCTAAGACAACTGGTCTAAAGAAGAAACAGAGGTCTGAAATGCAATGCTAATGTCCTCCCTTCAATTTAGAAACTTGTGATGATCATTCCTTCTGATAACTGTCCATATGTAGAAGATGGAGAGCTGAGACAATGGAACAGTTTGTCATCACTCATCTTGTGCTCCCAGGCATCTTCCTGCTGGGATGAAACCAGGCTTTACTTTTATCAGATTATTCCTTGATAAATACTTTCAGAGCAGAGCAAAAAGGAGGTGAATAGTAAATGTCTAAAAGGGAAAGGAATAGAGAGACAAGGGAGGAAAAAAAGAAAGGTGTATTTTAATTCAAAGGTTAAATTGCCACTTACAAAGCCATATTTTTTTGTCCATTTTAATGGAAAGTAATCAGCAAACAGCATTAAACTGATGAGGCTGCCTTCTGTTAGATCAAGGCATTTTTTAAGTGGAAGTGCTGAACAGTATAATTTTTTTTTTTAAACAAGAGTTTTGTTTTTCATTAATGAAATAAAAATCTCCAGGGGAGGAGGCTGTATAGAATGAATTATATATTCCAGATTTCATAAAAATGATTTAATGCTAACACATGCTTTGTACTTCAGATGGAATAATGAATCTCATGTGATTTAGTTCAAATGGAGTTTGAGACCACTTCTGCTTTCCAAGAGTGGGAGGAGGGCTGTTCATCAGAAGCACTAGCAATTTTAGTTGTATTTATTTCTTAGTTCCCCTCAGTGTTTCATCTCTGTGTGTTCCTCCTGTTCTATATAATACCACAGATACAGAAAGAGGAAAATGAGATGCTTGTACTTTGCTTGTCTTCCTTGCATTTGCTCCACTGTTTCCCGTGAGAGATTATTCTGCATAACTCCTGTAATACATACTCCTAAATTCACTACCTTCCAGTGCCAAAATATCTGTCAGGTTCAAATTTGCAGTGAGCCTGTGCTCATACTGTTCGTATCTGCAGGTTGTACACTCTGTTCATGAAAGTCTTTTAGACTCCCAATATGGTGTTAATGTTTTTCCTGTAGTGAAAGAGAATAGAAATCTGCAAACTTGTGACTTGTGAGCTCCAACCTCATCTCTGTCCTCTCTCTTTTTTTTTTTTTGTTTTTTTTAGCCCAGCACAAAAAATTCAACAAACCAGGTATGAACTTACCGGTCAGTTGTTTCTACATCACTTTATCTGGTTGTTATGTTCTTTACACTCTTATCTATGTACTAGAGAGTGAAAGGTGATATATTTGTAAGAGATTTGATGTGATTTTAATAGATTTAAAAGATTTCTAAATGCTATGTTTATATTAGATCCCATTGAATGCAAGTATATCTAGAAGTGTCTTCCATGTTCGCTTTCAAATTTTTATAAGCTCTCTTTTTACAAATAATGAGGTTAATAGCTAAACTTAAGCACACTGAGGTTCTTTAAGCCTAGGCAAGAGTGGAAGGCTAGCTACAGTACTCACCTCAGCTAAGGCCTTGGGATTTGTTTGGCATGCCAGTATCCCTTCATCTATTACACACTAAAGTGCAGCCTCCCTTCTTGTGGGAATGGAGGATGGAAGTATAAGTTCTTCTAAGTCTACAAGTAGCCTGAAGAACTTCTTTATAGAGGCTTGATGTTGGTGATGATGATGAGACATCACTACTTGATGTCTCCCATTCAGCTTCATAATTAATAGCCAATATGCACACGTCTGCTATTCCATAAATACTACTCCAGAAGCAGATTTTGTCTGCAGCAGATGAGAGGGACATTTTGTTTTCTTTTTGACCAGTCTGGTTTAGCTGTTTCATTACATCCTTGATACACAATGCATCTAACTTGCCTTCACCTTTCTTGGTACAATTCTCCTCTTTTGATACTCTGTGCTGCCAGTCACTCAGACAAATCTGACAACCGTAATCTCCAGCACAAAACAAAATATGAGATCTTGTATTATCCAGCTAATGTTCAATACACTGAGAACAAGGAATTTATCCCTGACTTGTATTTAAACTCATATCTTGTCCCACCTTACTCAGTTTCAGAAAGGTTAATGTGTAAAGGTTAATGTGTATTTCCCCAGGAAATACAGACCAGAGTAACAGCCACCTACCCGCTCGTTAAATGAACCACTAAAGTTTATGAAAATTACATTTATAAGTAGGGTTTTTATACTATGCATATGTATAGGGAAATGATCTACGAAAGAAGATGCTTTTAATGCTGCATCTATTTACATCTGGAAAAATCAAATGTACCTAGACACTGTATCATCTCTCCTGTGCTTCTGTAGTAATAAGCAATAAGTTTTGAAAATCTGAAAACTACTGCCCTAAGAAGCAAAAATACATGACCTTTATTAAAAAAGAGTGCCTGGAGATTTTTCTTTAGGTCAAATGTATTGTGTTCTGAGCATCACCATTTGATTTCCAAAGGAGTTTCATGTATCACCTTTGTGAAATGCAGAAGAACTTTCTTGAGCAAAATTAATCAGGAATAACAGCCAAGGCTTTGTGGAAGATTAACCTCTGCTCCAAGAAAAGACTAGGAACATGAAAACATGCCAATTATAGGTATAGAAGTGTATGAAGGAGCAGGTGGTATATTCTGAACAAAACTGAGCTGGGAAACAATATGTAGGTTGGGAAAGAATTGCTTGGAAAGAACAAGAGAACTTTACTGAACTGATACTGGAACACTTCAGGTTGGGTTTTTTGGTGTCTCTTATACAAAGATTAGGATGTACTTCATAAACATTTCTTCTTAACAGTGATTTGTTTCTCTCCATGACTAGATTTCTCTAAGCATCCAGCAGCTTGTCTAAGAGGGGGGAAGTTTCTCTGCCACAACATAAAAACTACAGTCAGTTGCTCAGAGCCAACATATTCTCTGACTTTCCCACTGGTCATTGATTTGATTTTGACTCTTTGTGTATTCTGTAGTAAGATAGAAGCAACAAAACATTAAATTATCAAAGATTTTGCAGCTGTCATTTTGCTTGTAATCCTGCCAGAGACTGTATTTTGCAAGACCATCAGTCTGGCCATATTAATATCCTGTCTCCATGATCCTCCCACTACGGAAGTGTAGGACACATACTACTTCCCTAGTAAACTTTGCCTGGCATTCCCTGTTTTGATGTCTCTGTCTACGGCAAGTATATTTTTGGTATTAAAAAAGTGCCGTGTTTGAATGCCCGCTGCAAAATACCAACAGCAATTTTGAACTTACTTGAACAGTGGTCCCATTAAAAAGATTAACAAGAGGGACAGCCAAGTCCTGGCTCAACTCCATACTGCTCCCTCTTTTTTGGAAATAGTGATCCAAGAGAATTTCAGACCTAGAAATATACAACCTACAGTCTCTCTTCCTCTTTATAGCTAGTTTCAGCATCTTGTGTTGTTGATGAGAAATATTTCCATTATCAAAACTCGGGTAAAAACACTTGGAGGACTTAGTGCATGGACCAAGAAGCAGTCACTAGCACTGCTGATGCTCCTTTTTTCATGCAAACTAAAGATAGTTTTGCACTAGCTGGTGTAAGCTGGCTTAAAGCACCATACTCCATGAGTAGAGTAGTAAAGGGACAATTCTTAGACCTTGGTAGCTTTGTATTCAAAGTTTCTTCAAAGTTACAGTGTCTAGAGGAGAGGCAAGGTGGATATTGAAGAGAAAAAAATAGGGTGAAATGAGTGAATAAACCATGATTTGGAAAGCTGGCTATCTACTGCTCACCTTCTTGTGTGAGATCACAGGTAACTGGAGTTCACATAGATGCCTAGGGAATATAAAGTGAAAGTATGGAGACTAAATGGGATCTCTGAGTAAGGACCAGCTTTCATCAAGGATTTCAGAGCTATTTCTGAGGTTTTTTTTCCTCAGTCGTTCAGTTCATCGTGATCCTACCATGTACCTGTATGTGTATACACACACACACATACACATATAAAATATATATATATATATACAAAATATATAAAAAATAGGACTTTATCAGCAATCCAGCCACTTAGCCATTGAGAAATACCCATCCAACCCAAATCTTACATTTCTATTCAAAATCTTTGTGCTCCTACTCCCTAACAAAGGTTCAATTTCTTACTTGTTTTCCAAAATGAATGTATACCAATTATATATTTGGAATCTAAACCATATTTCCCAGGAATAGTAATATGCCATTTGAATGTAATAATTATATTCCTGGGATAATGATACATTGTACAAGTCCTAGTGTCTCCAAAGCCTAAAATATTCACCTTCAAACAGGATGAGAATTCTGTTGCTAAACCTTTATAATTTTTCATTGAGAGAATTCATTCAGCAGTCATCTAATGGCTGTCTTAAACCATTCTGTGAGTGACTTCTTTCAGGTGACAAATTTTCTTTAATCACGATTTTCTAATCAAAGGCCTTTTCCACATTTTGGCAATAGCATGTCATGGTACATTGCATCTGGTTACGCCTTGGTCATCCAGAATTTACTTAACATAAGTATTCTTTATAGGAAGCAAATACAGAATACTTTTGGTTTGTAGGGGGAGAGGATAGGAAATTGATGAGAACTCCTCTTTCTTTTTGAAAAATAATAATAATAAATAGAAAGTATGTTTTGTGTCTTTAAACTGCCTCAAGCTTTTCTTTTTTTCTCTGACTGGAGCAGCCTTAACTGTTGACAGTACTGTAGACCTGCTACATGAGTAGGAAGAATCTCTGCTGAACTATAGATTTATGGAATCATTTTGGTTGAAAAAGACCTATAAGATTATCAAGTCAAGTTAACCTACTAACACTGCCAGGTCCACCACTAAACCACACCCCTGAGTGAAATATCTTTGCATCTTTTAAATAGCCTCCAGAGATGGTTACTCTATCACTTCCCTGGGCAGCCTATTCCAGTGACTGACATCCCTTCCAGTGAAGAAGTTTCTTCTAATATCCAATCTAAACCTCCCCTGGTGCAACTTGAGACCACTTCCTCTTGTCATGTTACTAGGTAGAAGGGACTGACACTACAACATCCTTTCAGGTAGTTGTAGAGTGATGTGGTCTCCATTCAGCCTCCTTATCTTCAGACTAAACTCCATTTCCACAGACACTCCTCATAAGACTTGTGCTCCAGCCTTTTCTCCAGCTTCATTGTTCTTTGGACATGCAACAGATATCAATTACATGATACGTCCAGAGTATGAGTTTTCTCTTCAAATTTTATATTTTATAGATGCAGAAAAATTGAAAAAGCTTCAAATTCTACTTACAAGAACTCTATTAGATCACTTTCTCAGTTTTCATCACTTTTGTTATGTTCCTAACATGTTCTGGTTCTCCTTGCCAAATGTCATCTTCTCTTTCTTTAAGTAATTACAAGGTGTATTTGCTGGAGTGACTAAGCCTGAGTCTGTTCAAATAGCATAAATGTTCTCCAGGCTTCTTGAGAGGCCATAAAGGAGCAATATAGGGTGGGGTTTTTTTGTTTGTTTCATTTTTTTCATTTCTTGCTTCCCTTTTGTAGCCCTTATAGGAAGCACGCACCACTCTACACCATGCAGCTCATGTAGGATCAAACTCATTTTGCGTGCAAGTAGTTTTCCTGTCTGTATAGCTTTGTTCTTCTAGTTCTGAGTGAGATCCACTATCCATCTCAGAGGTTTATAGTCCTGTTTGCTGCCTTTATAATCTTTTCTGTCTAAACTCAACCTAATTCTGATTGGGAGTTCAGATAATTAGGCCTGTTTTCTTCTCCCACATCTGTTTTATTAAGCTCTCAGGCAGAAATGAGACCTATACTGTAAGTATGGTAACAGAAGAAATTATTAACCACAGAAAAGATCAGTGTTGGCTGAAATGTGTGATGTCTTGTGTGTTTTGTGTGCTTGTACTGTCAGAGTAAAATTACAGTGCATTGTCTTTGTTTCATACCTTGCTTTTTTAAATTGGGAGATGGATTACAATACTGAGCCACACAAAATTGCTACTGAACTTCCAGTTATTTGCCACTTCTGCTTGAAAAATGTCACTAAAAAACATTTCTTGCTTAGCAAAAGTTTTCTGTGTCTTCTGCTACATTTTGGATGAGAAACTGGTCTTGGGGTGTATTCAGTGCAGCTGGTGAAGAGATTCTGTCTTTCAACTTTGTAGGAAGTAACTTTGGGCCAGTATTAAAAATCACTTGAGGTGAGCCTTTCTTGTACCCAGTGTGTATGTCCTTGCATTGATAGGGAGCTGAGATGTTCAGCAAGAACTTGTTCATCCTATGTAGACACACAGAACAGGGGTTATATCTCTCCATCCTTGTTTAGCAATATTTGCACAGCACAGTTCTTCTGCGACTGATGTAGATATCGGGAGATATCAGGATATATTACATAAAATTATAGAAGTAAGTTCACATTGGCAAAACCAGGGCAATCTGTTTCATTCTACTGGGGACTGACTACCTCATTGTGACACACAGGCTGGTCACTAAAGTGACATCCATGCCAAGAACATCTCTTGGTGTTCTTTTCCTGGTAAATCAATGGTGGCATGATGAAAACAGTGCAGAAGATGAGGCTAAACTACACTGTGGCATTCCCAGTAATTACTGCCCTCCAACTACTTTTTGACACTCCTCTCCTGAAAGTCAGTGCCCCATACAGTTGGAGCAAGGGGCATCTGCTGCTTTGTTCTGTGGCTTCCTGGCTTAATTTAAGTCTGAAAGTGGAGTTGGCACCCAAATGGATGAACTCAGAGGAGCAGCTGAGGCTTGTGTGCATCAACTTCTCAAGTGAAGCTGCCATAGAAACTGTTACTTGAGACATGCAGGAGCTGACCCTTGAAACATGGCGTTGGAGATAAGAGAAAATGTCAAGTGAATTTGTTCATCACGAAAGAAGCTTTTGAGTATCTGTATACCCTTATGTTTATAGCAGCTAATATATCTTTCAAAGACAGATTTATGCCTCTAACTAGTACAGGCACTTTTGAAAATTCTACCCTTCTTTTCCTAAGAAGAAAAGTTCCTGGTATTAACAATCCTAGAATTATGAGCAATCTTTCTGTTTCATGAAACTAAAATAAGTGAAAAACAATTTAAATATTTCATGGTTGTACCACATTACACAGTAATTGCATACTTAATAATACAGGAGGTATACAACTGCCTACAAGAAAAGTTAATTAATTTTCTTTTTATATTGTTGGGTTTTTTCTTAAAAAAACCTTTCTGAATTCTTCATAACTTGTGTATGTTTATTTCATGTAATTTTTAAGATCTTTAAGTAACAAGGTTTCAGTTTGATAAGGATTAGATTATTACATGCTTAAATCTAATTTTAATGTCCTTTAAACAGTCTTGCATGTGCTGCTTCTCCTAGAAACTCTCCATTTTTTGTGTCCAGTAGTGTTGCAGTCACTCAGAACAGCTAAGAAAAAATAAAAACCACACCAACAAACAAAAAAAAAAGGAGAAAGAAGTAAAAGTATTCACCCCTAGCAATTTAGGCATTTAAGCCCAGCTGGTATCAGCCAGCTCTCTGCCCACTCACCCCCTGCTTCCACTGTGGAATAAGAAGGAGAAAATCCAACTAAAGACTCGTTAATTGAGACAAGGGTAGGGAGGTTTTCACTCCCATAATACCATGGTGAGCAAAACCAGACAGATTCTACTTGGGGGAAAAATAATTTAAAAAATATATAGTCTATCAGGAGAAAGAGGAAAGAAGACCAGATCTTAACACCTTCCTTCCACCTTTCCCTTCTTCCCAGGCCCAATTTCTTTGCTCCTGCCTATCCCTCAGTGGCACAGGAAGATGGGGGAAAGAGGGTTTAGGGTCAGTCCACAACACGTTCTATCTGACACATTTTCCTTCTCTGGGGAAGGAGGACAGCCTCCCCTCCCTCCAGTGCAGGGTCCCTCTCATGGGACAGAGTCCTTCACAAACTCCTTCGAGTCCCTCCCATGAGGTGCAGGCACAGAGTCATGGTCTGCTTTGGGAACAGTCACCTCCTCTGGTGTGGGGTCCTCCATGGCTGCAGATCCACATCTGCCCCTCACCATGATACTGCACAGGCTGCAGTTCAATGTCAAATCACTTGTTACATCCTCAGAAGCAGCTTCATGTCTGCCCACTGTGCTCCTTCAGGGACTGTCTCCACCAGGGTCCTCCACAGGTTGTAGGGGGACAGCCTCCCATCTCATCATTGATTTCTGCTTGGGCACCTTTCCCCTTCCTTCTTCACTGACCTTGCTGTCTTTTCTCTGGCATTGCTCTCTCATCTCCTCTTTCTTCTGCTCTGCAGGTCTCTTTCTTTACGTTTTTGGGTTGTTTTTTTTGCAGTTTAGTTTTCCCTTCTCTTGAATTTTACTCTCAGAGGCACATCCAGCTTCTCATAGGTTCTTGTCCTTGGCCAGAGGTGGGGCCAGGGTTGGAACTGGGGGAGTTTCCAGCACCTTCTCACAGGAGCCATCCCTGTGTCCTGCCCCGCAGTTCCAAAACACCATTGCACAAATCCAAGACAAGAAATTAGTGCATATATTTACAGCTGTTAAAGGAAGTGAGACACCAAGAGAAAAGAAAAAATATGATGCTTTTACTCTGCTACTAGAACATGTATGGTGCTGTGAACATAAAAATGTTTTTGACAATTTTCTTCTATTGTTAAGCCAGAAAATATTTAAATCTTTATTTAAGTTGATTGGAGTCATTAGGACTACTCACTTATGTATTAAGCATGTCTTTAAGTGATCCCTTCACCAGAGGCAAATTGAAGTACTGAAATTGAGCCCAGAGCTCTGTTGTTGCCCCTCACAGAAGCCAGCTTTGTTCAGATCACCTTTCTCACCATACATTGTGGTGTCACCTGGGTCTGCCCATCAGTCCTTCTAAGCTAGCATTTTCCTAAAAATGTGAGTTTTACTTTCCCAGAAAAACCCGACATGATACAGAATTTCTAATGCTGGTAATCTCTGTATTCGTCAAACCCATAATGAAATTTTAATTATTAAATGTGTGGTTTTGTAGGCGTCTGAGTCTCTCAAGATATAACCTAATGTACTGTAGAGAAGCACTAAGAATATTCTTTTCACATGTGCAGTGTCCTGGGACTTGGCTGGCCCTGCCTGCTCTGGTTGCTGTTTGGTAGGACAAGTCAGCTCTTTGACCAGTTTTGTCTGCCACTAGAATTTGAAAAAAATGTCTTTTTACTACTGTAGGGCTGGAATGAAAATCTCAGAACTCCCACAAGCTTTCTTTTTTACATCCATTTGTGTTTACAACCATTATACTTCACAGAGTTGCTGAGAAAACTGTGACATTTTCTGGGACCCCAAAACCAATTGGGATTTTTTTTCCAAGTGTTTTCTATTTCATATCTTTGGGGACTGTGATGTGAACATCTAAAAACACAAGATGTTTTGGGGAAGAGCATGTCAGCAGAGGCCAACCCACACTATTATTGCTCTGCAATTTTGTTGTGACCTAAATATGTGTTAGAGGTTGCCTCTTCGGCCTTTATGCAAAACTCTGATACATTTTGAAACTTTTTTCTGTCAATATTTCAGGTGGGTAATAGTGGAGAGCTGTGGTGACATGTCTACAATTTCATTCTGGTTAAATTTGTACCCATTAAACAGTGCTGTGGTGTTAGGTATTGTGGGGATAAATTCTAACAATAACACCGAAAATAAATTTGAGATGCACAATTATTTCTTTTTCTGTAGCATCTACTTCTTTGCACAGAGGGACAGTAATATTGCAGGCAAACTCCAGAGATATTTCTTTTGGTAGCTGACTGGTCATTTTTTTTCTTTTTGCCTGCTCCTTAGTTATGCTGATTTTATTTCCTTTGAGGATGGAGGAACTGGAAGCTATGGGAGTGGGTGGGTTGTGGATTTTTTTCCTCAGTTAACACTATCAACAAACCTACTGTTGATAAATTTTTTGTTCAGGTGTTTGTTTTAGTTTTCCTGTTCTGCTTTGTTAGGGTTTTTTTGTGTTGTTTGGGGTTTCGGAGGAGATTTTTGTTTGTTTTGGTGTTGGGTTTGTTGTTGTTTCTTTCCTGGTGCTACCAGTGTTAGCTTAACACAAAATCCTCTCAAATTCATTTTGTATCCTCCTAAACTTAGCATGTTTTATTCAGTATACCTTTCAATAAAAGTTAGCTGCCTCTCAAGAAAATCAAATGTACTAAGTAAAAAGCAATAGAACTTCCGATAAAGCCTGAGGGGGAAACTGTCACACCACCACGGGATCGTATTTTTATGTCACTTTTCCTCTTGTTTGGCATCTTCAATATAAACAAACCTGGAAAGCCAGGAATTTCCATCTCTGATCTCTCTTCTGCAGAGGGCTTGCTACTTGTGGAAAGTAGGACCTTAAAATTCTCTGGGGTTTTGACTACCCTTCCCATCAGTACTTAAACTCCTACTGAGATGGAAGGCTTAATATTGTTTAGCAAAACATTGGGTATGTTCTCAAAGTTTAACTCTGGGCCAGCAATTAAACAGACAGCAGCTCTCTATTAACCTCTCTCCCTTCCCAGAAAGGGAAGGGAAAGATAGTAAGGTATAGTGAAATGAGGCAAACAGGTGCCACTAATTGCCAGGCAGTGGGCATGAGCTTGTGTCAAGCCCACCTGTGCCTAATTAGGGCGGGCCCCAACTGCGCATGAGTAGGAGCAGGGGGCCAATAAAAGTTAAGACCTAAGACACAAGCTCAGCTCACACTGGAACTCACAATCTCGGCATGCTTGGCTTTTAAGTGCTGCTTTCAGCACTGCACTACCTTTATTGCTCCACTAGAGCTCATTGCCAGCAGGGTGAAGCTTTGAGGTTTATTGGCCCCCTGGTGCTGCTCATGGTCAGTGGGGGCCCGCCCTAATCAGGCACAGGTGGGCTTAACACAAACTCATGCCCACTACCTGGCAATTAGTGGCACCTGGTTGCCTCATTTCACTACAGTAAGGGAGGAAAGTAAGGTCGAAAAATAAACTACACAGCTTTAGTGAAACAATATAGATGAAAAAGAAAAGAATGAAATCTGTACAAATATATACAATGGCTCTATCATGCTCCCCATCCCTAGTAAGGCTAATATCACCACTGAGCGTGCAAGGGACCTGGGAAAGTCCCAGACTGAGCTCTTGGAGTATTCAGCAGATGGGAGCTGGATGAGGGAAGGCACAGATTCAGAAATGTGTTGGTCAGGATGGAAGGATGGAGGCCTCTCAGAGTGCTGGCCATGGACAGAGACCTGAACCCTTGTAATCCCTCAGCTTTGTGTGGTATGATGCATATGGGATGGAATACTCCGCATGGTCAGTTTTTGTCATCTGTCCAGTCTGCTCCTCCCTGAAAAGAGGTTCACAGGTGTGACCCCTTTTCCTCCCTTTTTTTTCTGGTGAAAAAGTTTAGCAAAACCAAGCAGTTCCTTTGTCTCTACAGTATTAAGTGTAAGCAAAAAACCTTTCTGCATGTCATTCTCCAGCAGTAACTATAAACACTGGGAGTCTTCAGTCCTAGAAGCAGCTACTGATTGAAAAAAACATGTCATTAATCTCAGCAAGTGCAGTTACTTAGAAGAAACTTGATTGAAAATTAAAATTATTAGATAGAAAATTGGTTCTGTCCTTGCTCAAACCAGGACATATATTTACTTCTGGTTTTGTCTAGGGGAGTGATATGGTGGTTTTTATATGTCCTTTTGCTTCATTTATCTACTGATCATCTTCTATATGCTCATTCCTTCCAACATATATCTTTTTTTAACAGTTTTTCATTTGCCACATGAATTGTACTGGAAACCCTCCTTGGTTTAAAATTAATAGGTAATCATTAGTTATTAATTTTCTGAACAATATTTTTTGCTTCTGTGAAAAGGTCTTAAGTTGCCAGTTTTCTTGTCCACCTGGTCCATTGTTTGCATACTGTGCTATTTCTCAGCCAGTTAAAAATCTTTATATTTTTACTGCAGTTGCTGGACTTTTTATTTTTGGTTTTTGGTTGGTGCTTTTTTTTGTGGGTTTTTTTTTTAGTGTTGTTGGTTTTTTGGTTGTTTTGTTTGATTATTTTTGGTGGGATTTTTTGGTTTTGTTTTTTTTTTTTGTTTGTTTTTATTTATTTATTTATTTTTGTTTTGTTTTCCCTAAATGCATAGTATTGCTTTGGTTTTGTGATTTGCCATCTGTGATCATTCATATGCTACAGGAGGGGAGGGTTTTCTTAGCCAAAGCTCACAATGTTTGTCTTCCTTAGGATGTTTTCCTATATTATTTTAAGATCACTATCACTGTAGCCATGTCAAAAGGTTCTGCCAGAGCACTAAGAGTAGACTAATACGAAAACTTTGGTTTCCTTTGAATTTTTCTATTACAAAGCTAATTTAAGTTGTCTGTACCAAACCTGATTCTGGGTCTTTCAGAATATCTGAGAGTTTTTATCCCAAATCCATCTCAACAGCAACTTTTACTTAGAACTTGGTTAACAACTGCAAAACTGCAAGATGGACTTCATTACTTCTTGTATTTTCCATATAAAACCATGTGCCTCTCCTTTTATATAGGATGCAGTTCTCTGAAAATTTCTGTAACACAGCTTCAGTACTGCTTCTTCTGCTGAGAACTATTAAAATCATCAAGTGCTTCAGAGTCGATTATTGTCAGAAATAAAACCACTCTCTTTTCTGTTTTCACCCACTGCTTGCAAACAAAGGGAAGCTGCCTTTAAATCCTTTTTACTTGCCTTCCATGCTTTTTGAGGGTTTTGGTTCTACTATCAAGTTTTTAACTGCTCTGTTTGTTGAGTTTTCAGTCGTTTACTTCAATTGTAGCAGCATTTGTTGCTCAGAAATGAGCTCCAGCAAAGAGAAATATAAGAAGGTTCTTCTTCTATCATTGCTTGCTTTTCAGCTGACCTGCATTGCTTAACACCAACGCCTGCTTGCTACTAGACCACACTGAAAATTATTTGGGCCAGGACCTAAGTTCAGTGGAAAATCCACCTATGTTTTCATTAACCACCTCAAAGGGAAGAATCAGGGTGGAATCAGGGTGGGCAGGCTAATCTGCAATATCGCAATCAGTATTGTTTAGCCATACCATGCTTCTCTTCCTTTGTTAACCCTATACCTGCCCTCCAGATATAACATGGTACAGATCCTTCCTTGGCTTTTCTGAGATTTTTTATTTTTTCTATTTTTTAAGTTTCACAACGAGTTAGGATGATCCTTCTGAGGCAACTTCATTTCAGAGAAATGCTTTGAGTGGTATTTCTGGATGTTCAGTATCTCTGGACAGAAAACCAACTTTTTAATTTACTTCTCCAGCCCATCTTGTCTCTACAGAGTCATCTAAGTAGCTTGAAACTGACAGCCAGCAATATCTAGTCACTTCACACACCCTAAAATAGTTCAGCCAAAATGTATAATTAAATAAAAAACACTGTAAAATTTAACTAGCTTTTCAGATTTCTCTGTAAAGTGAAAGGTGGGAAAGGTGTAATTTGTCTTCAGGGAATTTATCGTTACTTGCATAATAAAATTCACAACTAGGAAAATGGCTATTACATATGAATAATTGCCCTGAGCATTTCCCAATTTGTGTATTTGATGCAATATCAAAATATATTGCAATGTAAGCTACAGAATTGAATATAAAAAGAATATTTTTAATTAGAAGAGAGCTTTTATTCCACTTTCAATAATGCCTATCAAAAATAAATTTTGTAAAAATCTGCACTTTATTCAATTAGAAAAGCTCAATTAATCAGCAAAAGCCAAAAGAGTTCTGTTCAAACTAATGAAACATAACACCATTTACTCCCTTCATCCATTCATTTCTTTAGAGGTCAATTTTGTGACTGTGCTGCTATAAGGCTATTTCAGTACTAGGTTTTCCATGGTTCCATGGTGTGAGCTTTTTATTGTGTGGTTTTCTTTTTTTTTTTCCCTTCCTTTTCTGTAATGCATTCCTGTCCTAGCATTCAGAAAACAGTCACAAAAGGATTAGTCCATCTCACAATCAGTGCATGTATAGCCACCAGAGTGCCTGGTAATAACAGCTTCTGACAAGAACAGATGGTCATTGAAATAGAATTCTATCTCCTGTAGAAATAGAGGAGAATCAATAAATTATTATTCTATAAATTATTAAATCTATAGACACAAGATGGCCATAAGTTGAGTTCCTTCTCATTAATTAATTAAATTAGGACATATACCCATTGTTACCATGTCTATTAATTTAATAATTTATTGAATAATGGATACTGCTAATACAAAGTTGAACATGATGATATCCATCTTCAGCGTGACTCCAGCATTAATGAGCTTGACACTACATCAGTCTGCTCCACCCTTTTGGCAAATGCCTTTAATATAGTCCAGCAGAACACATTGCCCAAACTCATAATCTAGATGGTACTTAATTTCTGAGGAATTTCTGTTCTACCAAAAATTTGGCTTCATAACAGGCACTTTCTCTTGAGCAGTGAGGTAAGGTGCTCTAAAATGTTACCATAAGAAAAGAAAGAGAGCAAGGCTGATGTGTTTATAATAGGTGGCTAAGTAACCCATTAGAGCATAGTAGATCTTCTGGGACCAATAAACTGGCTATTGCAAAAATCACTTAATAAGACATAGTCTTGAGTTTGATGGTAAATCTCCAGATTCATTATTAATTCTTCATACAAGATCGAAAGAGTTGGTATAAGCTCTCTTAATGCCACTTTTGGCCTGTCTCTAGAAAAGGGGACAAGAATTCTTTCAGTATTTTTAGACTCTAATGGATCTAAGTTTTTGAAGTATCGTGTAATGACTATTATACATTGTTACTAGTAAGATGTGACTTGTTTCAAGTTCTTATCCAACTTCCTAATTAAAAGAAGTTTTACTTGAACACAGCTGCTCTTGGATCTAAGAGAAGTCCATCAGTGCTATTTTCAGTACTCTGAAAACAACCTTTTCTGGTGAAGTTGAGTTCCAGAAAACTGTGCTGAGGTACTGATGTACATCATTAAAAGCTAAACCAAACCAAATGAGTACTTGTGTATCCCTGTGACCTCTTGGATTATGTTGAATAGAACCTTGACTGGCTCTTGCAGGCTATATTGATTATGTATTATCACTTACACCAAGTGATCTTTTAGAATCACATTACCTAGATAAATAGCCTAAATACTTTTAATTGAATTCACATGCTTCTCTCCAATAAAAAGAAGAGGTTGTCAGAAAGCAACATTCTTGAATTTGTTTCTCTTATCTTCAATGATTAATCAAAATTTTGTTTTTATTGATAATCACAGTCATATAGTAATGATGATATGAAATGGAAAATAGTAAAATTCACAAGTGAGAAAATTAACTGAGTTATAACTCACTTGGCTCTAAATGAATGAGTAGGAAAAACTATGA
Organism: Calypte anna; assembly: GCF_003957555.1. NCBI lineage: Eukaryota > Metazoa > Chordata > Aves > Apodiformes > Trochilidae > Calypte > Calypte anna. The sequence continues at coordinate 76,893,712 of NC_044244.1, read as the reverse complement.
AATATTATTCAGTACAAGTAGTTCAAATATATTAGACCATGTTTTTATGCATTTTAATTTCTTTTAGTAAATGGAAACTTGCAATGGCTTCAAAATAATTAAAAAAAAATTAAAAAGTGATCTCATCATACAGTGGTTGTTACTAGTATTTAATTTAGTTTCTTGTGCAAGGTATCTGCAATAATAAAAGCATGTACTTTTCTTAAGTCAGATGATTTCTGTCTAGTTCATTGAGTTCAACGAAATATTAAAGTGTGTACATTTTATCCAACAAGGCAAAATTAAATATTTTGCTACAAGAACAGGCTTTGAGATTTTAGAATATTCTTTATTATTTTCCTAAGAATAAATTACAAAAAACCCCAGATAGTTAACTTACAAAAAAAATGCATTAAAATTTTCTAGAGCAGAAGCTTCAGAATTTGATTCTTCTTGTACAATGTGATGTATGGTGCCTGCAGATAGAATTAGTGGCGTACACATCACTTCAATATAGCTACAACAGTGACAAAATCAGCATAAGACTGGCCCTGTATTCTTCTTCCAAGGGAAACTCCTATTCTGTGCATTTCAATAGGAGTTTTCCTGGTGATGGAATACAATTTTGCACCCTAGTTTATATTGAAGTGCAGCTGCTGGAACCCATGAAAAGGCTTGTAGAAATTTTGGTGGGAGCTGGAACAAAGTCATGATACGCAGCTCTATGCAAGGATCCATCTCCCTTCAAAAACAAATTCCTATCCCCCTCCAAATTCAAACAATGGCTGCATTAAACTTGAATTATAATATAGTGAGTCACCAAATAAGCAGATGAGGCTGTTTTGTAACATCATCAACAGACTTCCATACAAACACGTATTTTTCTACATGTGGCAACAGATGGCTCCACTTACCAAAAGAATACAACCTTATTCATATTTATATTCTCTTAGTTACTCCTTCAAGCCAAATTCACTTGCAACTCAACCCACCAGGGAAATTAAAGCACAGCCTGAGAAAGCAAGACTGGGGGCTACAGGAAAGGCATACCTGCATTCATACAAAGTCCTTGTCAGTTTTACCCGGTGCAGAGAACTGTTGTAAAACCTTTGATACTGGTTTGGCCTCAAAAAAAGGATATTGAAGTAGTAATGAAATGACCCAAGTGCTGTGTGCCATCATTTCAAAGCAGGACAAGTTTCACCTTCCTAGCAAATAATTCTAAATACACAACAGAAACTTGATGTTTAAATCAAAGAAAATATTTTAATCACAAAGGGGTTGGCTTTACTACTGTATATATGCTTTTTAGAACTGCAGAATATATAGGATGTTTCACGTGAAAAATTACACACTGTTAAAAATATATATCTGTATGTATAAAGAAAAAAATTAGGTAGAATGAATGTAATATAAGTGCAGCTGTGAGACCCAGGTATGATACCCATGAAAGGATGAGTAGGTAGCAACATCATGATATATTAGAGCAATGGCATAGAAATAGACTTACCCTGTCATAAACTTGTGGGCAACCTATTTTTCTCTTATGCTAACCATAAATCACCATCTTGCTTTTATGCTTGAAGAGAAACACCTCAGAATACCTCAGGCAGTAACTAGGGAAAGAGTGATTTTCATTCAAAGGTCAAGATTGAATCTTCTGGAAATTACCATTTTTATGCAATCTCGATGCGTATAATACAATACAGTATTTAGATCCAGATCACTGTTAATAGCTCTGGTGATAGAAACTCCCCTAAGGGTGAGAGTCTTTAACAAGGAAATGTCAGTGCCTCACTCAGAGAGAAATAATTTTCTGTGAGCCCTAATAGGGATTTAAGTGACCACTTGAGTTATCATAGTATGAGTTTGTGATGTATATCGTAAGTACTGAAAGAAGTAAGGGAGAAGTGGTAACCAAATTGAAAATAGTGAATTTCTCTAGCTCCAGTCATGAAGATGGTTTTGCTTGAAAGCCAGGAAATCTTGTGTAGGCTCTGAAACATAGTCCTTGTCAGTGGTTAGCCCAGTTGTTATGCCCAGCCTGGGTCTTGGACCCTTATCTGACCCCATATCACTAATAAAGAAAATCAGGCAAGAAATACTACTGTTCTGACAAAACTGCCTAAATGGCATGTGGCACAAGCACGATGAATTAGGGATTGAAGCTGCTCATACGCTGGCAAGAAAAATCCTTTATGTGGCTTGTGATATTCTGCTCTCTTACGACTTCTGAACAGCTTTTCTGATTATCCTTGCCTGCTGAAGGAAGGACTGTTGCAGAGGTATATAAAAGCACACCTCTTTACCTCCTCCCATCAGAAAATATGTATGGTCCCCTGAGCCCGACTGCTAAACCTTTTTTATAGAATCATGCTCCAGTTGATTTTTAGGTTTTGGGGTTTTTTTGGTATTTGTTTTTCTGGTTTTTGCTTTCCTTCAGGGACCTTCAAATAGCAGCTAAATTCAGGAGAACACTGTGACACCTCTGGAAATGGCAGATAAAAAACATCCTTTGGGGTCACAATTTTAATTTATCAGGAGCGCAAATGGGCAGAAAGGTGAGAGAGAGCACATAAAAAGCCAGTGACTTTTACTTAGGAATAATTCTTATTGACTTATCTTTCCATTTCCACAAGCCATTTCGTTTTAATGATGATAAGTTTTTCTATATTTCTGTGAATTCTTAACTAAACTACTGGATTAGCTGGATCCCAGTGGATCAATCACAGCTGGTCCCATTCACAGCATCTCTAAACTCCCCATTTTTTTTTTTAATTATTTGTTCCTTCTCCTAAACTGAGAACAATTTTTCTTCCTATATACAACTGCTACAGTTTCTCTCAGAGGAACTCAGTTTAAGGTCACCTACCTGCCCAGTTTACATTACTTATTAAACTCACATACAGCCAATAATTTTTTCAAGAAGTCAGGTTAGTGTCAAGTTTTTGGCCATGTAGAGAAGGGTATGAAAAGCTAGAATGGTAAAGTTACTAATTGACTTGTATACTATTCACCCTTAATGGTATTGTGGGATATATGTATAATTTGGAAATGCCTTCAATTTCTGTTCTGGAATTGTGATTTTTTCGGAATTGTGTATGTAATTGCTTTTGAGAGATTAAGCAATGCATCTAGAAATTTCTTTTAGATGTGAAATGGGAATCTTACTTTAAACGATATCTGTAAAACTGCATGAGAAAAAGTGGTTTATATTTAAAATCACATAGCCCAGACAGCAGGCACTGGAACAGGATGTAGTCTGTGCCTGTAGGCTGTGCTCCTGTGTCTGATTCTCCTGTTTGTTATTTACCAGGAGACCTCTCTAGATGTGAGTCACTGTTGTACTATTATACCAGGCTTTGTACAAATATAATCTCATGGTACAGTTCACAGTACCAATATTCACTCTGGAAAAGGGAACTTTGTAATTTCTTAATAAATATAGCTAGTTAACTTGGGGCTGATGTGTCTCATGCTTAGCTCAGCCATGCGGGTTAGATGAAGGAGTAAAGTTTCTTCCTTAAATTTGCACAGCCACATAAATTTGAATTAATCCTTCTTAGGGTGTGGGATTTACAGAAACACAAGTATCCAGAGAGAAACTTACAGGAGGAGTTAACAACACCCTTTTCCCTTGTATATGTCAACCCTAATCCAAGTCAAAGGGATCAGCAGGATATTTGGAAGATGCCCTCATCTCTGCTGCCCCAGGCAACTTCCCTGCTTCTAACAGCCTTTTACAGGGCAATGTGAGCATTTCTTGAGTGTTGATTCCTTTGAGGCTGCTTATGGAGTAACACAGTTTATGCATCACCCTTTACTCAGTAATGTCTAAGGACACCATCCAGTTCTGAAATGGTGTTTCAGTACTTCGACAGAAGTAGTACTTAAAAAGAACAAAACAGAAATAATGAAATTATGCTTTTGGCCATTTTCCAAAATGATAACAGTCTACAATAATTAATGTACCATAATTAATACTAATAATCACCAATTAATGCATAAAGAGGTAAAGAATGTGCTTTCAAAATGCTGCACTCTCAACTGCCTGGCTATATCAAGGATCTGACACTGAAAATGCTCACTAGGAAAAGCATCTCTTTTTTGCAGCAGATGTCCTAAGGGGCAGGCAGAAGCCAGAGCTGTCTCTGCAAGCCTTGAGATCAGTTGAAACAGTAGTAGAGCAAAGACTGTGCATTTTCTTTTTGCCATGAAGATGTGTCAGGTAAGATATTAATAATTTACTTCTGTTCAACACTTTGCAATTTATTCAGAAATGTTTACAAATAAATATCACTAAAATGCTTCTGGAACAATGTGACTATGTAAGCCATCCATTCTTACTGGAAACACCACAAATATTTGAGCTGGAGCAGACTTCTGATTTTTAAATTATATATTTATTAATGGGAAAAGGCTCCTTACATAGGAGCACCTCTGACCTGCTTAATTATGTGTGCTTAATGCTTAAGTGCATTTCAAGTTCTGAACCTTTTCTATGTAGGAATTATCTCTTCTAGCACTTCAAAAGCAACACTTCTTTCTACTCGTAGAGTTGCAACAGTCTTATGAGTATGTTATAGCAGTTACATAGGTGTGGTTGCTCCCAAAGCAGTCATCACTGCAGAGTGATTGTTTCTTCTCCTCAGTCAGCTGGGAAATATGTATCTTAGTCTTAGTTATGCCATTGAAAGAAGTGTGAAATCACATTATATCATCCTGTAACATGTAGGGTTTACTGTGTGAAGAAGCTTCAGACAGTTTCTTTGCTGTGCTCACTGGCAGTAAGGAGCATTCTCTCTTCCTATGGTTTAGCAATTTATTTAGGACTAACCTAGGTAATTCAGTAGTCACTGACAGCCTCTGGTTACTGTCTGGGCATGTGATGTTTGTCATGGGCCATGCTAAAGAGATAGTAAGTAGCACTTTTGAAGAAATATGAAAAAGTCAATAGATGAGAGAGGCAGGAGTAGTTATATCATTAAACCACCAAACTATTAACATTGTTACCCTGTTCTGGAAATGTTAACATCACCATAAGTGGTGCCATCTGCCCTGACATTATACGAAGACAGCTTAGAGTAGTTAAAATTAGTTCTATAAAATTTTTTAAATAGAAAATTTGTACAAGAATGGGCAAGCAGACTTTTGATTGGAAACTGACTTCTCCAAATGTTTCTGGGCATAAAGAGAAAGATGAATATCCAGCTTATCAACTCTGCATGTAACCTAGTGGTGTAGCATCTGGCGGAGTTGAATCTGCAGCCCTGAGTCTGCATGAGCTTATCAGTTAAAGCTCATGAGGAAATACTTTGGTCACAAGTAAGTGTCTATTGATATATATAGGGTACTGTTCATTTTTTTTTTTAATTGATGTTCAAAAGTTTCTATAGCTTTTCAAATATGTTATAAGAATTTGCCTTCTGAGCATTAATATTTTTCCTCTTTTGTGGTAGAGATTGACACATAGGTGTTAAATTCCTTTGAACCTGAGGAAGCTTTCCTATGGACCTTACAGCATGCCTACTGTGTCTGTTACCCCCATACTGCTCTCTGAGATCTCCAGAGCTTAGGAGAGTGCCCAGGAAACTTTAAGAGCAGACTGTGGATGAGAAATAATAATTTATAGTGATCATTGCTAGTGTCTCTTCCTGGCATGCAACAGGACTAGGGCTTGGGACTGGACTTAAACAGTTCCAGGAGAGGAAGTAGTGTGTGATACTGTAGGGAAAAAGCATTCCTGGGAAAAAGCATTATGAGTGTACTTGATTTATATTAATTATTAGTGAGCTCAAGGTTGTCACTACAGAAGGATAGTGGAACTGCCAATTTTTGTGGATAGGTTGTTGTAGACTTTGTTCAAGAACACTTGTTCTATGCATAGAATAGATACTTAAACTTCAGTTATGTTTACTAGAAATCTGGGCTGGGTTTTATGCTGAGTAAAAGTTTTTTTCTATTTTCTGATTTCTGTGAAAAGTTATGTGTTTATAAGATATTGAAAGTAGTCTTAATAGATAAGGAAAAAAAAAACACAAAAGGATTCAAAGTGAGCCAGCCCTTCCTCTCCCTGTTTTTTCTCACCTAATCAGTCAGTCAGTCAGAGGTGACTGCATCTTAACTGTATTTAAGCACTATTTAATCAAGATTAAACTTGCTTTTGCAAGTCATAAAAATTAGTCAGCTGAAAAATTAAGAACACTGTAATTTTTATTTGGGTACTGTATTTATCAACAGCTATATAAAAAGAAAATGTCTATTGGGCATCAAAATGTATTTGTGATTTTGGCTCAAGGAAAAGATATAACTTAGACTGATGGAAGTGGGAAAACCAGAGAAATAAAGAAGCAGGGCAGATTTTATGTATATAAATCAGTAAAGAAAAAGAAGCTTTTACAAGACAACTGGCAGGGTGAGTATACGTTAAATTCACAAAGGAAATAGAATATCATAATACTAAATCCAGTTTTATTAATCATGGACCTTCTATTTTTCCCTGTGGTTAAAAAAATACAATGAATCAGTAACAAAAAGTAATTCTTCTTTGAGCAGTTGTGGTAATTCAGCATATGTGCAATCATTTCTGGGCTTCTGTAATCATCTAAGTTTCTGGGGTGGGTAAAGTGGATCAATCAGGGAATGGAGTGCTCTTGGGAGACTCGGGGTGTCTTTCCCACTAGTCTCTGAGTTTTTCAGCATGCTGCCTTTCAAACTTAGTTGCATACAAACCCAAGCCAGGAAATTCTGCTCTCTATCACTGCTCCTACCTCCTTACCTCTTTTTTCCCCTTACTGAAAAGTAATGGAGAGCCTGGAATCTCCAGAGTAAGTATTTTCCATAGGACGATGAAGCAGTTCAACACGTAATGCCATAGTGTTTTTCTACAGAACTGAATTTAACAGGAGGGTAGAGAAGGACAGAGGAGCTTGTGGCTTATTTCCATGGAAGGTTTCAAAATTTTGAGAAAATTTAACTTTCAGCATGGTAAACTTTAGAGTGCGTTTGGTAAATATTCAGAAGTACTACTGTGCTGCAGCTTCTCCCAGTATGGCTGATAATCCTGGTAGCAGCACTGGCTTGGAGGAGAAATGCTGTCCCAGTAAGGGTAGTGAAAGTTGACTCTGCATTCCCTGCTACTTTAAATCCCAGGCTAGCTGCTAGTGGCCCCTATTTATCTTAAGGACCTGTGGCTGGCATCAGCACAGCTTGCTGGGGGCAAATGGGGATGGTTTTGTTCATGAGAAGCAAAGCATCGAAGAAAGGGCATAAGCATTTCTTATTTTTACTGTATATTTAATGAAGTAGAGAAGAATAGTCAAATGGATCTGTATTATTTCTTTTCTTGGTGTATTTACCATATAAACATCTGAAGCAGCTTTGAATTTCAGCTGGTGTTTGCATGGTTTGGACAGAGATTGCTGAGGCTCTGTTTACCACAGCTCAGATATGAAATAGCTGCTATGCTTCTGGATTTTTGTAACATTGTTAATATAATTAGGTTGCATACAATTCACTGTTCCAATCTCATTTTGCAAGGATGCTGCTTTTGAAATTCTGTAGAGGACATAATCTTCCCTCTGTACAGTTGAAGTTTAAACATCTATTTCTACCACCTGAATTATTTTCTTGCTTTTTCCTTTGGAGAAACATTTCTTTTCAAAAATTTCATCTCACAAGAAAGAGCATCCCCAGAACATTCCTTGCTGCATGCACTTTCAAAGAGTTCTCTGTTCAGAAAGAGAAGCCTAATTGTTAAGTGAGTCACTTTTAATGTCTGATTCTGTTAAATGTACTGCAGATGAGATCTGGGAAAAGATAAAAGGAATTTTAATCCTTAATTTAGGAGAACAGCTTCACAGCAATCGCTTGACCAGGCAAGGGAGGAGACCCTTTCTTGATTTGCACGTGAAGTTATTGTTCTGAAATCCCCTTTGAAAAGAACAGATTTCACTGTTAAATGCAAACCTCACTCCGGCTGGGTTTAATTCAGGATAAATGTTTTGCCTTTTTCTCTGCAGGCATAATTTGCTATTGACACATGTACAATAGTTCTGGTGCTGTTATCCTGTTTTTCTTTGTGTTCTTTAATCACCTGCTGGTCCAGTATTTCCACCATTTTTTTCTTCTTGTGTAAATAATCACTGACCTCATCTCAACTCTCTCTGCACACTGCAGGGCAGCTGGAAGGTTTACACATGGTGCTCCTCTCTCCTTTCCCTCTCTCCCCTCCCCGCCCTCAAAGTGCTATGGTCTGAATAGTGGTTAATGAAATTTACATATTCATGAAATAAATTCGTAAGCACAGGAAACCAACATGCAGCGTTGCATTAATATTCCAAGTTCTACAGTTAATTTTTTTTCTGTGTGCAAGCCATTCATATAGCTGTGTCCCTACTAAAGATTAGTCTTCCAGCAATGCTCATGGGCTTTTATGTGCAGAATTATGACAACTCGTGTGTGTGCTTTACCATCCACCCAATGATCACAGGCTACTTAGGAATGTAAGTACCTTAGGAATGTGAATTCCCTTCTTTTGTCTGCTTTTTTCTCTTTTTCATATATGTACAATTATAATGCCACCCTTCAAGCCTTCTTACAAAATATTATCATTTCTTCAATCGTTCCTCGGCAGTTTATTTCCAGATCTCCAATTCTTCCCCTTGCTTTCCTTTAGAGTTTCTCTCATTTCAAATTCATGTAGGTGACATCCCTCTTAATTTTTGTCCCCAGCAAAATCTTCCACTTTGTAATGGCTTCATCATGTAGTTTGTCACATTGGTATTATCCCCATGAAGTATGAACTCCAAATCATTCACCATAAAGGACGATAAAGAATTCCACTTGCCAAATATTGTGTTCTGAGTTTCATTGACACCCACTTAAACATTCCAGTTCTGTTAGTGAATATTTTTAAAATCCTTCTTATGCTTCTGTCCATCAAAGTCCTCTTCTCTGTATATTTAATGCGTTTTTTAAGCCTACAATCATAATTTTGTTTACTTCTAAGTCCAATAACTTGCAATCCTGATGATCTGAATACCAACAGGTTAAAGGTATATATGAAGGATATTTCTCATCATTACTTCAGCTTGAAAGGATGTGCTTCATAACTACATTTCTAGTGACATTTGACTGAAGATAGAATATTGTTTCAGATAAAGAAAAAATGTTGTAAAAATTAGAAGCTTTTAAGGTTTATTAAGGATAAAGTTTCTTTTACTTATCAAGGAACCTAAAGAAATCAAAGAAATGCTATCAAAGGGGAAAATGTATTAAAACACGAAACAAAATAAGTTATCTGATTCTTCAAGTCCTACAGACAAAAAATGAAAAGTGTAGTGAAAAGTACTGGATTTGTAGGAGAGAATATTGGCCCTTAGATATAAAAATCCACTAGCTAATATCTGATTGCACAAGTTTCAACTAGCCCTGGTTTTATACTCTTGTGCTGGGTGTTACACATCAGAAGAGGGAGCAGATTGTCTTGTTTATAAAAATCTAATGTAGTCTGGTGTCATATGTGAAAGTTGAGCTCCCTCTCCTCCCTCTTGGAAGCTGTGTTTGTTTCTTTTATTAGCACAAACTTAAGTAAAATTTACAATAATACCTTGGTATACGGTAAAATGTGCTTGGACTTCAGGGGAACATGCATGCTGCCAATACCTAAGGAGTGTTAACGACAGAGGTTAACAATTCATGACCCTCTCTGTGGAGTATTTCACTCTCTTCAGACAAAAGCCAGGGATTTCAGACTTATTCTGGCAGGAGTTTGGGGTTTTTAAGCCCTTTGGTAGAATATTGTGGAATGAGCAGAATTGTGTCACTCTCAAAGGAAATTTTTTCCCTGGAGCAGCTGTCAAGGGAAGTAATGAAACATTGAGCATTTGTTAACTAAGAGGATTGGTGAATAGTGAGTAACTAATTTATGTGGCATGCAGCAGCTCTCTGTGAAAACCTTCCTTTTTAAGCATTGTGGGCATAATAATGGGTGTTACCACTGCTGTCGTTTGGGGCAGACTGTTCTCTTTATTTTTTCATCCTCTTGAAGTGGGCAGAGGGAAATGTAGGAACAGTACATCTGAGGAGTTGTTGGCACATGACAGTAAGAAATCTGCTGCAGCACTTGCTGTTACTTTACAACTGGTTAGAAGCATAGACAGATTAACTATTGACAATTTATGTGGTTGGGTTTGTAACAGCCACTTTTCTGCTGTCATAATTGAGGACAGCAGATGCTTACATCAACAGGGGAACTTCTGAAAAATGAAACATAAGCATTCCTGATGGTCTCATCAAGAACTTGGTCCTGCAAACATTGGTATACATCCAATAGTGTCACTTGCATGAGAAAAGGCAAGTCCTCCCTCCTCCTGTTACCCAGTGATGGATAGAAAGGCTTCCCACAGAGCTCCAGCAGGGGCTTGCTATAATTACAACTCAGCATTGTTAGCTGGTTGCTCACTGTGTGCCATGCAGCAGGTATTTCTGTAGGAACAACCTCAGCCAGTGGCTCCCCAAAAGCAAAAATTTTGAGTGGCATCCCAGAAGTTGCAGAGGGCTCAGCCATGCCCTGAGCTGAATGGGACAGAACTGTGTGAGGCACTGCAGCTCTTCTCACTGCACAGGGTCCTTCACTGGGAGAAGGAGGTGCCTTACAGTGGGACACAGACACTACCATCCTAATCCAGCACATGGTCAGGCCAGGGTGTCACTTAGGCTGGACTGATGGGAAATTCTGAGATAGGGCTGGGGTTTGAATTGTGCAGAGCAAAATGGGGTCCTTTCTCCACTAAGAGCAACAAAATTAAATTGTCTCTGTAATGCAGACTCTCATGTCCTTTCCTTGGAGCCTACAGCAGGGAATTTATCTTTTTCCTTTAAAAACAGGAACAGATGGTGCTGCCCACACCTCTTCCCAATCCTTTTTATCCCTTAGTCTTTCTGTGAGCAAACCTGCAAGGACCTGAAGGCTTAAACTTGCTTCCCTGGCCCTTGATCTTGATCTTTATCAAATTCAGACCTTGCTCTTACCTCTTTCTGGGAGAGTCTCACCAGATGTTAAGAAAGTCTAGATAAAGGGTAGAATCCCCACCTGGCTGTCATGAAAACCATTCCACCATGCAAAACAACTGCAGGAACAATGTGTAGAACTGTCTCGTCATGAGAGCAGCTAAAGTCTTTTACTAGTTGGCTATAGCAAAGGATTCTGTCTTTAAAGCTAAGAAGTCATATTTGGCCCCATGAACTGTAAAACACTTTGGTTGTTTGGGGTTTTTTGGGGGGGTTGTTTTCTTTTTTTGCATAGATAAATAATTTCAACAAGTGAAAAGGCATTTACACTCAACAGCAGGCACTGTCAAGATTTTATCACCAGTTAATGTGTTGTGATGAGTTCACACAGAAAGGGAGGAATGGATGTATCCCACGTCCTCCTGTAATGCTAGGTTGTGGCACACAGAAGGGTTTGAAAATGGCTTTCACATCTGCCTTTCATCAGGTGCCAGTCCAATAAATGCTGTGGGAAGCTTGGGACATATAAACAGAAAAGAACATCTTAATTTTTTAGTCTTGATCAGGTCTGTAAGTGTGACAGGCCAAAAGCCTATAGCAGACTTGGGTATCTGGTATTAAGCAGTATCTTAAGCAACCAAAACAATACTCTTTGATGTAAAAATGGAATACTTAATTTTTTTTTTTTAACTTACAATTTTTTCCAGAGTTCAGTGATGTCTTGGTAAGATGAATTGCATAACCTGTCCATATGTGTGCATGGACACCAAAGTTTTGCATATATTTATGCTGTTCTTTTCTAAGTCTGCATGTATTTCCAGTTCTGGTGAACATTTGGCTTCAACCATAGGCTATGCCAGTTGAGTGAAAATCACCTGGCACCATTCTGAGAGGCCCTGTCCCTTTGACTGGCTCTCAGAAATATTAAAAGTCAGTGTCTGGCTATTCTGAGTGCCTCTGAAACACTCTGGAATAAAGTAAAATTGAGAGAGCTGTGGTAGAGGCCGAAGTATCTTTATTACACAGTTCAATGATTGCTTGCACACTCCATGTCTTCTGCCAACTCTATTAGCCACTTGTTCTGAGAAGTAATACATTTGACAAAATAAAAAAAAACAAACCAAACCCAAAAACATTGCATGTTCAAACACCCTACAAACATCCATTTGAATATATTTCTACACAAATTCCATATGTTGACAAGCTTGTATTTGAGAAAAAATGGCATTTCCTAATCCCATATTTGATTTTCTCTGTTATGGACAAAATCCAATTGCCTAGCTGGGAATAAACCTTGGTGAAAGATGATATTTGTCTTTGTTAATCATGCAGAACACCCACAGCTCAAAAAATACGGAGGTGGAATAACACAGCCTCAATATCCATCCTAGCAAATAAATTTTAGATGAAATAGGCCCCATGCTAATAGCCAATCTGATCATTTCCTCATGCAGGAAAACCTGCTGAAAAATTTCATAGAGTTTTTCTTGCTTTTTGATTTCCTTCAGTGGTTCTCTTGCAGAGGCTTTTCAACTATCTTTTCATTTTCAAAAGGGGGGAGGGATGTCCTTACTGTCCCACAACCACTTCATTTGCAGTGTTCATTCATGAGCTTTGGGAGTTCCCCAGTTTCTTCATAAATATCCCTTAAATAGTTCTCCATGGTACCTGGGTCTCATTATGGCCATCCTTCTGCACAGTCACTGTGCTGGAGCTTCACAATGTAGGACTGCATTCTACATCCCTTTTCCTGGATCTTGGAGGCTTACTGCAGGCCAGGTGTTGGTAGGACTCACTGACTGTTTTCTCTTTATAAGTCTTCCTTATGAAATAAATTTAACATGTTTTGTAAAGGGAGATTGTAGTCTGAGGATTCTGCTTTTCCTGTTATCCAGTTAATAAGCAAATTATCACTATTGACTCATACATATGTACAATGAATGCATAACTACCCTTTTTCTCTACTATTCTGCTACTTTCCTTCCTTGTTTCCTCTTTTTAATGCAAATTCATCTTGATTTAGCACAGCTATTTTGCCTGTCAGTCTATGTTTCTCAGCCTTTGCTGTCTTGAAACTCTGTTACTGTTATTCCTTGCTGATGAGTAGGTCATAGTCATTTAAGTAGATCCATATAACATAAATAATGCTTTCTCATTACAGCCACTTTTTCTGTTTAATTTACCCTTTTGAATCTCTTGGTGTCTGCCTGGTGTTAAAAATTTGGTTGTGCTTTATCCATATGATTTTTTATTTTCAAAATCCATTTAGTAGATTACTTTGAAGACAAAGGACTTATTATAGATCTTGACAGCTTTCATATTTTTATTAGGCAGAACAAAACAAAATTCAAGGTGGAAAAACGTTTGCTCACCAAGGCCCAAGCTGCCCACTTAGCTGCAAAACTTCAGTTGTAATGATCTTTTGCAATTATTGAGAATCATTTTGATGTGGAACTGGGATATCAATTAGATCAATCAATAGTTTAATTCAATGTGCTAATTCTTATTTCCTATAAGAAATAAGGTCTAAGAATTTTAGTCAAACACTATCCCTTCATATATTATATCCAAATTACCTGTTTGTGTTACGGGTGATGTCTAGTGGCCATGAATGCAAAGATAGACAATAGTAGATAAGAATTAGGACCTCATTTTGTATCACCGAGTAGCCTTTGGCCTTCACTGTCATTGTGGTATTGTTTACTTGCTATCACAGAATACTTTCTCCTTGGAAGATTTAAAATAAGAAAGGCTGAGTATTGCATAAAAATGCACATTTCATAAAGTTTTTCAAGATAATTACTGCTGCTGAATTTCTGAGTTTTTTTAGGATTCACAAAAGTTCTTGCAAATAAATTGCTGATGAACTGAATGTACATGAAGGACTAATTTTGACCTCCTTGCATAATGATAGAGCTAACTTGGTGCTTTCTTTTTGTACACATGGTAATGAATTACTTTTTGTACTACTTGACTAGATCTCATTTATAGCATTCTTTCATGTTGCAAGCAGCCAAGTCACATTTTCCCTGCTAAGCAGGTCTCTAAGGTTACCTATCCCTTATAATTGCTTATCAAAAGAATTTTGTGATAGCATGATGAAGAATGCTGCATGGAGGTCCATTTCAAGGACCTGTGTGTAGCACTCATTACATTTTTCCTTTTAGGCACAGTTCTAGAGGTTCTTTTTAAAAGAACTGAGTGCTTAGCAGAGGTGCCATTTTGACTTTTAAAAAATTATCTGCTTTTGCTGAGAGAATTAATGCACTCCAAATAATAAATGTTTAGTCTTTCAATGACTGCCCAAATAATGCATCTCAGCTGTGACTTAAGGAACTTCCTCTTCTATGTTAATATTCCACAGTTACTGGGAACTTGATGTAAAATCCAGTTGTATCAACTGGAATTCTTCCAGTTATTTCTGGAAATAGATAGAACGGGTCACATTTTAATTTTTACTTCATCTAACACAATGCTTTGCAAAATTTATATATTTTTTTTCACGGACTTTAACGTTAGTTTTGGGGTTTTTTGCTGTTTCATTTCCAATGCTTCTCCCAAATCAGGCTTCATTCACAGTTTCATTAGGATAGCTATTTTTCACAGCGAAAAATGTCTACATGGAAATTGCTACGTTTTTGATAGTTAAGCTATGTTTTCTCAGCAAAGAAGTCTATTTTTACTTGACACCTGTCCCATTTCTCTGGGAAAATGAACTGATCTGTGAATTTTTAATGAAATCCAAAGAACCTTGAATTTCAAGCTTGTTTTGGTTTCTTACAATACTTGTTTTACTCACCCTCTTGGAGCTGGACCAAGACAGAGAATAATCACATATTCTGTTAAGTGAAATTCTGGCTTAATTGACACCAGTGGTTTGTATTAATTGCAGTGAGAAAAGAACTTGTGAGGTGAGCAGGCAAGTAATGGAAAAATGTAGTCAGCTAACAGTTCAGTCAGATAAAAACTTGGAATTTTCTTTGAACATTTCGGTTATCTCTTTGCTTCCTTATAATCACACTTCCACATAAGTGATCTACCAGCATGTTCACAGATGGAATTCCTAAGACACATTGGTTCGAAGGTATTTTTCTGTTAATATTTGTTGAGTTATATCACAACTAATTCTATATATAGTTACTATTTTGTTTTAATCTTTTGAGTTGCTAGGGGAAAAAAAAAGTCAAAATGAAAGAAAAAAGTCGAGGAACAGAGCTAGAAGACTTGTGTAGAGACTAAATAAAATGTTTCAGTTTTCAGGGTAGTTTTTAAATACGTTCACAGGTTTTGTGGCTGCTCTCTCTTCTAGTATGGCTTTCCATGAGTTAGATGCCCATCTGCTTATGGAAATGTTGAATTCAATGTATGAGAGATGATATTAGTACTCCAGCAGCTATCTTATCTGTAGATGGAAACTGGGTGCTTCAAGTGGTGTTTTGGTGAAGGAAAGGTGCAGGTTGTAATCCAATTATTTACACATATGAGGATTGCTCTGAACTCAGTGGCAACATCCAGGGACAGTTCTTTCATCAATCTTCTTTCTCCAACACCTTCTGAACTCAAGAAGCTGTCTCGCATGTCACAGTGGCTTCCTCATGACTATTCTGTTTATAAGGAAAATTTCAATATTTAGTGCTTATGTCTCCAGGAAAATCCCTGTACCATATATCCAGTTATATGGTACATAGCATTAAAAAGTAGTTACCTTACTGTCTCAGTGCACAGATAGGCACATGTGTTCTTTCCACATAGCTTGAAAGACACTTAATACATGAGTTATCTCTAATCAGGCATGTGCTCATCTTTGAATTGAATAGTATTCTGACATCAATTGCAATCAGCTTTCAGCATGAAAATGTTGTTGTTTTGGTTTGGTTTTTAACTAGTACATGGAAATTATCTACTTTCATTTTAAATCATACCGACTGGACTGCAAAACTTGGGAGAAGAATATTGCTGTATTTTGTGATATTTGAGTGTGATTAAATTTGCAGTGCAGACAACAAGATATGAAGATAAATTAACTTGCAATCATTCCATAGCTTGATAAAATGCATAAAATTTGTATTTCTAAATTATTAAATGATGATTTTTATAATGTGGGTAATAATTTAGGGACAGTTCACAAACAGAGAAATGTATTAGTTAATTGCTGTAGCTATTTCTCTCAGTGCAGTTGCTCATGGTTTGGACAGAATTTAAATTAATAGCTAGTACTATTAGTGTTTGAAATCCATTGAAGATGCCCTGAGAGCATCTAGGCTCCCTCCCATGAGAGTTCTTAGTTTAGTCTGAAGTTTTCATGATTGTTTTATGAGTTTGTTACTGGTATTTGCAGAATGTTCTTGATACCATTTATGTCTATTTTAAACAAAAATACTACCTTAGACCTTAAAGGCAGCACACCATCATTTATTTTTAAGTGAAAAAAAATTTTTGTGCTTAAGCTTAATCTTTACTAGTATTTGCAACTTTCCTGCTAACAATTCTCAGCGCATTATTAGGTTGTGTTGGCTTCTGCTTCTTGTTCCAGCTAATCATTAGAAATTATACTGAATTCAAAACATTTCCATCTTAGGAAAAAAAAAATAATTCACAGACTAATATGTGGTTGGATCCTTTGACCTAACTTTGTAATATTTTGAATAGATACCTCTGGGCAAACCCCAAGTGCTAATAAGTAGGATAGATAAAGAAAACTATCAAAGCCCATCTGAAATAGCTACAGTAAAGCAATCAAAAATATTTGCCAGTGCTCTGGAAAATTAGACATTCATTACAAAGTCACTGCACAGTGTAACTGTGAAGAAATACGATCACTCACATGCAAAAATGAATTGCTTCGTAAGACTTCGTTTATAATTTGAACATTTATATAAAGGCCAAATATTCTCCAGAGATTAAGCTCACCTGGATCCAAGTCTTTCATATTGGTTCAGAAAATTAAATGCGCTGGTTCATGAGTGTTACAAGCTACAGAAAATGAACCACAATCTTGTCTAGCTAAACGCTCTAAGAAAAGCTCACAATGCTGTCACTGAAAGTTTGCGTTAACTTGCAGAATGGTTTGGCTAGCCTGAAGGGATAAGGTTTTTTTAATATGAACTAAAATTGAGAGTGTAAGAGTTGGGGACCCTGGCATTTTAGTCTGGTGCCCACCTTGGGGATTTCAAATCTCCATGTCCCTAAAAGTGAACTTGTGACCAAGAGGAACAGAGTGTGCAAGGAGGAGCAGAACAGAAAATCCTTCTGTTGGTCATGAAAAAGCATTTGGAGAGAGCAGGAGGCTCCCAGTGGCCTCTGGATGTTCAGGCAGCCTGCAGCTGAACAGCTGGCCCTTTCTAGCCAAGACTAAAAAGAGATGTTTGTGGCAAAGACCATATA
Organism: Calypte anna; assembly: GCF_003957555.1. Lineage (NCBI taxonomy): Eukaryota > Metazoa > Chordata > Aves > Apodiformes > Trochilidae > Calypte > Calypte anna. The sequence continues at coordinate 76,876,336 of NC_044244.1, read as the reverse complement.
GGAAGAAGCAAAATGGAGAAGTGAGGGTAGCCATAGCACACTTTGGTGGCAGATGGACCAATAGAGGTACCAGGGACAAATCAGGGCTCCCTATTACCAATATGGCCGTCAAATTAATTGATGGTTATCTGTGCAAGATGATGGGAGCAGAGGGAAGAAGGTTAAGACTTTTATCATTGAAAGTAAAATCCTGTCTTGGAGGGAGAGAACAGCAGGCTAATAACTTGTGCAGTATTGCTTTTGTTACTCAATAAGGGATCATGGATGCTTCTAGGTATGAAAAAAACCTTACTAAGAGGTACTGAAGAATGCAGCTAAAGGTTAAAAAGAATCAGTTTACAGAAAAGAACAGTGCTTGACTTGCTCAGAGACCTGAAAAAGGGTCATAGGGAGGGAAGGAAAGAGTGAGCTAGGGAATAGCTGAGGTAGAACGTCACAAAAAAAAGCAGTCATTTGTATGAAAAAGGTAGGAAAGTAGTCAGAGCCTGATACAACAGAAGGAGGAAGAAGAGAACAAATCTCTGGCCAGGGCAAAATGGGTGGCCTGATGGGGAGGTTGCACCAAACAGGTGATCATGATGGCAGGTGATCTGGGACAAGGTGGCAAAAGAGTCTTACAAAGTCACTGCAGCTCCAGCAGCTGCTTCTGCCAGCTTTGTGATCTGATTGTCTCTTCCCATCACCCTCACCTTTGTATTGTCAAGTGCTTAGTAATTGCTGCAAATTGTATCTAAGCATCTACATGTGCAAAGGGTCTCCTGAACTTGAGAGATGCTGGGTAGGAGAGAGAGTCCCAGATGCATCCCCATCTTGTATTTTGCCTCCCACTGCTATTTCAATATTCCTCTATCATCCTGCAGGTGTTCTCATTGGTGTTGCCTCTGGCTGCTCTCCTAGAGTAATTGGGCATCATTGCAGCTTTACCTTTCCAGGAACAAAGCCCTCTTGCATGTTTATGGTGGGTCCTTATTCCGTTAAGTCTCCTGCTGCCTTGGAGCTCTGCCTGATTAGAATTGGGTCCTTCATAGACAGAGGCATTTCTGTTCAGAGCTCTCACCCAGCAGTGCTCTCAGACCTGTGCAAGAATAATCTTTCTCATTTTCTGGAATCCCAATTCTGAAACAAGATCTTAATGAAAATGAGCACAACAGAGCACCTAAGGAGGCTCTTACAGAAGATAAAGCTAGAGAAAATGAAGATAGCTAGGTAGTATTACTGCAGTGCTGTTGTTTTCTGGGTTCCATTTTAATTTATTATTTTATTTTTCCTGAGCGTTTGTAGATTTGCTTTAAGGCAAACTATAGCACAAGTACAGATTTAGGATTGGGAGAGTAGTGTCTGTTATTCAGTAATTCCTTTGGTATAATCTGCCCAGTCAGATTTGCTCCTGTCATACTAAAATATGAGGCTTGTGTTTGCCTGTTTATCTAATACATGAATGGGTCGCTAGAAAATTCACTGCTTTTGTGTGCTTCTATCTTTAGCAGTTTTCAGAGAGAAATAATGCTGTGACAAAGTCTAATTGTTCCCAGTGCATTTCCTATATTTATATTATAGAAATAAATGAAATCAAGTTTCTATAGTCTTTCAAATAAGACTTTGTTCCTGCAAGTGATCCATGGATTTGTTTGTTTGTTTGTTTGTTTTCCTTTGCTGGATCTGTATTCTTTACAAAACAATCTGTATGAATAGTGCCAAAAGACTCTCAAAAATTGTTTTACATAACTTAAAAAAAAAAAATCTACTTTTCTTAAAATTGTCAGTTTAAAACCTGATAATCAACATTTCTACTGCTGATTGTTATGAAGTGTGAGTCTGGTGTGAAAAAAACCCACAAATCTGGAGGTACCTGGCTGAATGGGGAACAGTAGAATTTGTAACAGCCCAAACATGCTTGTCAGGGTCTAGGTTGTTTTCCAGTCTTCCCTGAGCATGGTGGCTTTGTCATGTAAGATGAAGCTGTTAGATCTGAGTGCTTGTAGAACCCCAACTCTGCCCTGGTCCATTTCTTCTCCTGTCTCAGAGCAGTTTGTCAGCCCTTTAATTGCATGGAAGAATTTTTTTTTTTTAAACTTCTCTACACAAACTTTTAATTGGTCTAAAGCATCATGGAGGGTATTTCTTCCAAATATGACTCTTAGCTTACTTAAATCACCCTCTGAAAATGGATATCCATGTCCAAGTAATAGAGGAAGAACCCACCACAAGTGGAGTCCTAAAGTTTGGATGGTGGCATGAATCCAGGATGTTGTATTTCTCAAAACACAGGCACAAACATCAAGAAAATAATCTTCTGAAGCAGGTGTAAAATGATTTGAGTGGGTTTCTGGCAAGTTACCTCTAGTGACATGCTCTCCTCCTTGTTGCTTAGAAAAATAATGCCTATTTGTGTAAAGTTAGTTAGGATGGAAACATATACATAGAGCCAAAATAAAATGAGAAATCTCACATTAGAATTTTTTTCTTTTCATGGGGAAACCCTGAAAAAATTTTGCTTCAACTTGTTTGCCACTTTTTGTTCTGTCAGTCATGTGTGTGAGTTCCATTGGGCTGTTTTAATTTGGTTTTATACAACAGACATATGGCAACAGTATCTTTCCAAGCTCTTTTTTCTCTTCCAAAAAGCGAGTTAATTTTATAATATTATTATCATTATTGATCAATTTTTGCACTTTCTGTAATGAACTTGCAAATATTTTCCCGGAAAGCTGTTCCCCTCTTTCAGTTTTTTTGCTTAAAAGGAAGCATTCAGAACTTCCAAATTTTTCTGACTGTGCTACCTGTAAACCATTTCAAAGGAGACAGCCCTGAAACAATGCTTTTCCAAAGAATTCTCCTTGGCATCAGGATGCTCTTTCCCCATTTTATTTTGTTAGCATATCCAGTCCAGGAGTAGTGATTAGATTTTAGCTAATTGATAGGATCTGTTGTATCTTCCTTTATATATTGGCCTGTACACATGCCTATGCCTAAGTGAAAACTCACTGTGAAACTATTAAGGGAGATGGAGACAACAAACTGTCTTACCACAGATTAATTTGGGTTATATTTGAGGACTGCTAAACTTACAGCAACAGTTCTGAGTGAGAGAAAGGGACGCATGCTCATGATATACTTCCTTATGTTATTACACTTTCTTCATCAACAGGAGAATCCCAGAAGATTGTAGACAAAATAAAGCACAAGCATAGGAAAGAGTCTTTGAAATGAGTAGAATTTTCATGAGGAATGTTTGAAAGGGCATGGGCTTAACCTGTGTACATCAGCACGCCATCTTGCAGAGACATTTAATTTTTATTTATTCTGCCTGAGAAATTAGATCGTATTTAATTTAAGATTAGATAATGAAACAGAGTTTCTTTATCATGGGCAGAATCAAGCTGAGAAAGGGAGAAAATTTACCCAGGTTGTCTGCAGGTATAAAGCAGAGCTTGTAATAATTTTATAAAAGCATGACCTTTTCTCAGGTCATTCCTAGATACATAAATGCCTCTTTAAGATTATTCTGTTGCTCCATGACCTTAAGGTGATCTGGCTATAATGGTTAATTCTGAGGTCTTGGCAATGTACATTTTCTTTACACAGATATGAACAAACTCACTAGAAATGCACTGAGACTGAGCAACCAATTGAAGAACCCTTCTAGTAAACAGATGTCCGTATTTAAACACAAGGGAATTTAAAAACACATTTCATTCAAGAGGAATTATGTAAACAAGCCTTATAAAACTTGCAAAAGATAGTGAAAAAGGCAATAGCTGCATGCAGCTCTGAGCATGAATCAGACTACACTGAAGCTACCTTTCACCTTGAAGTAGGTTTGAAAAGAGGCATATGGGAACAAGCCTAAGATTTCTGAGTACCTTTCAGAAAAAGACTTTATTTGCCATTTGCTTTTCAGCTATTCTGATTTAGCAGTGCACAGTTTGGAATGATCCACTTCTCATTGTCCAAAACAAAGTGAAGCTGTTTTTTTCATGGAAATTTCTTGAGCAAACATACCCATCTGTTTAAAGCGTTAGACACTTAAAACCTATCTGTGACATAAACTCATTTGGTTTCATTTTTTAAGCACTTAGATTCAGACAACCCTAAAGGGAAGAGCAGTCAGACACCCTCCTCCTTCCACTTTAGGACTCCCTTTAAGCACAAGGAAAAGCAAAACTACCTTTGAGATTGATTTCATCAGTTTATGAATTGATTTCCTCCTGTGATGGCCCAGTAGGATGGGAAGAGGCTGGATGACAAGAGGTTGTATGTGATGTAAGATAATGTATGTACCCAATCTCTTCCTGGGATAGGAGACATGGAGGAAACCTGCTTTTGAGAGCTGTCTGCCTTACCTAATGATATTTGATGTGATCCATGTAAATGAATTCGTACTGAAACACTGCAGAACACTGCTTAGTCTGCATGCGGTCACAGCCAGAGTCTGAGTAGCTGTAACTGCACAAGAAGTTCAGTAATAATATCTGAAGAATATTACATCGGAAATACCCTATTGGTGTTAGAAAATCAAAATCACACCAGCTAAAAACAGGAGTCAGAGTATGTATTTACCTGTCTGTAAGTACTGCAACAGCCTGTTGGCAGTTTCATGTGTACCTGAATTACTATAGCCTATTCCTGAGTCAGGAAATAAGCCAGAATTTAAAAAGGTGAATGAATGATTTATGTGTTTAAAGATCACTGATAACCTTGCTGTAACTTTATCTCCTGTGAGGAAATAGGCACCTGCATAATGAAATGTATCTTTTGAGTTACATAGCAATATTAGTATATATCTACTTTGTCACCTCAATACTCGGATCCCATCATGCAGAAAAGAGAGTTTGTATCCATTTGTAAAATCAAAACCTGGTCAAGATCCATACACTGAAAGGCCATACATTCAATAAAAAACATTTTTATCATGCTAAACCTGTATAGCTTTAAGTTATGGCATTCATGTTACATAGCAGTAGGAAGGTACTTTTCAAGTCATCTTTTAATCTGGTTTAGCAGTACTTTAGTTCTGACTTTCATGGAATGATGATACATTGAACTGTTTGGATTATTGTTCGATCCTCAGAAAAAGGAACGATCCTCAGAAAAATCTGATGGCTTGGTCTATAAAAAAGTAAGATGGATTTAATGTTTAAAAACTTATTTGAAGGTAGCAGAAACCACTTGCTTGTACAATAATTTTTGTGGGCAGCTATGCAAGCATTCATTTTTAATGGTTGTGCTAAACGTGCTGTGTAATTTCAGTTGCAAAATTTAAACCCTAAACTTGTTTTCGTCTAAGGCAGCATCTCCAGAAAGTTCAGTTGATTTCAGCATGTTGAAAAGTTTTGATATGTAGAAAACATTGGCATAACTGGAAACATATATGCAGATTAAAGGAGTAGAACTGCAAGGAGGAGTGTGCTAAATGAAATTCACAGTGTGGTAAAAACATCTACAGGCACAATACTAGGCAGATGGACAATTGTGAGATTTTCAAAGACAATTTGACAGTCATCCTTCCCAAAACATTTAACTTTTTTCCCATGACCACTTCTGCAAAGACATGCAAATATGTGCCTAGCTGGTTGAAAAGAAACATAGCATTAAGTATTTTCATGCAGGTGAGGAGACCTCAGCAGAAAAAGTGCACGTGAGATTATCAGGGACTGTGTGCTCTGAATAGGAGGTGATAACAAATGAAAATGGTAATTTAAGTAGCTAACTTCAGACAGAGTGATGGAGGGGGGAATGATCTAACAAGAGACTCCAGTGAAAGAGACTCTAGTGGGAGCAAAAGAAAAATATAATCACACATCTGTGTTAGAAGCCTAGATGCCTGAAATTGAACCAGGATCTGTAACTGGTTTGACCCCAGCTAGTAATTAAACAGCTCACAGCCACTTGCTGCTTCCTTCATAGTGGGATGGGGGAGATGTGGAAGAGGGACAGTGTGAAAACTCAGTTGAGATAGAGACAGTTCAATAATTAAGGCAAAAGCCATGCACACAAAAAAAGCAAAAGAAGGAATTCATTCACTACTTCTGATTGCAGGTAGGTGTTCAGGCATCTCTAGGAGAAAAGGCCTCCATTACATATAAGTTTAACTTGGGAAGGCAAATGCAATCATTCCAAACATTCTCTCCTCTCCCCTTCTTTCAGTACCTTTTGGTCAGTGTTAGCTGTCACTTGGGGTCAGCTGTCCCACTGTGTCCTCTTCCAACTTGTTGTGCACTCCTTGTCTCCTCCTGGTGGGGCAGGGTGAAGAGCAGAAAAAGTCTTGGTGCTGTGTGAGCTCTGCTCAACAATAATGAAAACATTTCTACTTTATCAACACTGTTCTCAGCACAAATCCAAAACATAGCCCTGTACCATCTACTGTGAACAAAATTAAATGTGTCCCAGCCAAAACCAACACAAAAAATAATTTCCCTGGGTACAATCTACTACCCTTTGTATTGCTTCATAGCACACAGCCACACAGGGTGCCGTTTGATTCTAGGGCATGAAAAGTTAAAATTCAGATGGTCAGGTGGATTATAATGACATATATGATATAAAAGATAAGGAAAAGAAAATCCATTGGGCCTGGCTACCTCCTTCCACCTCTTTTGGTTAATCTAATATTTATTTTCTTTGAACACAGGCACTTTTTAGCATCCTTGACTTATGAGATGTCTTTTCCTGTATTTTCTATTTGGTCATTAGCCAGGCCATTGCTCATCCAAAAATTTGGAGAAGCCGAAGGATCAAGAAAAAACTTGATTTTTCTGTTTTTAAGCTTACTTGGGGGAACTTCTCACTGGCCATTTCCTCTGCTTCATTCCTTCCTTCCTTTTCTAACTTTGAGTAGTTCTGTGTCCTTGACAATGACCCCTTCTAATGTCAGTAAAAGTTTAGGAATTGTTAGTGTTAATTCACGAAGGACTGTTAAATATGGAAATAATATTACAAATAATTGTAGTCGTTCAGATGATGTAAGTTATGACAAGCTTCAGGTATTGCCAGTAAAGAGCTCTGTAGGCATGTTCTTTAATTGGAAGAAATGTTCAGTTTAGTTTTGAACAGATGTCAACAAACGAACTGAGAAGGCTGGGGTGAAATCATGAAAAATGTGACGTTGAAAATTCAGTGTTAAACTTTAATATTTTTTTGATTTATTTAATATATTTTATGTGTGAAATACTAGAAGCTACTTCTCCTCCTTGAAGCCCTCTCAGTACCACTAATAACACTTTAAACTAGTAGAAGATGTGTATCTTTAAATACAAAGTTATTAACTAGTAATGCATTTTGGGAAAGTGGCTTACATAACTACTATGATGGTGCTGGCTGGAACCTGAAATATTGGTTGGAGTCTAAAACAGTCTATGCTGGGGATTGCCTCTCTCAAAACCCCTGAGGCAGAAAGTAATAATAACAGCACCTGTATTTCTATGTGCTCTGTGCAATTTGTGATGTGATTTTTCAGACCTATTGAACACCTTCAACTTCCTTTGAAAAAATAATTGCTGACTTAGAGAACATCTCAGAAAGTTTGGATTTGATTTGGGATTCCTTCTGATTCAAAGGAGTGTTTGTTCTGTTATTGGGAAGAACTCCACTGTAGTGTCTGCTACATATTTTCAGATATGGATTTATACTGAGGTTACAGAGTTCCCTTAACCTTTGATATTTAGATCTGGGGAACTGGCTTGCATCGATATCTCAGATAGCATCTCATTAATACAACCACCAGCAAACCTTGTTTGCAGGAGCCTCATGTTAAATTCCAAGATTCTTTGATTTGTAGTCTAAAGCCAGGTACATATTTCCATATAAGCCATTATATCTAGATATTCAGAGAAAAATACAAATTCTGAATTACTTTTACAAAAAGCTCTGGAACATTTTAAAGTCATTTACATTGCCATTTATAATACTGTCTTATTAATTGCAATTCATATTCTCCACACACTGGGAAGTTTTAGAGGTCACACCATAAGGACACACTGTAAATTCCGAGGAAGTGCTAATCCTTTCATGGAGTCCAGGATGGTGGGACTTAAAAAACTTCTGTTCAGACATCAAACTCATATACCTCGCTTCCAGATGTAAAATTTAAAGGTTCGGTGAGTTGTGCTCTTCGTTTAAGTTCCATGTAGATATAGGTTGAGACTTTGCGGTTATTTTTTTCCTTATACATCAAGTATATTGAGTTTCATGCAAAGAAAACCTGAAACCAAGATTTACTTGTGTTCTCAGATTTAAAATGATGGAAAAGGCCTACTAGATCACTTAGTCTGCAGTCCTGAGGAGATAATACAATATGCAATATTTTGCCACTTTGCTTCCAGTTGGTCCTGGAACTCTCAGCTGGTAGAACTTCTGTTGCATTCCAGAGCCTTAAGCCTGTTGTGAGAAAAAGTAAACTCCTCTTGCCAGGCACTTAAAATATGGTGCCCCTATCTTGTGTATATTCTGCTATTTTGAATTTCCTGGATAGACAAGAAATTTGAGGAGGGAAAGGAGTATTTAATGATCTGGCCAAGTGACTACAGTTCCTTGTGCAAGATCTCTCTATCCCAACTGCAGGCGTGGCCCTGATAGAAATGCAGCTGCAACAGTGGAAGTTGCCAGCCAGTGGGAAATTATGAATACTGAATTGAAACCAAGAAATTGGTCCTTTAAAAAGTTTGGAAAATGTTGCCAAAAAATCATGAGAGTGCTCTAATTACCATGATTTTTAACAGCAAGTAATAGAACAGCAAATCTGAGTAACACTTTTGCACACTTTATGCGAAGGAGGGTGATTAATACCAGTTTAACAAGATAACCTGCAAAAATGGGATCTTTAATTGATGACTGAATTATGATAAGCACAAAACTTGCTATAATTTTTCCTTAAAAGTGCAGTAATAGTGACTTTCAGAACAGACATTTTGGTAGATTTCAGAAATCAACAAGAGTTTTCCTTTAATTTATTTGTAAGCATTTGTGAGACATGTGAAATTCTCTTATGAATTTGCTTCCAATAATACTTAGAGGGATGGATACGAGGACAAGTTGAATGTTATGGATTAGAAAAGAACTCTGATTTCTTCTGTCTAACAGTCTGTGGAGGTGTGTCATTCTGTACTGAGTGAACATCTCAGCAAGAGTTCCTCCTCCCCTCTGTAAACCTGGTATTTAAGCAATTTAAATGTGCACAGAGTGAGATGTAGCCTGTGCTTCTAATGTATACCCTTAAATTGAATTATTATCCTTCAAGAATGCTGGAGCAGTATGCAATTTGTTAATCAAGACACCAAGAAACTGTGGCCAACTTTGTTCATTTTTCATTCATGTCATTTTCAAGTAGAAAAGAAAAAGTTTCCCTTTGGGCAGCTCACACAAGAAAGCTTTCAGATGCCGTAGGACGTGCTGGCTAATTTCACTGCTATTTTTGCGGGGCATTGTAACAGTGTGGTGTCTAGGATCCAGGACTGCTCAGAAACTATCAGAATAGTGCAAGCATTATCAGAGAAGAAAGATGCCCACACCCATGTAGGGGCACTCTGCAGCAGCATCTATTCCAAGAAGGATAGATGCAATTGCAAGAGCTGTAAAACTTTAAACCAATGGCCATGAATGGCTAGATTCATTCAGTATTAAGAAAAATACTGTAACATAGATCTTCTCTGGGCCTGCTATTTTTCAGTGTTGGTATTTTTCATTTCCAGTAAGCCAGTATGTGCCAAAGAGTGGTGAGGAAATGAAGCAGGAGAAACTGAGCTGAGATTTGTGAAATGGGCAAATATTTAAATTAGTAAGGCCAGAGTCTTCAGCAGCATCTTCTAAAATGAAATATATGTAGGCAAGTATTGGGCCTGTGGCAAAACTGCTCCTGGGACTTGTAACATACTGCCAGACTCAGAAAATGAGAAAATCAATCTAGTGTCAGTAGCTACACGCTTCTTGTCCCTCTACAGGCTTGTTTTCATGTATGAAAATACAGATCCTCAGGTTGGTTGTAAATAAACATTAATTCATTGTTTTCCATATGTTTCCATCAATTTATCCCAAGTGAGAGATTGGCCTGGATTTAGTAGAGGTAGCAATATCAGCAATTTGTCCTCCATTCTCTTTCCTGAGAAAAGTATTTTAACAGCTGTGAAGCTGATAAGTCATTTGAAAAGGCAAATAAAATATAGGCCTTGTCTCCAGAGCTTGTTCACCATGACCACTATTGTTACCTCTGCTGATTCCTCCTCAGTGGAAAAATGTGTGTAAATCCCCTGGGTACATAAAGCCTAAGTGATCTCAGATCAGTAACATCCAACACTTACAGCAAAGTCATATTTTCCATACTGAGAAAGAAAGAAATCAAGGTCACCTCACCAAAGATTTTGCTTTCACCATGTGTTTGTGAGAGAGTTGTTTTGTTGATTTGGAGACTGAGTTTTTTTCTTTCCTTTTTTTCAAACAGTTCTTGCCAGTGGAAGGACAATTAAAAAGAAAAGCTAACTGAAAATGCCCTTACTCTACAGCTGATAACAGGAATTGCCAGGTAGGGTTCCCAGTGACTCAGAAGTAGGGACAAATCTATCTGGGATCCTAGAAATACTGCTTTTCTCTGGCAGGAGTTTGTATTGTCCCTGTTGTTGCAAACAGATCAGGTCAGGGTCAAGAATTTAGCACTTGGCAGTTTTCAGCAAAACTTTGTTTCTTCTGAGAATTTCCAGACAGATTTGCTTTGGTGTGATGGAATCTAACGGACTAAATTACCACCCTGTAAAAGCTACTTCTCTTCCAAATGCCTATTAAATATAAAGTGGCATTAAAATACTGTGCCTTAATCAGCATGTTTCAGAGCAGGATGCTGTTAAACTTTCTTCTGTTCTCTTGGTGTTTACTCCCATAATAATATCAATCTTTCTGAATAAACAAACAAATGAAATAAAAGGTGGTACAAGGTGGTCCTACACTTATACGTGGGAGAATTCGTTGCAGTTCTTCCTAACAAGAAAGCCTTTCAAAAGAAGCCACTGGAGGTGTAGACATGGGAATGCTTGGAAAGCAATACCCTCCTCTTTAGTGAAATGAGGCAACCAGGTGCCACTAATTGCCAGGTAGTGGGCATGAGCTTGTGTTAAGCCCACCTGTGCCTGGTTAGGGCAGGCCCCCACTGCGCATGAGCAGGACCAGGGGGCCAATGAAAGGTAAGGCCTAAGACACAGGCTCAGCTCACACTGGAACTCACAATCTGGGCATTCTTGGCTTTAAGTGCTGCTTTCAGCACTGCACCTTTATTGCTCCACCAGAGCTCATCGCCAGCAGGGTGAGGCTTTGAGGAGTCTCGAACCCGCGGCCCTCAGCATTGCTCGGGGTGTGTCATTACGTGCTTAGCCGGCTGTGCCACTCAAGCCTCACCCTGCTGGAGATGAGCTCTGGTGGAGCAATAAAGGTAGTGCAGTGCTGAAAGCAGCACTTAAAGCCAAGCATGCTGAGATTGTGAGTTCCAGTGTGAGCTGAGCCTGTGTCTTAGGCCTTACCTTATATTGGCCCCCTGGTCCTGCTCATGCGCAGTGGGGGCCTGCCCTAATCAGGCACAGGTGGGCTTGACACAAGCTCATGCCCACTGCCTGGCAATTAGTGGCACCTGGTTGCCTCATTTCACTACACTCCTCCTTCCCACATGCTGTGTCTTCCTGGGCCCACCTGTGAAATGTGGTCAGCTGGAGGCAGGACAAGCACCTGAAAAGCAAAAAGTGTGAGAAAGTGAACTTGAGGTCCGGTCACGGCAACCTCAGAACATCTCTGTGCACAAGCCAGAGACCATTTTATGTAACTTGTGGGAGCACAAGTGTCAGGTAGACAGTCTTCTTCAGAGAACCATGATTTCTGCAAATTAAAGGACAAAGGCAAAAAAAGGCCATTTTGCCTTTGCTTCATGAAGTGGTACAAAGCTCTTCTTTGTTGGATATTTAGGGGCCAAGGTACAAGCTATATCCAGAGCAATCCTGTCCTGTAGAGGCATTTCTGTAGCCATGAGAGAGGAGATTCCTACTCCTCACCCTTTGGCAGTTACATCAACATCTTTTGGGTCTCCTGTGAGGCAGCAGCATCAGCAATATGTAAATGTTGGTAAATTAGTTGGTGTGTAAATGTTAGTTATAATCTAGCTCTGTGAAACATTCTCTTCTGATCTCATGCACCTGGGCCTAAGTAGGGTTTTTTTTCAGGTTGCAGGGGTTTTATTGCCACTTGTTTGGTTTGCAGTCTGCCCTAATATCTTCTCTTCATTATCCTTTCATCTATGTGTAACATCAGGGTTAAATGTAGCATAGGCTCCATGTTACCTTTTCCATATTTTAAAGTACCAGCTCACATAAAGACTTGAGGTTTTTTGTTGTTTTTTTTTTATTTGTTTGTTTGTTTGGTTTAGTTTGAACTGCACATATTGTAGGTGTAATTCTCTGCTCTGCTCTTGATTTTGACATTTTTGTTGTGTTGGAGTTTTAATTGTATACCGTTGGGTCATATGCTGTTTACCTAAACTTTAAAAAGAAAAAAAGATTTCTCAGTTTATACAGTTTTTGAAGTTGCTTTCTTACCCATTCCTGTGTAACAATAAAAAAGGTATAAATATTTGACAAAAATTCAGATGTCAGCTTCATAGCTTGAATACTTCATTTCCAAATTAAAGACATATTAATTTCCTCACTTTATCATACAAAGATAGAAGTGTTGCATCAAGGTCTAATTCAGGCTTTGAACTCCTGCCAGAGATCAGGCCAGCAGCCTTCCTGACCTGATCAGTCCAGTTGTGCAGCCACAGATGGGCCCCTGTCATTGCCTGTCAGGCAGTGTGATATCCTTGTCAGTCTCAGGATCCACTTCATTAAATGAACCTCAGTGGGACAAAACAACACAGGGAACAGAATGTTTGTGATACTTTCTCCACATCTCTGAGTGTGGTTTTTTGGCCTTAAGGAGGAGACTTCTCCTGTGTCCTCTGTGCTCAATTGGGATGAAAAATTTCATTATTAGTATTTCAGAAAGTACTGGTTATAGTATGACAATACAGATCATCTCAGCCTGTGGTGCAAAGGTAATAAAACATTAAAAAAGCTCATAATATGGAGTGAAATCTTGTAAAGAGGTGTTTTTCACAGCTTAGAAACCGCTACAAAGTGTGTGCAGTTTTTGGAATCCTCAGCCTGATGTCTGTTCTTTTGACATCAAGCTTCTCAGAAAGCAGCAGGCATCCTCTCCTTTTTACTTTCCAGTTGGCAGATCTCCCTCCCTTCCCATAGCTCCATTCCTCTTCCTTGTCTTAAGTGTTTAAATCAGTGAATTAATTTCTTATGCATATTAATGTAACTGATGCCTGAATAAAATAAATCATCCAGGTAGTTTTAATGTTGCTCATGTTGTCCCTCAGTATTCATAGTAAAGCGAGTTTTGAATTCAAATGAATGGGAACTTCCATCAATGTAAAAGCTTTGCAGGTCAAAATCATTTGGTAATATCAGGAACAAGCAAGGGCAAAAGAAAAAAAATGCAATGCAGTAGCACTTTGCACATACACTTGAAATACATTTATTTTTGAATAATCTTCAGAATCTCCAGCAAAGAGGGAAAAATAAGAGAAGAGAAACTGTTACCCATTCACCAACTAGAGATCTCATTTTAGCACATTTAGGAACCATTGTTGCACCTGCATTTCCTCCCTGTTAGAAAGTCATTCTCTCTCAAAGGGAAAAAAATATGTACATATTATTTTTTGAAAAGGAGGGCATATTCTACTCTCAGTTCAAGGTACAGAAAATCTAGATGTATTCTTGCCTGTTCCATGTTGCTTTGATCTGGAAGTTGATCCAGCAGTACTGTGGTGAGTTTATCTGCTTTTCTGTTTCATCTCTTTTCTGTGTTATAATTGTTATTTTTGTACACATCATCATTTTCTGCAACTCTCTTCACCTTCTCCAATACACAGGAATTAAAATCCACAGAAATTAGAGAAATCTTTAAAGTTGCCCTTTCTCTTTATTTTCATTGATACTTGCTCCCACTGATACTTGTATGGTTGGGTTTTTTTGTTTTTTTTTTACAACAAAGTCTGGCATTCCAGCCACGGATATCTTGTGATGATTTTCTTTGACATAAGAAGTCATGTACCAGAATCCAAACCTTAAAAAACAAAAAGTATTTCCACCTGATGAGTACAGATGCTATTGAACTCTCCTTGGTGATCCCGAATGGTTTTTCAAAATGAAGGTAGAAATTTAAATTTTGGCAAAGGTGACATCTTGATATAAATTCCTCTGCACATATTCTGTAGACAAAATCACAGAATGTTAGGGGGTTGGAAAGGACCTTGAAAAATCATCAAGTCCAACCTCCTTGCCAGAGCAAGACGAGGACAAAAAAATGAATCTGTTATAGTCCTCATTAGTTCAAGCATGCTGTGTTTGGAGCTGCTTCCTTTGTTGGCCGAGATATCAGCTAATCCAAGATGTTTCTCTGAGGATATCCTGAGAAAACTTTTAATTTCTTTTTTGTTTGTTTTAGTTTTATTTCTGTTGACTGCAGGTACTTTTCACCAAGGATTATTTTTGCTGTTGAAAATAGTGTGAAGTACAAAGTGGTCTCTCTCAGCTACTTTGGTAGGTTTCTGATATAATGGTTTTACTTAAACCAGTGTTACCAAAGACACAGTGATCAGGAGCAAAATGGAGAGAAAGGCTTACAAGAAGGGTGAACAGTGACCTCCACTTGGAAGCTTTGAATGCAATGTAAATCTCAGTGTATTCACTCTGGAAAAAGCTTGGAATCAAGTGGAAAAAAAGAGACAAGTCTTTTTCCCATCTGACTGTTAAGTAAGCTTATTTGAAGAGATATTCAGTAAGGGGCTTTTCCCCTCATAGCTCTGTTTTGGTTTTTTGTTGGTTTTTTTCCTTTAATTTCTTGAGCCAGCAGCAAAACTGTAATCCTTTCAGAATGCCTCCTTTAGCACAGCTGTCTACAGGAGGGAGGATAAAGCCCAGTAGCATTTTCAGCAGGAGTTCTAGACTAGCACAGTGTTTCAGCAAAGATGCTATTAACATCTGTTTATCTGCTGTTCATGGTCTAAGTCTCAGTGGGAAGTTGTTTGCCAGAGGGAAGGGTTTCAAGTAAGGTCAAGGAAAAAATGTACTCTGCCCCATCCCTAGTCATGAAGGTTTTATTTTCACTGTGTCTTTGTTGTTTTTCCTCAAGCTAAAGTACAAAATCATCTGGATTGAAAAAACACATGTTGTTCATTGTGGATGAGATATGAGTATTCCATATGTGGAAGGCAGAACTGCCATTCACCTTTCCCTCCTTCCAGAAAGTAGTAATGCCTTCCATGAGTCCCTTTCTGAACAGGAAGGTTACGTTGATATTTATTAAGCATTGATAGGTCTTTTGTGCTCCATCTGTCTTTCAAATATAGCAAATTATCTTTGCCTGCACTGGTGATATCTCTGTATTGGTGGCTAATCCTTTCTGCTGAGCTGCTGTGGGCTTTCCCATTTAAAGAAGAAACAAGTAGACAAGCAAACTGTGGATATGGGTTCAAGAGATATAAAGTACGACAGGTAGTGACTTCAGATAGACCAGAACATTTTGTAGTTTGGGAGCTGGTGTCCTTTGCCCACGGTTTAGAGGTTCAAAGCATAGTATCCAGGCAAGGACAGCGTAGTATTTATGTTAATGTTATTATTTCTACCTATAAGAATGTAGTTGTTTGTTTCAAATAGTTGAAACGGAGAAAAGCACCGCTGTTAATATTTGCCTTTGAGCACGTTTGACAGTGACCTTCTTCCCCCAGTTCACCCCAATGAAATGAAAAGATGGGAGGAAAAAAGTTGTAAGTTTTCGAAAAGGACTGTCTTCAAAAGTCGTGCAATAATGCTGTGGATGGTTTTTAAAATGGAGCTTGTTAAATTTATGACCGCTAATAACATTTGTAGTTACAGTATGCAAGCAAAGATAAGGCCACTCTAATTTCATGCTTCAGGAGCTGAGATGATTGCCCACGGGGGGTCAGGAAGGATATTTTTCCCTCCGTGCATATACAACGCTGCTGTGTAGGATTGGGACCCATAATCACCAATACACCCAAGGAACTTGCCTAACTTTAAGCACATGCTTAAGTGATACACTGAACTGGGGCTGTCAGGCTTTCTAATTACCATGTGTAATATCAAGTGCTCACATAGCATTCTTTAGTTTCCAAATCCTCTAGAAACACTGGATTAAATTCTGCTCATTCTGATGGTAACTCCCTTCAGTTCAGGGCTACGTACACAAAACACAAGGAATGCAAGAAACCTAAAAGAGTTTGGAGTACTCCACTAGAATCAGTTGTGATCACTTTTGAATTTCTTAGATAAAGAATCATTGGTGATCGAAATACAGGGTCAGCATGTCTATGTGAATGGAAAACAACCAGGAAATAAAAATTAGTTTCCTTATCTAACATTTCAATGCTTATGAGAGGAAGAAGGAGTAGAAATTAACTATTGATTACGAAGAGGGTGCATAGATATGCCAGAAAATTAATATGTTACCAAATTTTTAAAATAACTTTATATTTCACTATCTGCATGCAACAGATGGAAAAAATAAGGCAAAGCAATAAAGTGAATTGGTCAAAATCTTAGAGTATTTTAAAGAGATTGTGACATTTGCCAGATAAATAACGTGATAACGTAATGAATAACGTTATGTTTTATTGTTCTTAAATTGCTGTGATGGCTGTTCACATGGAAAGAGAAAAGACATTAAGTCATATGCCTATTCCTGTATCTATTAATTTCATACAAATATAAAATTAATATAGATATTTTCATATCTATTAATTTTGCTCAAAGAGACTGTACTGCTGTGATAAATGTTTTACAACATTAGCTACATTCATGAAGTTATAGGGATATCTTTTACTAGTTCTGGTCCAGTTGGTTTTGTAATACATACATTAAGTTTAGAAGTTTTGACATTGTAAATAAATGTAATCCCTTGGCCAGGTATCTGCAGCCTATGTTTCTCAGTAGTCCAGACAGCTGGCAAAACACAGGATTTGCCTGCTTATGTTAGTCAGTCTTTGGATGGAAAAGGCAGACATTTTGACTTTGCATCCAGGAAAGAGATGCACCTTGTACAGGTTTTGTTTGAAAATAGTCCATTTATTTTGTGTTGAATTCCTTAATGTTCAAACTTGCTGTAATTTTTTTGCCTCACCCTGTTGCTACTACTGTGTGCTTCTTCAAGGAGTAAAAGTAAAGCTAAGCATTTACTCATTCTATGTATTTCAGTCTCAATAAAGTCCAGTGTTTAGTTGTACTAAGAGCCAAAGATTTGCAAATTCAAGGCAAACTGTTGTCATTTGAGTCAGATTGCCAAACAAACCAGTTGCCATAGATAGGAAAAGTATACATCTTTTCACTCGGTCCCCAAGCAACAGCAGGAGAATAACATGGAAGACATTTGTGTGCCTTCAGCTTTGATTAATTTCTTGATATATCATTTTCCTGCACCATGTGATGTCTACTAGATGATCCAGCCAATATAGCTAAGGTTTACAACAGTAATAATATGAAAATCACTCCTTCAGAATTGTTCGCAGTAGGAACAAGAGTGGGTGAAAACTACTTTTAAGTATTCTGTTGCATTTTTTTTTTTAATCGAATATATGACCTATGGAGGGTTAAGAAATTAAGAGCTCATTTACATACATTGATGTATCAATGCACAGTCTGCAAACCAGCATGTCAGCAGGTGTTACATGGGTATATTTTGGCAAAGGGAAGAGCTGAGGGCTTGGTGAGCATACTGGGGCTATTCTTAGCAGCTG
Source organism: Calypte anna (assembly GCF_003957555.1). Lineage (NCBI taxonomy): Eukaryota > Metazoa > Chordata > Aves > Apodiformes > Trochilidae > Calypte > Calypte anna. The sequence continues at coordinate 76,858,509 of NC_044244.1, read as the reverse complement.
TCTACCTTTGCTACTAAATGCCTTGTTGTCCTTGGTATTTGCAGTCTTTGAGTCTTCAGCAGGCAGCTGGGAGATTGATGGATCTCTGGCTAAGGTACAATCCATTCCAGAATTTCTTGTGTGAAAACCACAGGTAGGATGTATTCAATGTGCTGTAGGTGACAGCCTTATATTGAACCATACAAGAAATTAGTGAAACTGAAGCTCAGTGTCTCCCCAAATTTGTTGATTAAGGCTAGTCCAATTTTGAGCAATTTTGCTAGCAAGCAGAAGTGTTTATTCTTGTTAGCAGCCGTTAATTTATTCGCATTAGGACAACATGGATTTTTGGAGCTAAAACTTAGTAATGTGACAGAAGCCAATTATCCACTACATGCCTGGCTACATGGGTATTGGACAAGATATGGCACCCATCTCAGCAGTCATTTTGTCCACCGATTAATCCATAGGGAGAAAAGTTATAAATGGCACAACAGGAGTCTCTGTGTATTGACACCTATTTTGTAGAGGTTTGATTGCCAATAGCCAACTGTAAGTGGAGGGTTCAGAGTTTTTTAATTGTTATTTTTATTATCTTATAATTTTTGCAACTCTTTTTTTTATGTGTGACTTTCATTTCTCTATAGCTTGATATCCAGCCTTTTTTTGTATCACCTTATAGTTAAACATTTATAAACAACTGGAGATTTTGAACAAAGGAGAAAGCTATGTACAGAATAAAAGTACTTGCAATAGTCTGTGAAAACTGGGTCTTAAAGCTTCAACTTGAAATGTGGTGGGAGTAGATGTCCCACATCTATAATCATGAGTCTGATTATGTCTTTGTTAGAGATACAGAAATTGGATTGTATGCAGAAATAGCAGGGTAGGCAGGGAAAAGAGACTGTATTTTCTCTTTATAATCGGCTTTATTGAAATTTAAAGGAAGTTCAAGAAATGCCTGTCAAAAAGCTTTGTATTTAAATCTGTCAACAGTTTTTATAACTTATGCCCTGTCCCTAACTCTTTCTTCCTTTTTTATTTTTTTTAACCTTGTCAAAGTGAAGTTGGAATCAATGCATCCTGATTTTATGGTTTTGTCATTAGTTGTGTTTCAGAAACTTATGTGTTGGCAGTAGTGTGCCTCAAAATGCAGCATCCCAGAAAAAGAAATGCGAGCATTTACTCTGTGTTACATTGCATCATAATACAGCATAACACAGCTTGAATTGCACACTCCAAATCTATGCCCTAGAGTGAAGTGTGATTACCTAAATAAGCACAGAAACAAAATAAGGAGGCTTCAGAAAGTTACAATTAGCTAGTTCCTTGGGGCCAGACTGATTTTCCTGTGATGCACTCCTCAGCACAGAAGCCAGGACAATAAAACACTGCTGGCTGGAGCTGTGATGTATTGTGCTCTGTATGTCAGTGTAGCTGAGATGTATGGAGTTACACTGAGAAGGACACAAAGTACAGACAGGGACCCCTACTTTCAAAACTTTCTGGTTTGATATTGAACCCTGTTACTACTGATCAGCTTGTGAAAGGCTGCAGGAGGAGAACGGGGTAGGGTTTTACCATGGTTTCACCCTATTTAAGAAGCACATGGCTGTAGCATTCACCCTGAATCCCTAATGATATGTAGAAGAATGATGGCCCTGGGAGCTGGGATGAAAATTTGCCATTCTGGAGCTATGAATTTAATTCCTCGCTCAATCTCAGGGCTGATGTTTGATTTTCATCAAGTTGCTTACCTCCTCATTCCCATTAGTAATAGTAGATTCTGCTTCCCTGGGAATAAAATTGTGTGACAGATTATGAGAAATAGAGTGCTTTAGAAACCAGTGTGGCATAGAGAGGACTGGAATCAAGTTGTGGTAGTCCTTACAAAGCCTATCCTTGAGTTCCAGTTACCTGGTGTTGGTAGCTTGAAATATTCCTGGGCTGGGGTTTGTTTGGTTTTGGGTTGGTTTTTTTGTTGTTTTTTTTTTCTCCTCTGCCTCAGACATGCTCCCAACAGAGTGTAGCTTTGCTGCAGTAACTCCTGCAGTGACAGAAAAGAAGGACGGTGTGTTGCTGTGAGAAGGAGAGCTCATTTTTGTGAGCTCCCTGATAGACATGTGTGTTGCCAAGCAGTTCTTCAGAGCATCTCAGCACACTCAGTATTTGTCTCAAGCCAGACCTGACTTGTTTGACATTGGGCTAGCAGGAGAATACAAAGCTGACACATATTTCTCTCTTTGCAGTATGACCATGATCCAAGGTTCTTCCAGCTGCTTTTTTTCTGTAAAAAGTTGATTCAATGTTTCTGTAATGTTTTCTTATCCCAAAGGACAATTTTTCTCCGAATCTCTATGTGCCCACCACAAGTGAAAAGCAGATTTCAGGCAGCAATTAGCAACCAAATAACTCCAAATGCCACCCTTAGTGAAAAGACATCTGATCAACCATTTGCCCAGGGACTTTTGGAGGAAACTCCTGATGTTGTGAAGAGTGGCTTGACACCATTCATCATTAAGGCTCAGAAAAAAATGCTTGTTGTTTACTAGAGAAGCATATGTCAGTAAGAAAAATATTTCTTTCACTGATTTTCCTGAGTAGTACTCAGTAGTCAGAAAAAACACAGTAAGAAGATTCTCTCAAAACAGGACATCGACCCCCTGACCCCCTGAACTGAATGAATCACAGGTAAATCTCCCCTAAAGGCTACAGAATGTTTAGGCAGCAGATTTTCCATATTTTTGTTATTGCTGTCTGTAAAAAATGAATGAATAAACCTACTAGAAAAAATGACTTTTAAGACAATGGTCATCAGTCACTAACCATTCCTTAGCTATAAGCACTTGCAAAAGAGGTAGATATCTTGAAAAGGAGACTTGTTGCATTACATTGGATAACCTGATTTTAAACCTCACTTCGGTTAAACTGCACTTAATAATGTGTTCTATTTCTTTCTCTATTTATTAGGAAAATAAATATGTCTCTTCATTGAATATGATTAATCATGCAATAAATAAAATGAAATTATATGTCAGCAGCATGAAAATACACTATGGCCATCCAGCTGGCTGCTTCTTACCTTCATTATATAAGGTGTGGGTTGAAAGGGGACAAGGCCATGCTGCTGTCAGGTAGCAAAAGAGCTTCAGTATTTGTATTATACCAGCTCTAGGCAAAACTGGGGTCTCCAGTGTTCAAGCCACCATAAAACTGAGGCAGGTATATCGGGCTTAGGTGCTTAAGGTAAGTAGACCTCAAGGTCTAGTCCCTTGGCTCCTTGCCCATTGCAGCTCCATGTGTCAGGTGAATGGTCTGCAGGTCCTGCTTAGCATCTGTCTGCTGATTGTGGGAAAGACTCATCAGAGGCATGGCAGCCCCTTCTGGTGAGAGAGGAGGCAGGGAGGCACACTGGTGGTGCCTGGTTTCTTGGGAGTCATGCCACACAATTACTTGTTTTAGGAAATGCAGCATTTCCTGAAACAAGTAGTTAAAACAAAAAAGCATCAAATAAATAAAAGCAAACCACCACATCCTTGGTTGATATCTTCCTTTTGTGTAACTGAGTGGTAGTCAGAAAACTCACCGGGTCTATCAGGTTACAATGGTTCAAATTCTTGTCTTTTGCTTGCCAGGAGACAACCCTAATAGTAGGTGATAAATGCAGCAGACAGGAGCAGAGAGATTGTAACAGATACATGACAGAGGGTATTTCTGGCCTCATGGAAGAATATTATTCCTCTTCGTCCAAGATGAAGGCTCATGCTGAAAGCAGCACACTCAGCTGCTTTCTCCCCAGCAGCCTCATTCACTTGAGGGCAAGTTTTGTCAATGGAATTATTTCTCTGGCAGGTATAACAGATGTAGATGAGTATCTGGCTGGTTAACTTCCCACTTGCCACTTCTTTACATTACTGACATTTAGATCTCAAATGCTACAGCCCCTTCCTTTAAATTAATATTTGGATCTCAGATGCATCTTTGGTAAAGATCTATAAGGTAAACAGCAGCAAGGAACACCAACACACTTAATGGCCATGCAGTGGGGAGAGAGTGAAATAAATTTTAAAAATTGACACAGGCTGGGGTGGCTGAGAAGGGACTGTTCCTATCTTTGTAGGCTTTATTCTATACAACCACTTTATTGGACTTATTACAGGTTTATATAAATGGAGGTAATACCGGGCTGAGGTGCCACTAAGGACATCTGATAAATTAGATATTCGACTTCAACTCAAAGGTGTTGCAATGTTGAAATCCTACTCTTCACATAAAACCTATGCACATTACTATATCTAGCATAGTATTTTAAGAAAAGAGAGACTTTAATGCTTTTAAGCTGGAAACTTCAGAGTTGCCTCTGCTGTTTCTTTGTCTAACATTTTTATTATTGTGCTAGGCAGTAAAGAGTTAGATAGTAATAAAGAGAGATTTGAGCTTAAATCTGTGATAACACTAAAATCAGGAACAAATGTAAGGTATAATTAAGTTGAAAAGGCCACAAAGGAAGAGTTTCTAATTTTAAAGTGAAATATACAGCTTCAGTTACATTAAAAAAAAAAAAAGGCAAATTTTAAAGAGAGCAATTGTAGAAATCACATAAGACTCATAACTAATACATATCAATTTTCAGAAGTCATAAAGATTGATTTTTTTAAAAAGAACTAACTAAAAGGTTTATTTTGAGTAAGTTTTCTTCTCTGTGTAAAAAGAACTCAACTTTTTAGTGAATGTAATTTTTTTGTAAATAGTACTTACTGAGAATGGGAAATGTAACACATTGGGTGCTAAATTTGTGTAATTATAAATTTAGGCACTACTCATCTGAACAGTTATAGCCAGATTGCCTAACACTAATGCAGACAATATTCACTAATCCATCACAGCTGTGTGCATGAGTAAAGCCATACATGCTTGCTTAACTGTAAGATTAAGGTTTAGGTCTTCTTCCAGTAGAAAATCATGGAATTACTCAACTGTCCATAGTTTCTGAGAGCTTTTCAGTGTGCTAGCTAGATGCAACAATAATCATCAATAAACAAAAAAGTATGCATAGGAATTCATATTCAATTAATCTTTGTGTGATATGTTGACAATAACAATTATTAAGTAGATGATACATATTTACAGTTTTAGTGTTTACTGACAGCAAAATAGCCATGAAGCAAAACTCTCTGCTTTGGATGCCAGATTGGCATAAGTTGGAAGGGGAAAAGTGTGAAGCTTCAGTGCAATATGAAACATCTTCTTCTTTGTGTTAGGTATAAATTCTTATATTGCATTAGAGTTTTCAGTATATAAGAGAAAAAAGGAAAGGAAATAAATATTTGAAAGTTCTTCTAAAATATGGTTTCAGTGAGACTACAGCAAAGTAGTAATAAATATAGTAATATGGTGCACATTGTTAAAAATAGAGTATTGAAGACTTGCTGTACTAGACTTGTAAATTCTTTTCCTTAAAATGCAATGGAAAATTTAACTACTATAGAGGTGAATATTGATTTAGTGGCTGGGGTATTTTCAGTAATGGTCCCTGGTTTTACATGATTTTGCCTATCTTGTATCACTTGTACAAAGTAAATGTGCTATCTCTAATAACAGGAAATACAAAAATCTCCTTTAAGAACAAAAGAATAGCTGGATGATTTCAGTCAAAGCTTATTACAGCCCAGTATCCTGTCACTGACAGTCATCAACTGGATACACAGGAGAAAAAGAAAGACAGGGACAAAGAGGTTGTAGTACATCCCTGGTATATACTCCACATTATCAGCTATCACTAGGGCAGATGTTCTTGTGCAGAGGTAGTTTTTTTCTGTATTGAATAGCACTTGCTGGACTTTCATTCCATGAATTTGTCTAACTGCTCTTTTGAAATTGTGTGAACTTTTTAGAATGAACAAAATCCTGTGGCAATGACATGTATTCCCTAGGGATGGATAGGGCTATTCGTATATTGTTTGTTTTTTGCCTCCCTAAATGAAATAATGGTGTGCCAAATGGTTAGAAACTCTAGATTTCACAGACCCTTCCACTAAAATATAATTTGCTATTTTTTGTATTAAACCACAGCAATTATTTCTCTTCAAATCCCAGTTAGCCTTCAGTGACCTGTGTAAGATAGCTGAGAAGTTTGATGCAAGGTCTCCCAGAAACAGATTTATACAAGAATTATCAATTCTTGAAGGAAGAGGCAGACAGGACAATTTGTAACAAAGAATTGTATTCCACTTATTTCCAGTTCCTTTGCAGTTTTGCATGCAGTGGCTTTGAAGAATCTCTTTAAGTTTGTCTAAATTCACAGGTGTAGCAGAGACTAGATTTGGCCCATTATAATCTTCATTTCCTGACTTCATCTGTAACTGTATTTGGTTAAGCAGCTGCCAGGCTTCATCACAGTACTGAGTGATGTTATTCCTGCATAGAATGAGAGATACACAAAAAATACTGAAAAATAGTATCATTATTATTATTATTATTATTATTATATATATTATATTTCTCAATACCCAGCCAACATTCATTTCTTGTATAGATGCAGTCTTGCAATGAAACCAGGACTGAAGACTAAATTTCCTGAAGCATCCCCGTTTAACAGCTAGTCCTGAGGTCCATGTCACAGGACATGAGAATCTGTGTAGCTCCTTCTCCCTCTTCCTTTTCCATCTTTGCCTTCACATTGTGAAGGAAATTAATTTAGGACAACTGACTGCCACCAGCAAACTCTTCTATACTTCCAACTCACTGCTGGGACAACTGGCCACCAGTGAGCAGATGGTGCTCATTCAGTACCATGAACTCAGGGAGCTTGTCAGGGAGCTTGTGGTTCTGCTCATGGTGCTCTGATTTTGCAAGGAAACTGTGTGTATAGATGGGTGTATGAATCACACAGTTTGTGACATGAAATATTAATAATGAGATAAAGGCAACTCAATCAAATGTATTACAAACAATGCATTTCAGGTTGTAGTTCTGAACATCCCTTTGAAAAACTGTGTTTTGATGAATTTTTTTAAGTGTATTTGTTTAACGATACTTTCACAAAATATCTCATGTTCCATTAAATTATCATATATAATTTTTCATGTTACAGAGTGTGTGTCTTATACATTTATACACCCCCCTATATATCGCAAGATCACAAAATGGTTTGGGCTGGAAGGGACCTTAAAGATCACCAAGAGACAATCCCTTGCATGGGCATGGGCAGGGACATCTCCCAATAGACCAGTTCCTCAAAACCTCATCCAGCCTGGCTTTGGGCAGTTCCAGGGAGGGGGAATCTACAACTTCCCTGTTCCATAACAGGAAAGCTCAATTTCTTTCTTGTAGCAAGGAGCCCAGAACTGAGCCCAGCACACTCAAGGTGTGGTCTTGCCAGTGTCAAGTACAGGGTCACGATCAGTCCCCTTCTGCTGGCCACACTATTCCTGATACAAGCCAGGATGCTGGTGGCCTTCTTGACCACCCAGGCAGACTGCTGGCTCATATTCAGCTGCCTCTCGACCAGCACCCCCAAGTCCTTTTCTGCCTGGCAGCTTTCCAGCCACTGCTCCCTAAGCCTGCAACATTGCCTGGGGCTGTTGTGACCGAAGTGCAGCATATGGCGCAACCTCTTATTATTGGCCTTGGCCCACTGGTCCAGCCTGTCCAGGTTCCTTTGCAGAGCCTTCCTACCCAACAGTCCAACCCAACTTGTTATGATCTGCAAACTTACTGAAGAAGCACTCAATCCCCTCATCTAGATCACTAATGAAGATATTGAACCAAATTGACCCCAAAATTGAGCCCTGGGAACACCACTGGTGAGCAGCTGCCATCTGGATTTTATTCCATTCACCAAAACCCTTTGGCTCTGGCCATCCAACTAAGAGTACACCCATGTATGCCCTGAGCTGCTAGATTGCCTAGGAGAATGCTGTGGGAGAACGTGCCAAAGGCTTTAATAAAGTCCAGGTAGACAATGTCCACAGACTTTTCCTCATTCACTCAGTGGGTCGCCTGGCCATAGAACAAGATTAGGTTGGTCAAGCAGGACCTGCCTTTCCTGACTCCAATATCTCCATGTTCTTCTTGTGACCTCCTCCTGGGGGGTCCAGAACTGGACACAGTACTCAGTGTGGGGTCTCACAAGTGTAGAGTATAAGGCAATAATCACCTCCCATTGACCTGGCGACACTTTTGATACAGCCCATGCTTCAGGGCTTTCTAAGTTGCAAGCACACATTGATGGCTCGTGTTGAGCTTCTTATTAAGCAACATCCCCAAATTCCTAAGCCAAGACTTCGAATACAACACTATGTGGTTTGTAGGTGCTGAGTGAGCAAGTGCTGTCCTCATGTATGTAGCCCACAACCTCATAGCTTCATGGCTTCAGCATATACACAGTTTCCTTGCAAAAATAAGAGCACCATGAGCAGAGCTGCCAGCTCCCTGAAGTTTTGTTCACAGTCCTGAACAAACACCATCTGTCTATTGGCGTGCAGTTGGCCTGGCAGTGAGCTGGTGGTATATAAGTGTTCAGCAGTGAGTTGATGGTGACCAGTTGTCCCTTTTGAAAAGGAAACTTCATTTTTGCAGTAATGAAATATTGACAGAGTGTCCTGTAAGGAGCAAGATAGCAGACAACATTTATATGTACAAAACCAAATTTTTTTGTAAATAACAATAGATCTTAAATATTAGATTAAAACAGCATACATTGGGTTAGATGAGTGCTAGGATATTATGGTAGAAAAACAACGTATTAGGGTAACAAAACAAAGAGGTTCCTTAACAACAAAATATACAAGTAACAGAATAGTCAATAACTATTACACAAAAGCTGATTGTTTGATTACTAGCAAATTACTTATTTATAAGTCTTGTATTAGATCTTGTGCAATGATTAAAATAATACCTTAAGGCAAAGTAGTAAGAAAATAATTTAATCTTCTCTCTTTTATTTAAAAGGATCATAAAGTCTTGGTTTCAAAGCTTAAAAGTCAAAACTTTCTTTAACATTTTAATTAGCTGTGGGGATTTGAGTAAGAATTCATGTATAGGGATTTGATTCTTCTTACCCTTTATCTGGCTACAGCTGGTTATCCCCTTCTCCTGACTTCTTGAGGAGGAGCCACTTGAGCAGGTGTCCCTGTTGGAGGGGAGAAGATCCCCTTTCAGGGAAAATGTGCAGGATTCTCTCTAATCAAACAGGGGACTAGGCTTTTATAGAATAAAGAGCTGCTGTCATTTAAATACTTGACCATGCCATCAAAATCCTCTGCTGGCCTAGTTGTGGTTAAATTGAGCTCCGTGTTCGTCAACACAGGAGAACAGCAGAGACCACAGGGATCAACTTGGCTTTCTATTGATACTTTAAAGATTGTTACCAGCTCAGAGTTTACTATGCCCTTTGCTTTCCGTGGTTCTTTTCAATTTCAGGCTAAAGGCAGTGAATGTGGGAGACAGAGAGTAATTCAATTAGAAAGGCAAACTGAGGTAGGTCCACTGATGATACACAGGGTATCAAAATAGTATTTTTTTCCCATGTAATATTGGCATTCCCAGTGCATAACAGCAAGAATTGAGTAAAAACCTCAGATAATTTTCAAGAGAACCTGAAGGCTGGATTACTTTGAATTATGTGGCCACCATTAACTGCGTGACAGTTTAAAAAGCTCATGCAGGTATGGATGTCAGCAGCATTTCAGCAATAATACATTTTCATGAGTCACTTGTTTCTGAGCAATGTCTCCATTGTCTTACTTTAGACAAAAAACATTCTTTCTGTTTCTGAACTGAGCTCAAGTTCCTTTGCTATGCCTATGACTGCTGATCAATGCAGAAGGCAGGCTAGTCCTGCTTATAGATGAGTCTCTCCAGCCCAGACCAACACATGCATTATTCTAGGCTATCAATAGAAACCCAGTAGAGAGTTCTCCCCTGCAGAGTCCCTCTTGTGTGTCATCAGTCAGCTGCCTTTCCGTATCTGCTCCATCTTCTTTATGCATCTGTATTCTTTTTCCTTCTCCAGTAGTTAATTAGTTCAGAAGTCTTGCATTTCAGCAACTGTTGCCTAAAATCTGTATACTAAATAGTCATAGAAATACATATCAATGTACAATAACTGGAGTAGTTTCAGGGACATGGTTACTTTCTGCAAATAGAAGAGACACATATAAGGTTGGCTTTTGATGTCTGACTGGTCTCTATACAGAGTCTTACTCCTCTTGACCATTCCATCTTTCCTTCTTCTCTTTGCCTGCCTGTCAGGCTTCCTGGGCTGGGAGATTCCTGGAGAAGTACACTGTGGCCAGTCTCATAAAAATGCAAACAGTTATGCACTGAAGTTTCCCTCCTTAGTGGCTGAAATCAACTTGTGTATTTGAAAGACTCTTGAGAGGATCTGGGCCTCCTGTGGTCACAGCTATTTGTTGCCATCAGAGTAATGCAGTGTGGCAGGAACATGTTCTCCACTCTTCTCTCCCCTGCGGGCTTCCAATTCAGCAATGCTAATTGTTCAATTAACAGTATAAATGAGCTGAAAGCCTTTATTAGAACAGTAGGCAGAGTTCACATATTCTTTACATGTTTTCATCTCCTAATTAACCAAAGATATTATTTTATTACAGTATTGAGGAACTGCTTATTGACCATTTGCACCACTAATTCCTACATGCAGAGAATAAATTTGCTTCCTCTATAGATTTAAAAATTGCAACTTTTACCCCACATATGTCTAAGACAGCCTAAGGTCACTGTACAGAAAAGGAGTAAGGCTTTGTTACTTTACTGCAGATGTGATGACTGACCCCAAATGAGAAATACAGAAGAATAAGTAGGCAAAAAATGGAAAGGCACACTGGCCTTTATCATTCCCACTGAGTCAGATTGCTCTGTCCTTCAACAGTTACCATATATTGTTTGCCATGAGATCTGCAGTTAATCAAAGAAGGTCTCCTCTATATTTGGTATGCCCATAACTCTGGGAAAGGTCTTATCTATGGACAGAAGAACTTCTGTCTGGTAAGTTACCTGCCACAGATGATTACTTGTGCACAGCAGGAGCAAGGACGAGGCAAATGTAAAGTCATAAAGAAGGGAATGATTAAATAAAAAAAGGATACACCTTGAGTAGAGAAAGAAACCACTTGAACCGTTTGCTCCTTGTCTGTCTGTTGCCTGCCTAGAAAGGAATGTAAGAGGAAAGTAAAGTGGAGAAAATGTGTACAAGCAACTTCTCTGAGTCTGTTCTCTAAGACTCCATCTTTTTCTTGGCAACAGATGACATAATCTACACTCAGAACAATGCAGTTGTAGTACTAGGGTTTTCTGTTGCTGTTTTTCTTAAAGATGTAGCAAAAACCTTGATAGTATCATTGTGGTCAGGCTGTAGTGACAGGGGATATTTCTTTGATTAATATCTCTGAACTCCATGCTAATAATTATTAATTAATAATACTATAGAAACCAACTGTCATTTTGGCTTGTGTTCTGGCAAGGTAAAGGGATTTCATATGGCATCTTAGTCCCATCTGAGCATACTTGGGTGAGATCTTTACATGCAAATGTTCAGGAGAACCTGGGCTTATTGAATGCTATAAAAGCATATATTTTGCCAGTTCAAAGTCCTGAGCAATCGATTTAAAAACCCGTCTTGGGACTACTGAATACAGTTCTTCAGGAGTAGTAGAGCAAGTCATGAGAATGAAAAATTGCCTATCTTCTGGTGGAAATGATAGTGCTTATGCTGCTTAGAATTTTGCATAATTCTTAAAATGGCCTTGCAAAGGTTAATATTCCTTGAACAAAAAGAAGAAAAAGTTTGTCCTTAAACTCTTTAAACTGATGTTTATTTTAAAGAGTAATGGTTTTCCTCTTACTGCTTGTACTTATTCCAAAAGGCTTACAGAAGTGCTTCTGCAGTGCCAGCAGTGCATGCTGCCTTTTCTACTCTCATGTTATGCCTGCCACTCTACCATCATCATCTGCCTAGAACATTGCAACCTTTCCTTTCGGATTTGGCCCTTTGTGCAGTTGCCTGGGCTTTTGCCATAAGAGTAAATGTTTGCACCATCCTTTACAAAAGGGCTGTAAGTTTAAATCATTAGGAAATCACAGCCAGTGAGGAATACAGCTATTTAGTGTGGGAAATATTTTGTATGGACAAATGTGATCCCAGTCCTCTAGAAAGTGCGGGTACTTGGAGCTGAAATTGAGGTTGGTGGCTCTGACATGGGACTTGATACATGAGGAGATTTTTCCTCTGGGCTGTGCTGTAGCATATGCTGGGCTATTAAGGAGTAATCCTTAAACTCGAGCTTTCTCATTATGAAAGAGGGGAGCAGCTCTGATGGCTCTGAGCAAACTGGAATTGCTACTTGTCCTGGGGTCAAAAATTGCCTTTCTTTAGTGACTTTTTGGGCTGCTATAAAAGCCAGCAGTTTGAAGATTATTTGCAGAAAACTGAGTGGGATCATGGCGATCAAGGGAAGGGGAGAAATATTTGTACGTTGTTGCATTCCCACTTAAATGATTAGATAATTACTGCTGGATTTCATTGAATTGTGCGAATGAATGGGGGTGCTATAGAAGCCTGAAGTCATAGATATGTCTTTTTATTATTTTAATTCTATGTACATTTTGTAGGCACTGCAGTACTCTGTGTAGACAGCAAGTGAAGCAGCCTCCCACCTACAGATATGACAGATACAAGCAGATGAGAGTTAGTAACAGATTTCCAAACACTGTTTTCCTCTGTTGTCAGCATAAAGACAAATACTCTTTCATCAAATATACATTTTTATTTCTATAGAGTGATAAATTGATATTACCTCAGCCTATCTTAATCTTCATTACCTGTGATTTATTTCTAACCCAACAAAAGATCACATCAGCTGTCACCACAGAGATGGGTCTCCCACTTTGTAAAGAAGGCCCTGTAATGCACGGTGCCTCCTAGGAGAGTGTTTCCACTGGGAGGTGGGGTCAGAGAACCCTGTTCAGAACAAGATTGCCCTCTACATCTGGAAAAGAAAGTAATTTAATACAGGGAGAGCAGCATGTGAAGACAGTTGCTTGCTGGGGTAACATTTGTCTTGGCTCCTTTGCTCTGCAAATAAGGAACGGGTTCTATAGGAGTGGCACAGAAATAACTTCTAGGCAGAGCTTGCTGGGTTTCCACTGATCAAAAGTTGTGGCCACAGGGCTGGATTTCTGTGGCTCAGCTGGTAGTTCACCTCACCTTTGCAACCCAGCTTTGAGGAAAGCTTGAGAAAACCCAACCATGAGAGGAGGAGGGCACATTTCCTGAAGCCAGACAGGATGACTTTCCTTTTGTATTAATATACTCTTATTTTGCATAGTAGATGACATGCCCTCTAAATAAAATTAATAGGTTTTGTTTACTGTGAACATTATTACAATTCTATACTAGTCCAACTCCCTTGCATTGTCCACTCTGTGTATTCACATGGACATATACTATAAAGTCAAGTTGGTAGCAGATAATTGTAGTGAAATGAGGCAACCAGGTGCCACTAATTACCAGGCAGTGGGCATGAGCTTGTGTTAAGCCCACCTGTGCCTGATTAGGGTGGGTCCCAACTGCGCATGAGCAGGATTAGGGGGCCAATGGAAGGTGAGGCTTGAAGCACAGGCTCAGCTCAGTCCTGAGCAAGCCAGCTGAGGGACTGGCTGCTCTGGGAGCAATAGCACTGATCCAGGCAAAGGCAAAAAGGCAAAGTGTATTGAAGATACCAGGAGAATTTTAGAGGGTGAGGAAAAAACGCCCAAAAAAACCACAGAAAACAAAAAAACCAAAAACCCACAGAAAACAAAAAACAAACAAAAAAACCCCCAAAAAACCAAAAAAGCAAAAACAAAGAAGCAAAAAAACAAAAAACACAAAAAATGAGAAAAAACCCAAAAAACCCAAAATAACACAAAGAAAAAAAAACAACAAAAAAAAAGTGAGAGGAATTGTCATTTTTGTTGTATTTGTGTATATTAGAACATATTACAAATGTCATTGTAATAAGTGGTAGTTCTTCACAAGCAAAACAAAAAAAAAAAATAAAGAGGTAGGGAAATGTAGTGAAATGAGGCAACCAGGTGCCACTAATTGCCAGGCAGTGGGCATGAGCTTGTGTTAAGCCCACCTGTGCCTGATTAGGGCTGGCCCCACTGCGCATGAGCAGGACTAGGGGGCCAATGAAAGGTGAGGCTTCCAAAGACAGTCTTAGCTCAGTCCTGAGCAAGGCAGCAGAGAGGTTAGCTGCTTCTGGAGCAGTAGCACTGAGCCAGGCTAGTCGACCCTGAGGGCAACCAACTCAGAGCACTGTTCTGCTGGAACACCTGGTTGGACCTTGGAGTGCCGTGCCCTAAGAGAGGTTCATCTTGCAACAGATAGTGTTATACGAATGATTAACACAAGTGATAAAAACCAAAAAACACTGACTCTGGTAAAGGTCACCACTCTAGAAATAGTTTGTACTTCCTGCAGTCTGCCTGTTGGCCAGATGATTGGAAAGTTCTTGTTGCAGCTTGTGCACTGTATATGCACAGGTATACTTTTAGTTTCTAAAATTTGCTTGTAAATTATTAAATTCACTTTCTGATTTTATCTATCCAGTTGATCATGCTTTTAGATACAGTTCATAGGAACTACTCTATATAGTTCTTGTTGCTATTAATTAGCAGTCTTATAGCAAAAGAACAATTTTTTTTTCAAAGTGAAAAAAGAGAAGTCTAATAAAAAAATTTCCACTCAATGGTGGAACCAATGCCTAGACAGGCTGTGGAGGCTTCCTACTTGGAGATGGTGAAAACTCAGCCCTGAGCAACCAGTTCCGGCTGACCCTCATTGAGCAGGGGAGCTGGATGTGATGTTCTCCAAAGACTTCATGTAACCACAATTATTGTGTCATTCTGTAATCAAGTAAACATGGAATCTCACAGTACAAGGGAAAGCAGGGTTTTGCATTTCATATTAATTGTTGATATTTGCAAGTTTATATGCTACAGGCTAGGGTTTTGAACTCTATGTTAGTTTATATTTAAATACTGAATCTGAGATAAAACACAAGTATAGAAACCTGTAGACTGTACTGAAGAAATGGACTTTGTGTGGGGAGCTGAATCACTTCTTACATCAGTGAAAACAGAGTGAAATATGTTCTTTGTTGTTTTATGATAAAGTAAATCATCACCTCTATTGAGAAAGAAACATTCAAGAAGAATAGCAAGAAAGTTAGTGAAAATTAAGTGTTCTCTGCCTTTGTGCAGGGGTACTAGCTCTTCTCCTTTCCACATTTCATTCTGTGATTACATGGACATGACAGAGTTAAGAGGCTTGCCAGGCATGCTACTCTGACAAGAACAGATTGGTGCAACATATCTATTTTCCCAGCAGATAAACATGATTTTTTTCCTGGTGGGTAGTTTCACAATTTTATTTGGGCAGCCAGCTTTGCATATAGATGCCAGAACACCTGCCATTCAAGAATTTATTTATAGAAACTGTAAATAAATTAATTCCCTTAAATATCCCAGCGGTTTTTAATGACCTATTTTATAGTCGTTTTATAGTGGGGATTACATCACTGCTTTTCTGGAACTAATTTGCTTACCTGCTTCTCTCTTCCCTTTTACCTTTCCTTTCTTGTTACCTGCCTCTAAAGCAAACTTAACAAAACATTGTACCTGAAAATCCATCTGTTAAACCCCACTCCTCCCTGGGACTGAGGAGCCTTGCTGTGCCCATATGCCTGATCACCCCTGGGCTCCCAGCTCTTCAGCAGAGGCAAGTCTCAGTTTTCTACCCTGATTGTGTTGAGAGGTAGAGTAAGGAGAATTAATTAGCCAGGTAAGACTCATAACTTGATACCAGTTGCTGTGAAGGTTTTCTTCATGTTCTCTGTGGCTGTCACTTGCTCAGGTAGCTCAGCTACAATGGGCTTCTACTTTGACTACGTAGTATGCTTGGGCACTGTATAAACAGCATCCATGGGTTTTCTAGAATAATCTGTTTGGATTTTACAGCTGTTTGAATAGCTGTAAAATGCAATGAGTAGATTAGGAAGATGTGCTGACTGAGCAGGTAGCAATAACATCAAGCCCTTTACTCACATAATAATGCTAAAATGCCTGAGATTTTAATCAGACATCCTATTATGTATGACTATAGGATGTCATACATTCTTTATTTATTAATTTCTTGAATATGGTCACTTTTTTCCAGCAGGTACACTATTCAAGCTAGAGGACTTAAAAAGTCCTAGTGAATGTAGTCTCATTAGATGCCCCATCCCAGGAGAATGTTCAAGTTTCAGTTCATTTTCATAAATTTTCAAGGGCAATTCATTGTCTGAATAATAAAACTGATGTTAGTAGTGATAGATTTGGCACCAAAGTGCAAACATAGTCACTTTTTTGTGAGAAAGGATGTATTTGTCTGGGGAAATAATATCAAGTATAGCATTTTTGGAAGGAAAAATGTATTTGTTAGTAAACTAGGATTTAGATACTTGGTCCTATTTCTCAGGTCTATCTCAGATTTAATGCGTGACTTTAGACAAGTGAGCTGAAGATTTTGTGACCATGTCACTTAAACATTTACTTACACCCTAATATGGTGATATGGCATACAGAATTCTAGACCATAAGAAGACCCCTCTTCAAAACCAGAAACAAAAGTCATCAAAATGATGATTTTTACCCTCAAACCAAAATGTCTCAGTTCACTAGACCATGAGATAGTCAATTTACCTACCAACAGTAAGACCATCAATCTAACCCTAATGCACATTTAAGGGACTTCTCTATTTTAGACAATGTTTTTTCCTGAGGAGTTTCTGTGAGCAGTGATACTCCCTCTGAACAGTAACACAGGTCTGCAGCTTTCATTCCGAGCTGGCATTCATCTTCATGCTATCTGTGTTTGTATGTCTTGACTGCCAAGAATATTAAACTAAAAAAGTGTATTGATTGATTTACTTTCTGATGTCACTCCTCACTGTTTGGAAAAGCACACACACTCAGCATGCATCTGGTCTGCAACATTAGCAAGGAGGTGTTTTCTCACAATTTTTCTTTACATAGTTTTCTTTACAGTGTTTGGCTGTGCTATATACACTCTGGCCCATCCGAAATGCAAAATTTGCTTTCTGGATAAGGTACCTAGAAAGTGGAAGTTTTTTTCAAAGACTAGGACATACTTCTTCAGTATATTATTTTTTCTTCCTTTGAATGCTAACTGAGAGAGAAATTCTCACTTCAAATATATTTATCCTCTTTTCTGACTTTTTAAATAAATACAAGTTGTCATCTTCATACCTGCCATCAGTCCACAACATAAGATAAGGATAACTTGTGCTGGTGACTGCTGAAATAACTTTATGATCTGCTGCATTCTGTAGTGCATTCACAAAAGGATATTTGGTGTCAGTTCCATGTTATTCTGGCACATCCTACATGTCTGGACCAGCGCTGTGGGTATTTCTTAAAATAAGTAGAGCATTATCAAGTTGTTATCAAAGCCTTAGATGTAACTGTATGCTGCTTGGGCTCACTGGAGCTCCATCTCAATTCCTTCAAATTCTCTGTAATAAGACAGCAGAATACTTCATACTGAAAAAAAAATTCAAGTGCCTGAAGAAAAGCAATCAGATTATTTCAATCTGGTTTTGTATTGGTCAGGTATAAACAATTTGTATGAGGTAAATCAGTGAAAATCAATGTTTGTGCCTCATGCTGAATTTCAGCATTGGACTCAAAAATATGAATTCTTTTTTTTTTTGGCTGCCAGTGCTAGAAGGTGAAATGGGAGCTTTTCTGAAAGATACTTCTTTGAGAGCTGGATTGACACATGCATGCCTATTTAAAGGCATTTCCATCAGAAGTGGCTATAGGTCCTCTTCTCCATCCCCTGTCCTCCAGAGATTAAGATTTTAATGGGTTTTTAATTTTTTATTTATATATTTTGGTGCTAGAGACACTCATATAATTTATTAATGCTGATATTTACGTGTCCATATGCACAACTGTAACATAACTTTAGGCCTTTCTTACTTTATTACAAAAACATCTTTTGCTATTGTCTATATAGGAAAAGCCATCTTGTGTAAGGCTGAGTAGCTGCATCTGAGTGGACAGCTGGGCCATTCCCCTGAATAACCCAGCTAAATCAACAGAGGGTCACAACATGCTGTGTCCAAACCACATAACACAGATAAGATAGGAATAGGGATGATGTTAAATTTTTCAAAAATTGAGCCAATATATGTATGCAAGTGGAATTTTGGATTGTGGACTCTAGCCAAAGGACTGAATTTTTAAGGCTGATGAAAATACTTATGAAAGAGCAAGTGTTACTTCTGCAACTTCACATAGACCCATAGTAGGGGTTGGAAGGGACCTCTGGAGATTAACCTTCATTTTTTGAGTGCTTAGCCTAAGCATCAAGTTTGGAAGACTGGTGTGGTTTTTTTTAAGTTAGAAAGGAATTTTCTTGTCTGGCCTCTTCCTTCCTGCTATGCATTGTACATAGTAGGTCTTAGTAGTCACATGGTTCTTCCAGATATTGTTTTATATTCATGCTATTTGTTGTATAGCATGAGAAATAAAGATGCTGATTAAAATCTAAAATGCTACAGAGAAAATATAAACCATCAAAGTATTCAGTACAGTGTCCTTTCAACTTGATGAGTTAGTTCCCAAATGGACATAGCTGGCAGAATTATGACTAAACAACTTTTGTCTGACTTTTCTCATTCTTTGTAGTTAAAATATCACAGATAAGGTATCATTGCAGCAAAGAGTAGTTTCTTGCCAGTTTTCCAGTCCTCCTCCTCGGCAATCTGTGAAAAAAAAAAAAAAATTACCCTTGCACTGGCAAGCTCAAAGCTGTCAAAACAACCAGTAGGTTATTTTACTTACTGATAAGGAGCCAGGGTCCCATTTCTTTTTGCAGATGAGGCTTACTTCTGAAGACAACCAGATTTCAAAATATAAAAATTCTCTGAGAGAGAGGATTTCCTTTTTCCACATAGCTCTATTGCCAAGGCAACTAAGCCACAAAAGGTACTTCAAAGAGATTGAATGGTGCTGTTTATTTGAAATAAAAGCATGATCAATAAGAATATCTAACAATGAAGTAATGAGAATGTGTTGCTTTCTAATAAAGTAGTTTTTAGTTAGATACACTGGGAAATGAATGTAAAATGAAAACCTTCAGGGTTAACTCAATAAAACCTCTTAAAGCCTGGGAGATCATTAGTCTCTATCAACTGTTTGACTGGCGGTTACTGATATCACTTAAGAGATGAACAGATCATGTTAACATACTGGGCTAGAAATATGGGTGAAATGACCTCATATTGCTTCATGATGAACAGCTAAGCTACTACTAAGCTATGAGACAAAAGAAAGGATTTAAATAAAGACTCTTTTTATTTCAAAATACATGTTTCAGCAGTGAGCAGATAAAAATGCTGATGGAAAAACTTACTTGTGGAACAGATGTGGACTTCAACATTTGCTACAGGGCACGGGACACAAAGGAATCAGTTTTTTCAGGTTGGCTCTAAGCAGACCAGCACATGCATGACCCATGATGCTTGTCATGAAAACTACAGTGACATTTTTTCCAAAGGCAAAATTGTGAAACTTAAGGGACCAATTACGGCATATTCTGTCTGTGTGATGAGATGACACTCATCACAGATTTTGGTTCAAAATGTAATATTTTGACCCAAAAGTTCACATAATAGCATTTGTTCAGGAACCTGGCTGTCTCACCAAGTAAAAAGTGTATGAAATGTTCCTCTCTCTTCAAAGGGTCATCCCCTGATGTGAGAATATTTGGCTGAGAGACTGTCTCAGGATACTACCGTTTGGTCAGTAAAGGTATCTCTTGACTGGTAGCAAATCAACCTTTGTCATCAGCTAGCAGCCTTCTAATTCCATTTCTTTCAAGTCTTTTTTAGAGAAAGCACTATGAAATCCAGAAAGAAAGCAGCAATACAGCTGTCAGCATCTTGAATGAAAACTATGTGAATGAACTTTGTATTTTCAAGGAATACCCTTTGAAATGAAATGTTTGTTCCAGAATCATAAGGCTTATTTTTCTGAGTGAATCTTTCATTATCTGTCTTAGAAACTTCATATCCATGTTAAAGACTTTTAAAAACCTGTTGAGTACTTGTGTTCCCCTAGTAATGTTTAACCTTTGATTGTCAAAAGCATCTAGATAATGAGCACCCACAATTCCCCCATAGAAGAATACAGAGGAAGAGAGATTCCCAGTCCTGATTTCCAAATCCTTCCACTCAAACGACAGCAATAAAAAGCCTCGACAAACCTCACACTGGAGATAGCTCAGTGTGTATGTTTTGTATTGCTTTTATTTTGACTTAATGGGCATGCTTTCAAGGCCAAAGTCTCAGTGGGATACAAGCTGACTAAATGGATGCAGAGAATCTGAGGCAGGAGGTGGAGAAAAACCAAGAGGAAGGCAGGCAGGTGAGCAGGCAGTACCCTGGCTGGTACCCTCCTCTCACAAAAGAGCACGAACTCTGCAGTACAGAGCGAAACTCCTCTTATCCAAGTGGAAGCTTTCCATTACGCTCCAGGGTGCACTGCAGCAGACCTCGTATTCAAAATCATGACCAAATTATGAACCCAGTGCATTCAATCTGTTAACAGCAGTATGCTCCCACCAAAGAATAGCCACAAGATTGGCTAAAGCACTCAGAAACCTGTTATGGTCAAAGACTCCAGCAGGCACAATCTGTTTATCCTAAGAAAGACAAGGCTAAGTGGGGACTTAATCACAATTTGTAAGTAACTACATAGGATGGCAATGTCATCATAAAAAAAATCATTAGTCTAGCAAATGAATTTATAGGAATAGCTGGTGGCTGGAAATGGAAACAGGATAAATCTGGAGCAGAAATCAGGTACAAATATTTAGCAGTAAGGTTATTTAACCTTTGGAAGAACTTAAACTAGCCAAGAAGTGTGGTGGATTTTTCATTCTTTCATTTTTATATATATATATTTTTTTTTTACTTAATTTGAACATAATTCAGGGAACCTCTATTGACTGTGCTATACAGGACACCAAATTAATGAATAGGAATGTTCCTTCTGGCTATATTATATACAAATCCATCCTAATGGAAGCAGAGAGTACTGTGCTTCTGCAAAATCAGGAAATTTATTTAATGTGGATTTTGGCTACAGGTAGTTGAGAATTTTCCACCCAAATGATATTCCGCTGGGAAGTGGAATTTCCAAGGGAGAAAAAAAGCATGATAGTATTTTTTTAAGAGTCATATTTTTGTAATGGAGAATTAAAATTAAAATTGCTATTTTATTTCATGTTTGTTGGCCTGAATAAGAGTATTGATTTTGTTTTGACACTGATCTAAATTATTTTGCTTCAGATCAATATTAAATAAAAATAATATAAAATAGCATTTTGCTATAGATAAATTTTACCTTTATAGAACTTAATTTTTTTCATAAATTGGGTTTATGGTTGAACATGTATTCACTAATGAATTTTCTGGAATAGTAAGGCTCACCTCAACTAATGTATGCTGTTGATCACTTTATCTTGGTTCTGATACCGTCCTTTCTGCCTGATATGGAGACAGAAGGCAAAACTGGATTGAGAAAATAAGATGATGTTTAATGCTGAAATAGAACTAATTAACCAAACCACTTATTTCTAAGAAATTCAGATGTTTTAATTATGTTGAAATGGGACCTTTTGACACTTCTGAGAGCATTGTGTTCTTTGGAATTTATTCAGTGTTTATGTTCTGCTTCAGAATAAAACCAAGTGTTGCAGAATGTTTAATTCTGAATTTTGCCTCAGTTGCCGTTTTCACTTTAATGTTTGAAAATTCATCATGCAAGACTAAAGTTCATGGCAATACCATGGTTATGCTTTTTCTTTGTTATAAAACCACTTTTGTGAATGGAATGGATGCAGACTCCATATTAAGATATGTAAATGCTGAAGAAACAGGTGAAACTTTGAAGGTTGAGGTAAATAAGTCACATAAAAATCAAATTTCTAAAATCTCGTTTTATCTGCCCTCCTGTATTTTTCCTGTAAGGGAATGATCAGTTTTATAACTTTTAACCATTTATCTTCCAAATTAAAAATTCCAACTATTTCCATCTCTCCTTTAAAATTAATTCTTTTCATTGTCTTTGAAAATATTGTTGTTGGCCCAGGAGCCTTGGTGGTCATTCTGGGAATTCAGGTACTTTATGGAGTCTTAGGGAACACAGAATATTAAATATTGGGCTTTCAGGAGGCATTTCTGGAAGTAGAGACTGGTACTAAAAATTGGGAGTAGAAACTCAGATGTTGGATACTGGAAAGATGCAGGGATTAAGAAACATGTTGTAGGGTAACTGTGGTGTAATATTACATCAGAGAGTGGCTACCGTGGCATAAGGAACTGTCTCATTAGAATTATTTAAGAAAGAGGAACCATGTGTTTTGAACATAATTTAAAAATAAATTAACATCCTTAATATATGTTTTCTGGAGGAAAATTCTCTTTTTCTTCTATTTATGCCTCCTCTTTGCATTAAAAATAAGGGAATAAATTTATAGAGGTAAGAATTAGGGGTTTTGTCTTATCAAGAAAATATGGGAAAATAAAAATGCTAACTTTTTTTTTTTGAAAACTGATTCATTAGAATGAGCAAACTCTATTTATTTTTCTCTCATAAAACATTAAAAATCTTTTTTATTTCTTTTCAGTTGACAACTTCAATTTAAAAATGTGAAAGAATTCAGATATTTTGTTTTCATCTGCAAGACAAGTTATATTTACTATCTTGTACTTAGAGGTGGGTTTGCTAGGTACCATACTAATCTGAAAGAAATTCTAAACTTTTGGGCTTTTTTCTTTAAAATTTTGGAATAGTTTAAAAAGGAAAGTGTTCTGAACATCTTTTCTACTTAAAATTATCTTCCTTACCATTGATAACTTATATGTAAAAATACTGTAAACCCCCAATTTTTAAATTTTAGGAAAAATCAATTATATGGAACATTTCAAACAAGTTGTTGTTCAAAAGGAGTTCTTCTATATTCCCAGATGGGTAGTCAGCCTTATTCTAATTCTTTTTCACAACTTTTAAGCAAAGTATGTTTTTCAGATTTCATCAGCAAACAACGCACAGAATGCAAAGGTTGAACAATTTATTATGGTGAAACAGCATATCAATCACCTTGCTCACCAGACAGATTACTGTTCACAGTATGTCTGGTCATATAGTTAGTCTAATTTTTCTTGAGATCCTGTGGACTCAAAGAGTGTCCTGTGGTTACTTAGTACACAACTCAGGTCAGTACTTTTCATTGGAATTGCATCATGTTTTGTGGTTGAACTACTGGAGTAAAGAATCCTAATTATTAATTCAGCTGTTTCTTCTGCTCGTGAATCATTCATGAATTAGCCCTGATTTCTGTGAATGCCATTTTTATTTGTCAGTAGTTTCTGAATATTTTCAATGAATAACTTAAAGCTTAAGGGGGTTTTAAGCACTGTTTGCCTTGAGATTATTCATTATTTATGTCAAACTATTAGACATATGACATACCTTAAGCATCTTGTATTGAAAACTGGCATTCTTTAACTATGGGAAAAAAAAACAACACCAAAAACAATGGAATCAGCTAAAGTGCTTCAGTTATTTGCAGAATAGTTAACAGAGCATCTGGCCTCAGAACATTTTTTTTGAGGATTTGCTAACTTCCTAACACAAAAAATCTCATCCCATTGATCAAAATAATTTTTATAAATCAACTTTCCATACATTGTAGATTTTATTTAATGGGAGCATGTTAAATATGTAAATGTATTTTTACAACTATTCATGCACCTTCTTTTGTATGATAGTGCTGATATACTACTCCACTGAGGTGCCCTTTAGGGTTTACCTTTGTTTTCTCCTGTTTTTTTGTGCCTAATTATTCATTCAAAATGTGCATTATTCGAACAATGGCCTATTGCTTTTGTTTCTGCTTTACTTTCTTCCTTTACAGTTAATAGGACCATGACAGTTTTGCCAATTAAAAAGTTAGGCATCTTTAATTGTCCTACATCAGAACTCCACTTTCCCTGGCCTCATTCCACCCCTCCAAATGAAAACCAGCATCTGGTTAGACCCAAACTTAAACCTTTAAGATACAAACTTGTTCTGACTTTGAAATTATCTGGTCTGAAGAGAAAAGGTTGGGGTTCTTCTCTGGTAGCTCATTTCAAATGCTGAAACCACTGGGAAAAAAAAAATAGAGGGAAAAAAAAATGCCCACTTACAACTTCATAATAGTTTGTGTCCAAACCTGTTGAATTTGTTGTCTGCTTTAGTGTGTTGCACGGCCTGCTGAGCTGTGACCCAGTGATCTTAATAAAGTCTGAGCACTGCAGCATGTTCAGACTGTTTGTGATTATCTGCCAAGCACTGCCAAGATGCATACACAGAAAGAACCTGTGTCCAAGAACAAATCTTTGACTGGCTGACACTGAAAAACAACCCTCCAAAACATCAAAAATAGGCATTTTCTAGACATACAAAGCATTTGTTAATATCAAATATTTTGAAGAGTATTCTTTTTGTGATTTATTATTTATTGAAGAATTGTATCAGAAATACCTGTTGAGGGAAATAAATAACTTTCAAGTAATATGAAAAAGGGCTGTATTTTTTTTTTTTTTTGTAAGGATTGGATCACAGTAGGCATGTGTTTGTCAAAAGTACCCATCATGTAGAGCTCCACCAGAAATCAATGGGAACTGCAGCTGCTCAGCACCTAGATAAAATCAGACCCTCCAGGATTCAGAACAGTAATGACAATTATGCTATCTAGGGCAAAATTACTAGACCTCTAAATTATTTTTCTAAGATGTAATATCTAATACCACTGAAAAGTGGTTTACAAAAAAACAGTGTCTTGAGGATTTCCATTTTATTGCATCTCGGTGATCTTGTGGCTCACTTATTCCATTTCAAGGGAAGAGGACACTGCTGTCATACCAGACACCTGAAAGTTAATCCTTTCTTTCACCTTTCACCTTATTGTTTCATAGACATTCCAATAAAAGTTTGGGGGGGTCAGATTATGCCTCATAGTTGCACCTGGTATTACTATCCTGTTACAAGGGAAAAGAAATATAGGGCTGTAGTTAATTGCACAGTGAACATGACAATCTCATATTTTTGTCAAAAAAAAAAAAATTAACACCTTTTTGGGAATGTTAGCAAGAGTCATGTTTGGCACATAGGTTAATTCTCCCAGCCTCTTCAGAAATGATGAGGCAATGGCTAAAATATTCTAATTTCGTGTTCTGCAGTTCAGCAGAAATTTGGATCAGGAGAATCTAGGCAAAAGTGAAGAAAAACATTAATTTGGGCATAATGAAGGAAATGGGTAGTTAAGTTGCTGCAAGGTAGGAATATGCTGTCAGCAGAACTGTGCAGGTAGAGCCAACCTAACCTGGAGGAGTTTACTAGATCACCTTTTTAGGTCCATCCCAGCCCTGTGTTTATTGATTGCATGGTTACTAGAAAAAGCCTTCCACAGATCTTGTTTGCTTGAACCTAAATACTAGAAAAAGAGAGTCAATAGAGCAAGGAGGAACAGTGTCTGTTCCTTTATCTGAGCCTGGCTTCTATCCTTGTTCAATTTTGCTGCCCTACTTGACCTGCTTGGCATATCTGAGCAAGAACATTGTATCCCTTTGCTTCTGCTCTATCTCACCAGAGTTTTGAAATTCCCTAAATTCCCTGGCTGCATCCTTGATGGTTGTTTTTCTCTCAGAAAAAAAAAGTGAGAGAGAAAGAAACCTAAATCTGGACAAGAAAAGTAATTTATATATTGCTCTGAAATGGTAACAGCAGCTCTGATGATGGCTCTGTTTCAAAACCAGTTCTGACAGAGCTGTCTCCTGTTGATGATCAATGTGGGCAAACTTCTCACTCACAGACAGTGAAAGAAAACAACCATGTGTAATGACAGACTCTCTGATAACAATGGAAGATCCTTAGTAGAACAAAATAAAAGTTCATATCTCAAAAGGTTTTGGACTAGATCCTATTTAAACACGGATGTACTGCTGAATATGTCAAAATTATTTTTTAATTAATAACCTAGGCTAGAGGCTGGGAATTAGGTCAGGAGAATTTTGGCATTAATTTCTTACCAAATGAGAATGCTGTATCCTTTCCAGTCCAACCTTCACTGTGTTTCAGTATTTCAAAGAAGTCCTTTTGACCAAGAATACCTCAACAGTAAAAATAGAAAGACTCCACCTTTTATAAGATGGGATCCTTGTAAAAACTGCATCCTTTGCCCACACAGAGTTTCAGTTTTGGTGACCCAACAAAAAAGTTTCAATGTTGAACTCTCTGACTTTGCTCCTAACTCTGGAAATTTGTTTGAGTAAAATAGCAGACTACAACCCATCTGATGTACAGGCACCCTCTTGACAGCACATGTATCTGTCACCTCATTCACTTCAGTGGATGCCTTGCCAGCATGCTTTTGATTTCCAGGTTCTTATTGCAGATTGCACCTCTCCAATGTCAGCTTTAACCCTGCCTCTGTCCTTTTGTGTTATCTGTATTCTTTTTAATTAGGTGGTACAATTTATTTCCCTTAAATCACTGCGATGTGGTAAAAGGTCTGTGCTCAGTGCCAAAATTTTGTTAGTAAAAAAGCATTTAATTCCCAATTAATTGCGTTGTCCTTTCTGTGTTACATTGAAGCCTGTGATAATATAGACAACATTTTTGCTGACTTCATGCTTTGTTATGACAGTTTGTTTGTCCCTTCCAGAGATATCAACCTTTTCCTCATCTGTAGTTATTCTGTGGCAATCCAGAATTTAGACGCCAGCTGTGTTACATACACACAGAACTTCTTCATGCCATTAGCAGAGAGACCTCTCCCTCTCTGTAATAGTGCTTGTTACATCAGGATCATTTAGCTGTTCCTGGGCTTGGTCTGCAACTCTGCATATTTGGTTCATTTCAGGGAGTGTGCAAATGTTATAGGAAATCTCATTCCAAAGTAGCATTAATACAGAACATTGTTTTGCTGTCCTCTTTACTGGACTCTCATGGTTTTTATTGCATCAACTGATAAGAAGGGAATGGAAGTAAGAATATACAAAGTGTGTGCATTCTTTCACCACAAATAATGTATTAATCAGAAATTCCCAGCAACAGATGGATCAGAAATGGTATGGGGAACTGACAGTGGGTTAGTGGTTTGGGGAATGGCTATCCTGATGAAGCCAGAATATTTCTTTGTGCAACCCAAACATAACATGGAATTAGTATTTGGCTCAGTTGGCAGCAAGTACCCAACCTTAAAGAAAATAATTTTTTGAAAATATTTTCTGATATTTTCCATCCCATTTTGTTAGGTGATGACACATTATGCTGTCATTCATTGGGTTACATGTTGAATATAAAGACAATATTATTTAATGCAAAGTGAAACAGTCAAGCTAATGGGGAAGGTTTCCTTTTGCTGCCATGTGAAATAGATCCCATGAACCTAATAGCTACTAGCAGTAGTTTTCTGAGTGCAACTGCATTTGAGCACTTGTTGGATCAGGACATCACAGGTTGCTAACTTGGGAATGCACATAAAATGATTTCAATACTAACACTGCACTTTTGCCAGTTTGATTAGGAGACTGGTTGTGATAACCCTAATTTTAAAGTGAGTACCAAGAGAAAATAGTGCTGAGATACCATTATGAGAGACGTTGAGACAGTGAAGCAATTACAATGGTAGACCATATGAATATCAAAATAAATGAATAAACTCTTGCCAGTGGAAGTTATAATGCTGTTATACAAATGAGATTAAATCCTGAAAACAACCAACACATAAAAATGCATCAATTCTGCTGTTGTGACCAAAGCCTAGAAACTGGACTGAAACTACTAAAATAGTCTGCAAATGCATTTAGTGGGTACTGAAGCCACAGCTTATTCTAGACCTCCATGTGAATGGCTCTAAAATGGACCATCTGGTACAATAATATGCCTTGTTTCATTGTTCTGCACCTTTCATTTCTGTAATTGTTAGGATAGAACCAATCTAGACTGATAAGGTGTAAGATGATCTATTATCTCAACCCTAGCAGCCTAGCAAAGTTGGGTAGGGCTATTTAAAATAACTTCCAGCCATTTATCAGCTTCAATATAAAGTTCCAGGGAAGTAAATCACCATGGACCAGATCATCAATGCCCCTTCATTTAGCATAAGAGAACCAGTTGCATGTATAGCATGATGAGAATATTCCAGGTTAACAGTGCGTGTTGAATAAGATTGAATCCACGTTTTTGAAACCTGTTCCCACAAGTTCTAGCCAAGTATTTAGAGAAATCACAGTTTTCTAAGATGTATTCATTTTTTCTCAACCCATTAATCTGTTATTATGTGATGGAATGTGTTGGATTCCAGAATTATAAATATTTGGGAAGAGGGCCAATCACACCAGTCTTGCACTGATGTAACCCTTATCTAGAAAAATGATTCCATCTTTCCTTCACAAATGAAGAATTGGGGAGCCAAGAAGCTTTAGTTTTCCACAAGCTACTAATTAGTCTTACTAGGATGTAGCTGTGAATTTTATGAAGCCTTAGAACAAATGGGACTTGAAACATCCTCTCCCATTCCACACTTGCTTTATCTGTCATATTCTCAGATCTGGGGTTTCAAAACAGGAGGGGGAACACGCTGATTTTTCATTAGAATTCTGCTGTTAGCTAGCTTCTGGTTAAGACCAAATGCTGGGATTTCCAGGCATGCTGGATTTTAAGTCAGTCATTAAAAAACCTGTCTGGAGAACCATAGTTGCATAGGCTCCAGTGAGGTGATCAAGCATGTGCTTAACTGGAAAGATGCAGGTGGTTACGTGGATGATGGTGGGAGCAGGCCTGTATTTTATCAGCATTTTGACACTCTTGTAGACTTCATCCAGCATCTAGGCTGCTTTGGCAACCTCACAATCCCCCCCCCAGACATTATCAGTTCAAAGCTAATGCACACAGTCATTGGCAGGGAACCCTTGAGCACTGATGTTGTCAGAAAAAGGAATCTGGATGGTTTGCAAAGGAATCTGGATGGTTTGCAAATTCTCATATAAAAATTCAGTGGGGATCTGAGATTCGAGGAGACAAGCAGATGCTTTGAAAATGCCATTTGTACTAGAGGTATAATGTGGTACCCGTTAAATTTCTGGAAATTGCTCATATTCAAATACTTAACTGAATCAGACCTTAATTAACTGAAAAACTAAAAAGTGTAAATGCACTAAGGGTTAATGTTAGAGCAACTTCAAATAATGGTCCAAGATAATTCTGCTTAGTTAAAAACCATTATAAAAAAATGCAAAACAGCCATTATATGAGGTCACATATAATAATATTATTTAAAATGGGACCCAGCGGCTCATTTTATCTAGTGCAGATGTTTCCAATTGAAATAAGCAACATCTCCTGGCACAATTGGTAGAATGTTTTTCCTGCAAGAAAAATGTCTGTGTGATGCACAGACATTTCATCTGTCATAGCCCTGATACATAAAACTGGAAAACTTTTCTCCACTGAAAACTTGCCTAACTGAAAAGGAATGACAACAAAGTGCATTTTACACCTTTATCTGTCATTTCTAAATGTCTCTAACATATTAACACACACAGGTGTTGAATTTCTTTATATAGTAAGAGATTAAATACTGTGGATTTTGTTACAGCTCATTTTAAATAGAATTTCCTCTGAAAAACATGATGTGAATATTAATACTAGAGCTCAGTTTCCCACCTACGTGAACTACCTCGATGTGTAATTAGTATATTATATAAAAGACAACTTATTAATTACATGACTATTAACAAAGTGAAACATGGCAGTTCTTCACTGCTTAAGGGTTTTAGGTCCAGTGTCTTTGACAGACTCTGTCTTCAAGAATGAGGTTTTGCTCTATAGAAATTATTCTTGTAATTTCAAATGAATACACTCCTTAGGCTTTCTGTCTCATTGCCTGTTCCATAGACTGACCCATTATGGAGTGGATCTCACATAAAAGTGGCTGCATTTCTGAATAAGTAAAGTTAAATTTAAATGTCCTACAACAAAACAATTTTCATAGCATTTGGGGATCTGCAGAACTAAGGTAATGTTTACATAATGAAAAGTAATTATTAATTATAGGTAAGACTAATGCTATTTACTTGAAATGACTACTTATATTTTAGTAGGCAATTGTCTTACTATAAAAAGGCAATAGTGAGTTATTTAAATAAAACACTAGTTAAATATCAGATATCTTTTCACTTATTTATTTTGATTTATCCCACTGGAGCAGTAAGTAGCTGTGTTACAATACAGCCAGCTCCTCTTCAATAATAAAGATGCTTCAGTGTGCTAACTGTTAATTCCTGGATTTGTGGGGACTTAAATCAGGATGTCTGAGAGAACAGGAGACAATCATGACAGGGTGATATTGGAACTGATGAACTTTTCAGTGAAAAACAAGCTAGTTGGACAGAAAAGCAAACTTCTTTAATGTTTTCTGCATCTTGCAAAGCCCAACTGCATAAGAAATGGTGGCACAACCCACTACAATTGGGATTTAATGGTGAATCCTGCCTTTGGAGATCAAAAGACCAGCTATGCTTTAAGTGTGTGGAGTGTGGTTGCTACCCATTTATGCTTACACTTGATTTGTAGAATTTCCCTTTCAGTACATTGAAGACAACCATTTACCAAGAAAACAAAGCTTTTTTGCCCCAACTTTTCATTAAATTGCAAAATAAAAATAGAGCCAAATGCTAACTAGAGAGTACAATTCTTTGAAGCAGAAGTAATTTTTTCCTTTCTGTTTCTGTGTAGTACTTAGCCAATATGATCATGACACATGCATAGTAAAACCACAGTTATAATCATCTAGAGTCCACATATGTTTCATAAGACTGTAATATGATGACAATGTATGGGTGACCCAATGACCCAGTAAAGATTGGGTCAGATGAAAGGTCTGAATGGTCCAATATCCTGTGCCTATGAGTGCTCATTAGGAAACACTTGTAGCGCAAAGAGAGGAAGTTCTTAAGTAATATTTGTGTCTTTGGGTTCATGCCCTCTTGCATTTCCATGATTCCCCTGCTCTGTCTGCTCCACAGCACAGCTGGAAGGAAGAGGAGCAGGTGAAAGAATTAAGTGCTTGGTTTTAACCATGTGCTTCATAGTCTCTCCTTACCTGTTTGCTGCCCTTTTCCTCCTGTCTTTTTTTGTGGCTTTAGCCCAACTGCTACATGATCTAGTGATTTACTGAAAGCTCTGGCTTCTGTACTCAAATGAATAGGTGAAGAAATCTATATTGTTTAATAATTTTCTTTGGCCTGGGATTGTGAGAAGAAAATCTCTGAATTCTAAGCTAGATGTATTTTTAAGATGCAAAGCCCAAAAGAAAAATAAAAAGTCAAGATTTATCTTTCTTTTTTTTTTTTTTTTCTGCCCACCTTATAGGTTTTGAGAGTGGACTAAATTTTTAATGTTGTTTTTTTGGTTGTTTTGTTTTCACAAGAAGAATATATTTTCCTTTTTGGAATTGGACTCTTTCATCTCACATGTGTGAGTTAGTAGAAAATGATCGGAAAAAACTGGCAAATGATGCCAGGAACAAGTTTCAGAAAATCCAAAATGAAGAGTGAAAGGTAAAAAGTAAAATAAAAAATTTAGAGCAGAGATTTTAATGACTAAATAGATACTGCATGTGTGCAATGGAAAGCAAGGAAAGTCTGTGTATCAAAATTTAATGCAATGCATCTATAAAGAATCTAGCTGAAGTTATAGCAACACTATAGACTCCATAGCATGGAGCACACCATGGTATAATTTACTTTGCCAAAAAGTTAAATGAGTGACCTAAGGCTAAATGGTGTATTTCTGCACTTCTCTGCAGCACAGTCATCTTCAGACTAGAATGTTATGATTTGGTTATGAGGCTTTTATTTGTACAAATTACACCTCATTTCATGCATGTGTTCTCTTCCTGGCATTGGTGTTTCCAGCCTGAACTGCCAGATTGCAATGGTGTCATGAAAATGTCAACGCTCAGCCCAATCCCTCTCATCCTGTCTGTTTTATCTGAGCAATTGTTTGGTTAGCTGTCACTAAGGGAAATACACAGCAGACTTTAATAAGAATTTGCAAACCTCAGATTGCACTGTAGCTTGCCTACCATGGAAAGTTAACAATTCCATCTTGGTCCAGACTGGCATGAAGCTAAATAACATTCTGGTGTCATTATTGCAGGGTTTTGGAAAAAGTGAGATAATTTGTGGGTGAAATTCTTCAATGAGGTTTGAAAGTGTGAAACACATAGGGACTTGCAAGGGAAAGCTACTTGAATACTTATTTGTATTCTGTGTGTAATATGACATATACCTAGGCTTGTGCTGTAGCTCTCTGCTTCAGGGCAGGGAAAGGTACAAAAGAAAGCAGTGTTAGAAGCCCTTATGCACATCAGTGTTACATAAATATAAGTAAACACTGCACATTAGGTAGAAAATTCCCATGGGTCTGTATTTGCCATTGTGCTCACCTCAACATCTCTGGCAAGACTAGGTTAGATAGACCCCTGAGCTGTAGAAAAAAATTACAGTGAGTGTCTAGCAAGGCAAATCTAGAGGCAACTACAATAATAACAGTCTTATCTGGTTGTTTACTTGAGGCTGGAAGTGAAATCCAAGGATCCCTTGTCATAGAGCTTTCTTATTTGGTATTTTAGGTTGTTGTTCAATGGGTTGTCAATGTTGTCAAGGGATATAGATCCACATTCAAACTCTTCTGAATTAAAGAGAAAGCATGAATGAAAAAGACCGTTTTGGGACAGGCTCTGAGGGTGATGAATGCTCACTATTCCTCCATTTTCCAGAAATGGGAGGTTTGTGGTGAAAGCACTGTAAAATGTAAGCAAGACTCAAGCCTGTATTCCTAGCAGTACTATTGACCTTCATATATATTGGTTTTGAAAGAGAAGTTTCTAGTGTGCAGTTACCTTTCCTTGTGGTCGGAATAATGGAGCTTTTCATACCTAATAGGCACATTTGGATAATTGCATTAAATGCTGAGAAACCACAGTGATGTAGCACCTCAGAGAAATAATTACAAATAACTTTAAAACCTCAAGACACATTATTCCTGACTGAGAAGTAGCAATTATTTAAAAATTATTAGGCCTTATCATTTCAATGCCATGTAAAAATTCTGTACCTTTCCCTGGTAGAGGTATACTCAGAAGATATTTTTCATAAGGTATTTGCAATAATCTCTATTAAAGAGCAAAGCTGCTCTTCTCTTGCAGGCATGAGTAGCCAAGATTGTCACACAAATTTATTTTCCCTCCTCAGAACATTTGGGATGCAACATTTTGTCAAGGGGATGTGAAGAACATTTGATCAATTGCAATTTCCCATATAAAATGGGTTACCAGTGACACAGGAGCTGTTCACCTCTAGCATGGAGGTTTAAAAATTATTTCCATTCCCATTGAGTTAACTTGAACAGATAAACTATTGTTTAATGCAATGTTGCCAAGATAGATTCAGTTTTTTATCTGAACATGAGGGGAAAGTGTAAGTTAAATTGCTTCCTACCCAGAGAGCTTCTACATCCATACCTAGATTGATAGGTAGGAAGCTCACCTGGATGTTGTAATTAAAATATCCTTTGTGTCCACTGGGATTTTTTATTTTGGAGGAGTTTTTGGGGGCAGAGGGGCATGATGAAGCTGCTAAAACAAAAAATAGAAGTAATAATTTTACATAAAAACATCTCAGTTAGTGGTGAGAGCAAGAGCAGCATGTCCTTTGGATACTGAGGGCTTGTGCTGAAGATGAGATCCAACAGTGAGGCTTTCTCTCGTAGTTGCTTGGCTACCACACCATTGCCAGTCTACTGTATCTTTTTAGTTGTGTACCACCTCATTTGATGTCCCCACTTCCATGTCTCATCCATCCTGTAGCGCTATCCCAGGCTCAGATTTAGTGGCAACAAAGAGAAAACTGCCACTGCATTCAGAGCTGAACCAGGATGGATCTTATGTGGGTTCCAGCAGCAGGGACATGCTGCAGGATAAATTTTTATCTGCCTTGTAGGAAAGTTTTCACCTTGATGGAAAACTACTTGTAATTGTATAATACATCTGGGAGAGAGAATGCATCCTGATTCAGGCTACCAGCTGCTCAATAACACTGCTGTTATCATCAGGGGAGCATAAAAGGTGCTGTTTGCTTAACCATGATAAGAGATTTTTGCCAGGGCATCCTCCCAGTGTCTTACATTCAGCATTTCAGATATTTTCTCTTGAAATACCCTGTAGGCACAGCCCTCCTCTTTTGACAGGAAGGAAGAAGTAAAACAAACTTTAGAAAATGGCTTTTCTTGGTCAGGAACATCTCTAGGCCTTTGCAGAACTTCTGGAGTCATAGCACAGATCATCTGGGTTTTTTTATTGCCTTGAAGGACATTTCAGATAGCATGCAGACTCCTCTGGTTAAAAAAAAAAAAGACACCATAGTGTGTGAAGGAGCATAATGCGAGACTTAAACCTACTCTCAGAGATCCTCTAGGCCATTTCTCTTTACTTCTGGTCCTTCCCCTTTTGTGCTTTTGTTGTTTTTCTGGGTTCTTTGTTGGTTGGGGCTTTTTAGGTTTTGTTTGGCTTTGTGGGGTTTTTTTTAAGTTCTTTTTTTGGGGGGAGGAGGTTGTATTTTTCTTTTTTTTTTTTCTTACTGGAGTTTATATTCTTTTTGGTGTTTCCCACTACTCCGTTCTCCCATTCCCAACCTCTTTTATCGTTAAATGAATAAATGATGATCAAGTGGGCAGAGGATTTTTCAGCACTTTTGTTGCTATGGTGACTGGATATGAGGGCCAGAGAAGGAATAGAATTTGAGCATCAGAAATAAAATTGAATCAAACTACTTTTGCTGTTAGAGAGCTTTGCCCACAATTCTCTTTTCTCCAATGAAGTTATATTTATGCAAAGGAAAACAAACTCTTGCAGGAAAAAAAGGGGACCAGAAAAACTTTTCTAATCTTTATCGTATCTTGTTACTCAGGGACCATGTTTATACTCACTTTTTATTCAATCAGACTCATATGTACTTTTTAGTGTGTTTTTTGGATGAGGCTTGTCTTTCAGCACTCTCAAATTTGTATATTGTACTGGCAAATTCAAACTTAGTGTCCTGGGGTGTGACTTTTTCTGCAAGCTGAAGTCATAGCTATGTAAGCAGCAGTGTTTGCACTCTGGTTAAGGGTCGGGGAGCCAGGGGGTGAGGATGAGGAGAAGCTGGAGGAGTCTTCTGTGAAAGATTCCTCACTGCCTCATATTACTTTCTGTAGTGCTGCTTTTTTTACCCTCCTTTTTCCCAGTTATGTCTAGTTTGGAGTTTGAAAAAGCAGCCATGGAATGCTTTGGTCTCTTCATCTTCTATAAAGAAATGATGTGCAGAATCTCTTGAATGAGCTATTGCTGCATCTCAGTGAAAAGGCTGTTGATTCAACTCACAAAAAGACTTGGAGTCACAAAAATACTCAGAGCCACTTAGAGAGGTCTTAACTCCTGGCCTCTTCAACCCTGAAAGACCTTTATTCCACTTTACAGGTGTACTTACTGTCACTGTCCTCACAGACCATACAGAATCAAAACTCCTGCTCATCTTTCTCCATTGTGACATTGGAGAACAACAGCTTGCTTATTCTTTTATACAATCCTTCATTTTTTTAAATGATTTTTTTAAATGACCTGAATTACTATAGAAACTTATATGGTTGAATGATGGCAGGAAACTTAAGCAGCCTTTAGCTTTTATATTCTCAAAGCATGTTTCTAAATAATTCAGAAATTGCAGATTTTATTCCAGAAGAATAGGTTGGGTTTTGATTTTTATAATAAAAAGTAATTCTTAAGATGCCTTTAGAAGGCAAGGAAGAATCTGGGTATTGTTTTGGTTTGTTTTTCTTAATATTGGACTGTGAATAGCTATGTTGTTCTTCCCCTTATTTTTCATAGATAATTATTAATCATGTGTATTCTGGGTAGGAATAAATGCACAGACAAAAGTTTTGGTAGAAGGCATGAAAAGATTAGGCCTCAGAGATTAAATGGAAATATAGAGGTGGACAATTATTCTACCATTCACTTAGTCTGGGTGATGTCTTTGTCAGGCATGCAGAGTTGAAACAGCCATGATGGAAACTAAATTAGCTTCTGAGTCTTTCCAGCATGTGGAATTGACATCCTGAATATCACCCAAGGGAGTTGGATGTTTTTTTAGGTTTAGGATCTGGCAGCTAATGTGATTTTTGGAGCATCTAATTGACAGGAGTGAGGGATCATAATATTTCTCTTCCCATGGAAACCTTATTTTTCTTACTGCAGCTCTGGTTCTCTAACTGTCCAAATACTAAAAAATGTTGAAGTCAAGGCAAGGGTAATCAGACATGTTATTGTTACTTGTCATTAAGTCATTCAAGCTTGTTTGAAAATTACCAGACTCTATCCAGCTGCAATTTTGAACTCCAAGCAGCCAGTATTATTTACCTGTATCAGGGAAACTTACTCAAAATACCATCCCTGGACAGATAAGTCATTTTAGGAGGCACTGATGCTCCTTTTTGGATGTCAGGCTATGACATCCTCTACGACTGTCTTCTCTAGGTAGGTCCCCTAAACCCAGCCTTTCCTGAACATTTTTTTTTGTTTGTTTGTTGAGATGAACTTGTAATTATACTTTATCAGGAGGTTGAGTTTAGTTGATGCTTTGCTTTTTTGTGTTCAAACAGTGAATCCTTTACTTTTTCTTTGTGATTCATATTATTGGTTTGCTGGGACAGTTATACCTCAATTCATCAGGACTTTAGTTTTTTTATCTTTGTAATTTTTATTTTATTATTTTTAAATAAGTGAAATCAAAGACCAAAAGGATTTCCTCCTGTCTTTCATTTATACCTAAAGCCCTCAGTAAGCATCATTTTGGTTTATGTGGTTTGCCTAAAATGTTTCTGAGTTTGTGTTAGGCTCTGTATAATGATTTTTCCACATCACAGGATCCTCATTGTTTCAGTATTAAAAACAATTGTCACATATTCTGGGGATCTCTCTTTGTGTCTGTGTTGAGCTTTGAAATAGTTACACTCTTGTTTCGGGAGAAACAAGCAGTCTTGTAAAAGAGCAAAGTAATAGGGAAATAGTACCAAGTACTCTAACCATTTCTTTTACATACTTGAAATTTTACTTCATTTTGGGTATTTATCTTTTGGGTTTTTTTTCTTTCTATTATTTATTCTTTCTTTTCATGGGTTTAGACTGATCTATGCAAAGTCTGACTAACTTTATTTGAATGTAGAAATAAAAACTTGCTACATAACACACTGATCTGCTGCACTGACTGGGTTGACATTGAGATAGTTCAAATTCCAATACCTGCTCTTGAAAATGTGGTTGCCTTGCAGGCTGGCAGACTCTAGCATACAGATTGATGTCTGATGATCAGTCCTGTCTAGTTTCAGCTTGTATGGGCAAGTATGTGCCTCCACAGGCACTACTTGGATGTAGAAGGTCATGTGTCTGAGATGTGCAGAATCTCTAAAATTCTTCAGAATTTCGGATCCCTCTGTCATGGAGTTACCTATCCATCTGTGTAAGTCCCTAGCAGATTGTTGATTTTTATCACTGAAACAGGGACAGAAACTTCCCCTTTTCCTCTCTATTTTATTCAAGAATCATGTTGAACTGGATTTTGCTAAAGAAATTCAGCACTGAAAGCATGTTGCCACAGGGCTTGACACACTGGATTTCAAATAACCACAAGATTCTACATCTTTATTGTCTCACTTTTTACAGGTCAAGACAGTTACAGAACACTGCCTGAAGAGACAGTGATGAATTATGTAGTATTGCTGTTACGGTGAAATGGAGTGGCTATAAGGTAATATTTGAGTATCTTAAAAACACGAACCAATTCACCAAAGACAGACGTGGTGATGAATGTGTAGAATTAAAGTAAACAGCATCGTGTGTAAGCAATCAATGATTTGTAACAATAACAGTTGGTGATGTGAGCCCTTACCTTCTCTGCTGACTCCCCCCCTTGGATAATTATCCTGTCTTTACTCTTACCCAAAAGCCTTGGGCTTGTTGATCATTCTGCTGCTGCTATGTTCCCTGTGCTTGCCAGACTATTTATACTCAACACTTGATCTTTCTCAGCTACCCTAAATATCTCATACTTGGAAGAACCCATATTGCCTGGTATGCCATGTCTCACCTATATGGACCAACTGCCCTTCTTCTCAAAACACACAAGTTAGTAGGAAAAATTTCCATATTTCAGAAATAACAGATTTCCAGGTTTTCAGGAACTTGGCAAATAGTGCATAGAGCAACATCACTTTTGTCTTTGAAAGGTCTGATGATAAGGTTGTCATGTTCCATGACCAGACCCAGATGACCACCAAAGAAGAATCCCTCTGCCAGGCCAGGTTTTCCCTTTGATGGAAAAGTTACCCTTTGAGGGTAATCAACAATGATGGCCTCCTCAGACCATCTGAATACCCTTGATCAGATTAGGAAGAAATGACAATCAGGGTCTGTTTCTCTACAACCAAAAAACAGTTTTATTTCTTTAACAGCTTTAGAGCAATTCTTAGAGAAAATACAAAGATGAATTTCTGTGATAAAAGCACAAAACAAGATACTTCAGTGTTCAGGCTGTACAATCACACAGGCTGATTATCTAGATCACAAAAAACTCACAATACATGGATGTTAATGCTGTGTGACTGTCACGACCCATAAGGTGGGTGCAGCACTGTCACACCTCACAAAATGAGCACATCTCCCCAGATGTGGGGGCCAAACCAAATATCACATTCCACTGAGTGGGTATGGGTAGAGTTCCCCAGAGTAGGAGTCGACCAAGAGAGATTCCAACTGGACCCCCATGCTTTCTAAACTCCTTCAGAGAGGAGCCTGGGTGTGTCTGGGCCCAATCCTCCTCTATTAATTAATCTCTTTTAACAACCCATTCAGTGAGATTAAGTGTGTGAATTCTCTGTGCAGTACTCTAGGAGTAAGATTATTACCCAGGAGGTTTGTATAAAAACACAACCTTACTTAAAAGTGAGTAAGATTATAAAGCATGTCAGATCACAACTAGCAGAATTATAAATGATGGTACTTTCAAAGCAGTGAATTGCAATTTAGCAAATTTAAGGAAGTTGTCAAAACAACAGGTTACAATTAACAAAATTTTAAAAAGCAATGGGTAGTAAAACTTAACAAAGTTAGAAACTATGTTAACCTCATGTGCTGAGATAAGGTTAGAAATAGAGACACAGAGAGAGAAAGGGAGAAAGAGAGAGATAAAGAGAGGAAAGATACCACCACCCTTGCATCCAGCGATGATCTTGGTAGGAAGTTGTGGTCCTTGGATGGCTGGCGTGCATCCAGCATTTCAGGTGTGCCTCTTTTAAGCCGCCTGACCCCACCTTTTCAGGGGGGACTTTGGCATATCTTGCAAAGCCAGGTGTTCATTTGGGGCCCTCCAGATGGAATGACAAAGCAATAACCCTTATTTCTGCGTATGCATCCTTTTCAGTGGCTTTACCCAGGGCATGCAAGGTGTCACTCTGCCTCCTCAGGGTACAGCTTGCCTGCCCCCATCCCTTATCAAATAAGGACAGTCTCCTATCTGTCAGGGTGGCCATCAAGCGAGCTCCCCTTGCAAGGACAGTGTTCAGCTTATTAGGATAGACACTAAAGGAGGGAGTGATCTTTCAAGAATAGGGCCCCATTTTTCATGGTGGTTACCCAAATGAGGGTCTCTCCTGGAGAGAAGAGAGTCCAGATGATTTTTCTAATGAGGTCGCCACCCAAGCACAATGTCCATTTGGTCAGGGTGGCTGTTTTGAGACCAATATTCTTTTTGAGATTCTAACATAGGAAAAACTTGTGGTTAGCTAGTAATTTTAGGAAAGAGAAAAAGAAAGATAAAGTGAGAGAGTAGGCGAAGAAAAGTTAAGAGAGAGAGAGAGATAATAGAAAATCACTGATCCTGGATTCAACGTTAGGCCAGCCAATGGGGGAGGGTTGGTGTCAGTGAAACTCTCAAAGCCCACCAATGCAGCCCCTCATGTTATAGGCCTGTTTTGCTTAGAAAGCATGGTTGAGACATATCAGATTGAACAAATAGAGCAGCCCTTTGCCCACTTCATTCCCCAACCCTTTTCTCTATTGTAAACAGGTCTTAGGCCACAGGCAGACTCTTACCTTTCTCCTTCCTCTCCAGCAATCCCTTTGGAAATGCTAGTAAGGATTTGTTGAGGGGGGTTTGCAAAGATGACTTGTCACCCACTCCCTTCAGACCAGTCTAAGAGGGTCTAAGGGTCCAGTGGAGGGGGTTCCCCCATCCAGTCTCTTAAAAAGGGGGATAGCAAACTACAAGAAGTGCTGAGGGCTGAGAACAGCCTCTTGCTTGACAACAGTTTGAGAGCCTTGATTGTGATTTTTCCAGCCAGCAGTTCTCAACCTATGTCTTTGGAATTGCTTTTTGTTGCTTTTTAAAAAGAAAAAAACTAAACCAACCAACCAAACAAAAAACCAAACAAAGAAACAAAAAAACCCCCCACAAATACAAATAGGCTAAGACCTGTGACCCACCTTTTCCATTATCTTTTCTCTGAAAAATGACCAGTGTTTCACAGGGAGGATGCAAAAATCTGTGTTCAGTTGTTGGTGGATATTGCTCATATTTGCTTTCATATTCTTCCCTATGCCCCTCCCAAATTTCAGTTAATTGCTGCAGTTCCAAGTATTTTCTTCCTTTATGAAGTTTCAATATTCTTTGAATTAAGAATTACTAATCTTATTACATTGTTTTCACATGTAAATCTAGTTTGGGAGGAAGAATAACTGGAAGGAAGAGTATTTTAAATAAATGAAGGTTAAAGACTGACATTTCTGCAAGAATATTTTGAAGCAATATTCATTTTTTTCCATGCTTTCAGTTCCCCAGTTGCCTCACCTGTGAGCTTCCTGTTCTGCTCTGCTTCAAATGCTACCCTCTTCCCCTTTATCCTATTTTTTCATTGTCTACACTTTCCTAATTTTTTTGTCTCAGTTATTTATCAAATGATATTGTAGTTACATAGTTTACAACATGTGCACTGTGCAGTCTGGAGACTGACAGTACTACAGAAAGGGCAGATGCTCAGCAGCACTGTGGTGATGGATTAAAAAATAGGAGTGGGGTATTTTCTGTAAGCCTAGAGGCAGAATATCTTCTATTATATCTAACAAGTGCCTGGCCCAGGCCACTGTATTTTGTGTTGTGTATTTTGCTGCTGATTCATTCTCTACTTTAGGCAGAGCAGTCATAGGCACAATCATTTTATTAAAAAAACAAACTTCTCAGTAGCAGATTGTCCTGGACAAATAATATTCTTTGAAAAATAGGGTGATTTTATATGTGTTAGTGAACACAGTACTTTGAGGCATCTGTGTGAACAGTAGTTATTCACCCAGGCTTAGTTTTAGCAATATGCATGTCTGCCTCGAGCTGAAACTGCAGCCTCTTACAGCCCTGCTGTCAAAATTATGCATGAGAGTTACAGAGAGGGGGCTGGGAATCAAACTGGGGAGAGGCCTGGGACAAAACCATCCCTGAACAAAGTGCTTCAGACTCCTGAGAGTGTTACCCACTGGAATGAAGAGTTTACAGCTGCAAATATACACTGTGGAGAAAAACTGAAATTTTCCTGGAAAACTGAAAGAAAGAGGAGGCTCTTAAAGCAGAGGTAGGGAAGGATGGTGGAAATGAAAGGTCACTCAGACCTACACAGAATAATGAAAGCTGGCACTTCCCAGTTGCAGCCCATTCTCTCCTAGTCAGTCAATGATCTGAAAATAATACAGATTCACAGTCCTTTCTTTCATGTCAGTGTGGTCATTGACCTTACAACAACATCCTGTAGTCCATTAAAGGAAACCAATTAAAAAAAAACATTACCGGTCCCACCCCCTGAAATTAAAGCAGTGTAAGAGAGTCATAAATAAAGGCTGTTCCAAAGTGAATTGCCATCTTGGTATTTGGATGAGAAGACAGGAAATAATGAGTGAAATATCAGCCTATCAGAGTTATAAGCTAACTGAGATGCTGAAGTGACAAAATTAACATAGCGAGTTACATGTGGGATTAGCTTTGTTCCCCACTCAAAAATATTTTATTCTTGCAGAATCCCTCAACATAAAAGCCAAACAATTCTCTACTGTTCATTATAGTTAGTTTCTCTTACAAGATTTAAACTCTTGGGGACAGTCTGGAGTTATTTACAGTTGTCTGATTAATCTCTAGACACTAAGGCTAAGGTCATTAAACAAATATTCCAGAGAGATGCTTAGATTTGATATGAAAAAGTACCCAAGTATATTCCTGGAGGAGGATTAAAATGCATACTGCTAGGGTTTGCACTGGCTTAGGCTTCTGCCTTCTGAAACCATGAAATTTGTGTCA
The DNA here is from genome assembly GCF_003957555.1 of Calypte anna. Classification (NCBI taxonomy): domain Eukaryota; kingdom Metazoa; phylum Chordata; class Aves; order Apodiformes; family Trochilidae; genus Calypte; species Calypte anna. The sequence goes on along the minus strand of NC_044244.1, from coordinate 76,815,910 downwards.
GTCAAGGCAAATTTTACTTCAGTACCAGAAAGCTGGACACAGCGTATGTATGGGGGGAGGATGTTTAGATATACTTCTGAGTTTTGGCTAAGACTGTTTCTGTTTCAAAGTTTATCTGAACCTATAGTCAAGTGTGAATTTAGGTTCTTGACGGGTAATTTCAAATAAAAGGAGGAAGTTATAAATAACTAATAGTGATATGTGACATGGGATTTCAAGGGTACCTTTGTAGTGAAATGAGGCAACCAGGTGCCACTAATTGCCAGGTAGTGTGCATGAGCTTGTGTTAAGCCCACCTGTGCCTGATTACCCTAATCAGGGCCTCAACTGTGCATGAGCAGGATTAGGGGGCCAATAAAAGGTGAGTCCTGGAGCACACTCTCAGCTCATTCCTGAGCAAGCCAGCAGAGAGGCTAGCTGATTCCAGAGCAATAGCACTGAGCCAGGCTAGTCAACCCTGAGGACAATAGACTCAGAGCACTATTTATGAGTTTCTGCTGGAACACCTGGTTGGACCTTGGAGCACCATGCCCTAAGAGAGGTTTGTCTTGCAACATACCTTAATTGTACTTGACCACCAAATAGAACATGGTGTTCTGCTAAAATTTAGGTTAGCTGCTATTGATTTCTCTTTTTTCTGAAAGTACCTTTCTCTCAAGTCCCTCTTTAAAGCATCATATGTGATTATTCCTTATATCATTTAGTTACCAGACTTGTTTAGCAATGACAAGAATATATCATGGTTGCATTGGGCAAAGAGGAAAGTGCCCCTTATTATGACATGATTTTTCTGATGCTGGGTCTGCATTGGGAAAAGGTGGTCTGATAATGGGCCCCTGCCTCTGGAGAACTATGTGACAGCAAAAGTGTACCAGAGAAATGGGTTGTGTACAGGAATGATCACATGGAAACCTGCAACTTGCTTCTAGAGCAAACCTTAACTAAAATGAACGTTTGACTGAATTTTCATTCTTTCCTCACATTTTCAAGATTCTTGGAATTTCTAATTTTTTCCCCCATGTTTAACTGGTTTAGTTGTATTAAATCAGGTGCTTTCATTTTCCTGATAGAATTGTTTTATAATCCTTGAAAATTATAAAAGACATTGTGGTTTACTCAATTAGAAGTATTGTAGCTCAGGTACAAAATTACCTTTTTACTCAAGCGTCTTCATGCATTTAATTTCATTCTGGCTTTTGCATGCGTATGAACTTGCTAATGCTTTGCAATATTGCACTATATGTGAAAACATGGCACACCAAACTATGCTGCTTGCCTTAACAGTGGGAAGGCATTTTTAGCATTGTTTCAGAAATGTAAAATAGAGAGTTCATGGGTTTTGGGCAAAGAAATAATTCACTTCAGATGGGAGTTGTTCTGTTTTAGGATCAAACACCAAAGTGAACATATCTGTGTGCATGCCTGGGATGTAGTTTTAAGGTTACTTCAGTTATGGGTCAAGAAGCATGGTCTGCTTCTATCAGAAGTGTGCACAGAGTAGGCATGAAATTTTAACAGCTTCATTGCCCCTCAGCAATGGGAACATCAGAGAAGTCTGCAATGGCAGAAATGACGTATTGAACCTCTCAGTCTGAGCTCAGTAACATCAGTGGTGAGGAGTTTTGTATCTCACGGTACCAAATTTACTGAAAAACATTGTGCCAGCAAATTTGCAGTGCAGAAATAATTAAAAAAAAAAAAAAAAAAAAAAGAAAAAGAGAAGTTGATCTGCCTTCTCACTAACAGTTAAAGGTGTTAATAAATCTAATTACAATCTGAAACATACACAGAAAGGAAACAATACATTGGGTGCTTTTTTATTTTTGGAATAAATGCTGAAATTCTACGTGGTAATTGTAGAGACTGGTATTCTTTTCCAAAGGACTATAAGCTGAAGGATGTATGACCTCGTTGAACATCATTCTTTTTTATTGGATTTGGCATGTTAGTTTTTTCTCTCTCTCAACCAAAGCACTCCTCCTGAATTTTGGGGGAAAATTTGGAACCTTTTATCTCTTTCCATTCTACTTTCTTTCCCTCAGTCATTTAATTTCATTTAGGACAGAAGGGAAACAAAATATTTTGCAAAAGCTGGGCTTTCTTTTCAATCTGCCTGGGTAAATTAGAAGTAGGGAAATTCCCATTTATTTATTTCTAAAATTCCCTCATTGTCAAGGATTTAGCCTTATCCTGAGTGCAAGAAAAATTTTACCGAGGCATTCACTGGCAGGAGTAATCTAATTTAGGCACACAAATTATGTTCAGTATATTTCATCCAGGACAGAGATGCATGAGGTCTCTTCAGTGGCTTCTGTTGTGGCATTACTGCTTATGACACTTTTTAGACTCATGACACAGGAAGGACGATGGTGAGAATGGCACTGGCCCTCAGATATATTGGTGTGGCCATCATGATGGAAACACTTCCTGAGCAGCATGGGTCCAATTTAGACAGGTCAGCTGCAGGAAGAGATTAAATCAAACAAAATACCAACAGGTGTCCTCTAATATGCACCTGTATTTCCAAATGAAGTGTTCTTGCAGAAGTTTGTCTGATCTAAGGTAGGGTTGGAGGCTACACCTGGCATACATCAGCCTATGGCTTACTTGTGCTGTTAGCTATAGCTTTTACTTCATGAGCACAGCTCAACAAAAACACTGAGAACACAGCCTTAAAATAATCATGGTTTAGTTACAGTCCCATTTTAAGGCTGTCTGGGAAAGGTGTAATCAGCAGTCACATTATGCAGTCACTTGTCCCTTCAGGAACTCCCACTAAGCTTTGATCTTGGCAGCAAGTAATGTGCTGCTCAGTATGGGACAGTGGCTAAAAGGCTCAGAGTGTTTCTTCTTTTCATGATTTGGAAATAATTTTGTCTTTTTCTTTTGAATCCTATTGAACATGAGCATCCTAAAACATTTGAAGAACTTTCTGTGAATCTGTCCTACTGAGGTCTAGCTTTGACAAAGGAGAATTACTGGGCGAAGTTGTACCTTTTCTTTCAGAGTTTTTGTTGATTGTGAGTGATTTGTTAGAGAGAAGAAATTCTAGCAAGGTTGGATGTATTTCTGAAATCACGTCAGAATTATATTGTCAGTGGCTAATCAGTTATTCCTAAAATGGGACAAGAAAGTTATAGCTTGCTGCATTAATAGTTCTGCAAGGGAAGTGGTCAGCAATTAGCAATTTCCTAGTAGCTCTACTGCCTTGCTCTACTCAAATAGAGTACAGCTAGATTGTAACAAAGCTATGCCCACTTACATACATCTTAACTCTTAAATACTTCCCCCTAAGTCAGGGATGTACCCTTTGGAATAACATGTTAATTGTGGTAATAGATTCCATGTGTAAAATGTTGTATTGCAGGCATCTTTTCCTTATACGTCTCTTGTTTTTTTATACCAGAGACTATCAAAGAATGTATTTTCTCCCATAGCAGAATAAGCCTGGAGTTTTTCCTTACCTTTAGAAAATTCTTGTGCCCCAGAAAGATGGTACATGGCTAGCCAGTCACAGTATCTTTTTTTGGCAATCGTGAACTCTGGTCCTTGATCAACATGTGCCCAAGTCTAGGTTTTTTTTTTTTTTCCTCCCTCGGCTTTTATACATATTGCATTGACAGGTTTGTTTTTTTCCTTAATCACACAGTTTGTACATGTGTGTGTGTGTGGGTGTGAGAGAGAAAATGCAAACCACGTGGCAGACATTGGTCACTTTGTGTCATAGTGAATTGGAAAGTACTCAAGCTCTAGGTTTGAAAAATGTGCTGTACTCCATAGACAGGGGTCCTCTGTAGTTCAGTACTTCAGCTGCTGCTTTGGTAGCTAAGGCTCTTGTTCAATTCTGGCTGTCTCTTCTCCTTTTTACTCTGAGTATGTATTGTATATCTGACAGAAGGTAACACCTTCGTTGTATCAGGCAAGCCACAAGCCTCCAAGGTAGTAGATAGGAATCCTGGCTGATTGCATCAGTATTTTAGCCAACATGCTCTTTAATTCATTGGGCACAGGGAGCAAAAAAGGAGAGGGATTTAGCAGAATTAAAGTCATACAGACAGGTCACAAACATGAAGACTCACAATGTAGGAAATGGAAAGGGATAAAGCAACAAAGAGATCAGGATCCTAGTCCCTCTGATGTAAACAGAATTGCTTTGTGAATATGAACAATAAAGAAAAGTAAACCTTTGCAGAGGACGTTTCCTCTCACCACTCTAACTGATTATGCAGGTTTTAAGTGTTGTTAATTCAGAGAGAATGTATCATGCAGTTCTGCAGCTGGATGGCTGACCCACTTAAAGCCCTTCTGTGCAGCTCAACTACCCTTGTACCTCTCTCTTAGCCAGCCCTTTAGTTATATTTTAGATGCCTTGCTGCTTCAAAAGCTGATATTACAAAACCCCTGTAGCTAGCATCTGCAGCAGATGGAGTGCTTATCCTGGGATGAATGTACAGATGGATACAGATCAGTCAGTCATCCCTACAAATTACACTGTACCCCTTTGTGTGGTTGGTACATCTGGGAATTGTTGATAAGTTTCCTGTATGACATGTAGGAATGTCACTATATAATTCTATTTCCTATATATATGTCCTTCACACAGATGTTCAGTAGAGAGTGTGAGACCATATATGAGAGGTGAAACTAATTCTATTGAATTACACTTAGGATATTCTCCCTAAATGAAACAAAATGAGTGATGTCACCTGTGTCATCAACACAATTATAGAATGGTTTGGGTTTGAAGGGACCCTAACAATCATTTAGTTCCAGCCTCCCTGCATGGGCAGGGATATCTCTGACCAGACCAGGTTGTTCAAAACCCTACCCAACCCCTCCTAAAACACTTCTGTGGAGGGGACATCCTCACCTTTACTTGGCAATGTGTTCCAGTGTCTCACTATCCTCACAGAAAAGATTTTCTTCCTAATATCTAAGATAAATCTACTCTCTCTCTCAGTCTTCATGCTCTATGAAGAATTGGTATGAGTAGAATGTGATACATACTGTTGGAACACAACAGAAAAATGGATCCCAGAAGAATAATGCTACATTTATGCACAGCACTTCAAAAAGCATTGCCCCTAAACTGGCAGTGGATAGCAAAGGTTAGAAGTACATGGATATTAATCACAACCTGTTTATCTATGTGTGAGTCAGGGATCAAAGTAACATGGGTTATTGTGAGTGGTGATAACAACTTTAGTAGACTTATATCAGCCTGTTTTTTTCTACATGGTTTAAATTCTAGCCTGGTGATGTTAACTCAAGAACATTGCCAAGGTGGAGCTGGGAGTTTGCCATTAAACATCGATTTTCCCTGTATCTCACAATTACAGCAACATCTGTGCTAAATAACTTCTACTGATTGTCTGTGAAGAGTTCATGGTCAATGTAACTCAAAGGCCTTTTTTCTTACCTGTGCAGGAGGGAGGTGTAATGATTGTGCAGTAGGCTATTCTGTGATAGGGCTGGAGATTCAGGATTTTGGAGGCTTATCTATTTATTGTATTTTAATGCCATCCTAGGAACACTTTAATTTTCTTAGCTCTACCAGTGTAGTTTGCCTAGGTCTCTTGAAGTGTTTTCTTGACTGTAAGATTTATAAGTAGTCAATAAGTCATTTATTTTTCTACCTCCATAAAACCTTCGTATATTAAAAAAAACCACAACCCAAGCAATAAAAAAAAAAAGCATAAATGTGTGATGAAGTTGTACGGTATATTGCTATTTCTTGTGCAAAGAGAAGCTATGTCTTATGAATTCTACGGAAGGGGTTGCTAAACTGACTGTACTCTGTCTCAGTGCTTGATTTGGGTGTAGCTCAACATAATAGTGAAGGAAAATGAAAGGAAAACTGAAATAATATGGAAAGGAAATAGGCCCCCCAAATTTACTTTACAAAGTAGGTTATAGCCAAGCTTCCCAAAATGTTTTACAAGCACTCGTTAACTAACTAGGCTTTGCAGCACCACTGTGAGATGGGTATGCATTATTTTACATATGCAGAGAGCTGAGCTGACCTCCCCTAGGTAATACAGTGACCCAGTGGTAGAGGTGAAATGAGAAAACAGCCAAAGTTTCCATTCCCACACTGGCCAACTTTATAGCAGACATCATGGTGCAGCCAGAGGTCCGGGCTGTGTCTGATGGTACCGCAGTGCAGGCCCAACCAACCAGAGACATTTCAAGACACAAGTAATGAAAAACAGGAATGGAGAGAAAAATACTTTCCCCATTTCTGTAATGTGTAGCTCCTAGTAAAATGGTGGCTGCTCTGTGCTCTCAAGGAGCCCCTGGATTTGGGAAGGAGGACAAGTAGGAAGATGCCATTGTATGTCCCCACTGCCTGTGTGCCAATGCCCGATCCTGCAGCACTGAGGATCAGCCTAAGTATTTTCATAAATGTTACCTGAAGCATTTGTAAGAAGCCCAACAGAGATGGGAAGCTATAGGCCTAAGAATCTGAAGAAATAGTTCTGGAAACTGGTCAAGATAAACGCATGTAGTCACTGAGTAGGAATATCCGGGGCCTTTTTTCTCCTTCAAATAATGGTTTGACAGAACAATACCAGGTCTTGTATTCTTTTAAGATGTCTGGGATACTTATTTTACTTCTTATATTTTTACAACTTGCCTGCAAATTGCATTTCAAAATCTAAAAGAATAATATACCCAGGGAGCCTTCTGATTTGTCTGCATGATCTATAATGCCAAAATAATCTGGAATGTCCTGTAGGACTTTGTTATTCTCTACACACTAAGATATACTGAGGAAGCTTCATTTCTGAAGTAGTTCAGAAGCAGCACAAGAGAAAAAGCAGACTTTTAGTAAATACCTTTAATGAGGGAACTGGCAACTTCCTGAGCTTCCTGAGAAGACAAAGAAGTGATAAAGCCTGGGTATTTTTAAAAGCATCATCTCTCTTTTCTGTATATTCTGGTTTAAGATCCTGTGTTATCTTTAATAGAGATAGTTTTGTTCTTGAAACCAATGTAGAATTAGGAATTTTAAAAATTCCTTTAAATTTTCTATTTCTGAAGATCCCACCCTGTTAACTTCTGTTTTCAGACAAGTTTATTTTACAAGGAAATATCAAATAGATTTGTGCCTCCTGTAAGTAAATTAAGTTTGCTTGTGAAAAACTGAAGGTACAGTTCTATAAATCATGGATCAGATATTTTTCAAACTCCCAACTGAGAGTAGTTGGATATTTTCAGTGCTCAAAAAAGAGCTATTAAATGGATTTTAGAGTATCTTTCCATTCATTAGTTTATAATATACTTATATTTAGCATTTCATCTAGTATGTGAGCTTTCAAACAACTTTCTCAATTGAAAATTGCCAGATCCGTTATAACGTTGAATATTGTAAGCTAAGTGGAATATTATGGGATGAATCAATCATGCTGACTAACATGCAGGAGATTAATTTTCTTGACATACACTGTTCAGTCATCAAGCTTGAAATGGTGTCTCCCTTCCAAACAAATATCATTATGATTATTTCAGCTTTTCCTTTTCAGTTCAGTACTTTCCATGTCTATTTCACTTCTCACAGCAGATCTCTCTTAAGCGCTTTATGATCATTATTTACTGATGATTCATTGTCACTGTCTTTGGTGAAGGATGCTTAATAGCAGTTTTGATTAATAATTGTCTCTTAGAGGTCATTCTACCCACCAGTGGAAGAATATTGGTACTGAGCATAGCGAGGGTCTGGTGGCATGCAGGTGAAAGTAGAGTTGCAGCACATATCTGCAAAGGGAATTCATAGGGCTGTAAAGTACTTCATTGAACTACTATCTGTCTGAGATGCTAATTGTTAAGCATCCATGATTAAATATTACCATGTTAACTTTCTTAATCAAGTGAAGTTAGTACATTGATGAGGCAGCTCCTTCAACCATGGGCAGAGGAAGGCATTTATATCTGGAGCATATGTCTCCAACCAAAGCTGTAGAGAAACTGAAAGGTAGCACAGGACTCTTGTGGGTCACTCACATTACAGTGAGGACCCCCTTTCTTCCTCAGGATGTCATTTGCTAGAGTAGGATGTACCCTAGAGTGACGTGAACAAAGGGACTTGCAGTGAATATGAATAACCCCCTCTGGTTAATCCTGGGTTTGCACCATCCTCTAATGCTTGTACTCCAGTTGAAACCTGTGATTCTCGGTCATGGAGTTACACAAAGAGTAGGTCATGTAGTAAATTCATATCCACTTGTTGTGCTCTCCCCCACTCCCCATTCTCCTGCCCTTTATCAGCACAAGTTGATCCTGGCCATGTCTGTTGTGCTCTGGCACTTGCCACAGCTGGCATTTGCTCAGCCTATGTAGCTGACTGGCAAATAACACTGCTCTCTCTAGCTTCTAGTAGATATCCTTCTCCTAGGCTGCTTCTGTTACCTTCAGCCACTTCCATCCGAGACATACTGCAGGTTAATTTTTTTTCCCAGGTATTTCTCTGTAGTTTGGCATATTGTTGTCTCTTCCCATATTCCCACCTGCTGGTGCATTCTTGTTAGTCCTTTGTTTGAGCTATGCTGTTTGTACATTTATCTGAAGAACTCTGATAATATGTGTTTGGGAGATCTGCCTACAGTTAATCAAAAATTTCATGAACAGTAACAATACCTCCCACTATCATGGTTGTTTGTGTGTGTACAGCACACTCATGGACTTTCTGAACCACCAGTACTTAAAATGATTGTCATAGTCCTCTCTTATTGTAGCTTATCTAGGTAATCAAAACACAAGAAGGACAAAAAACAAAAAAGTTTCATCTTAAAAAAAAAAAAACGTTGCTTAAAAAGGCTCTTTATTTGACAAATCTTCCTTCTTTGAGTCTGTGCTTCAGATTTGCCATATTATGTATGCTTGATAGAAAAACAAAATAAGCTGTACACTGCTGTTTCATGTATCAGCAACAAAACTGAGATAAATTCCAAATGCAGAATTTTTATTACTGATGACAGTGTAATTGAAAGAGCACAGCTGGATTTTCAAATCATGTTGCATAAATCTAAATGACTATATGGATTATGAAGCAGTGGAGAGTCAGCTGCTATCTCTTCCTGTATTTCCTGTTGTATTTACATGTTGAGCTAGGTTTCTCATTTTTTTGTAATTCTTTCAATATTATTTCCTGGCATTGGAGATGGTGGAGGAGGAAAGAATTTAGAATGGGTATCAATGATAACATCCATATACACAGCTTTTCAGTACCTGTGGGTATCTGCACTGTAAATATCATTTGCGAAGTTATGTGGCGAGGTTGCAGATTACTCCAAGATCGAATACAGAGGCTATTTAGGAGAGGCAGAGAATAACCTATAGGAAAATAGTTAACTAAATGAAATTTACAGTTTTAACTTCCTACAGTCTTAATTTTTAGGTGCTTCTTAATTTTCTTTGGATTGAACTTGATATACTCTTTCTGAGTAAAGGCTGATATCTAGGCTTTCAATTTCAAGTTTAATTTTTGCTGAGGCTTTTCAGAACATATGTCCTTTTCTCTCACACCCACATTCATGTGACTCAAAGACAGCTAAACACAATTTTCAAGTAACTGAGCATTTACTAAATGTATCATGGGTGTTGATCTGCTTTGAAAGTCTAGACCACAATGGAAAGGAGAACACAGTTTAACTAACGCTTTTGGTTCTTGTTGAAAATTACAACACAGACCATAATGTGTATAAGCGTATACAGGCTAAAATCTACCTTACTCCACCTGCAAACCTATTTCTAAACAATCTTATTGATCTGAGTTTGTAGAACACTTTCTTCATTTACCTGTTACTTAAAGTGTTTACATGCCAAAAGCAGTAGAAAAAAAAAATGGGGTGGTTTTTTTGGTTTTTGGAGGTTTTTTTCTGAAAACCTCCAAGCTCTAGTCTTCTTTGTGTTATGCCACATTTAAATGTACCTTCTCACTTAGATCTTTGAATACAGTGTTTTTTGGGAGAAGGCAACTATTCCATGGTATCAGTCTCTGTGATTTCAGGTGGAGGAGTGGGGTGGGTGGGAGCCAGGTAGATCTAAATGCTGATGTCCTGTGTTCACTGATTGTTCCTTATTTTTTTTTTTTCCTAAATCTGTTGTTTCCTACAGAGTGGCTAAAAAGAAAGTAAGCTTTTTTGTCTACAGCCAGTATGTATGCTTTATTTAACTATGAGTTTGGCGTTAGGACTGAGACTCACTTTGGGATTATGCTTGCTTGATTCTCGTGGCTACAAAAGCTTTTATAGCTTGGCTGCCGACACCAGAGACCAAAAGTTTGTGGCCATTCCTGTTATTCTTCTGTTAGCATGGTCTCCCTCCAGCAGATCACAGTGCAGCATCCATATTGAGACACATAACTGAAAAGGAATTATCTGCTGGTCTCCTTCAGAGAATCTTTAGGTTTAGAGTGCAGCAAAAACATTTCTGAAAAGAGAAGAGCTGGATTGGAAATCTCCTTTGTTACCCTGGCAATTGTGTGCTACTTCAGCTGTTGCTGTCAGTTGTCAGAGCAGTGAAGCACCACTGATTTTGTGTTGTCTCAATATGGCACACTGTAAGCTGTAGTGATTAGTAGCTGTAATAGCAGTTCTGGCCTCTGTGCAGCAAAGATTGTGCTGCTATGTGACATGCCAAACTGCATACCTGTTCCTGCCTATGGACCAAAGCTCAGAGTTTACCTGAAACCATCGACCATGTCAAAGCAAATTTGTTTTTTTTCCACACATGAAAATAAAATCAGTTGGATGCAGGGAAAAGAGCAACTTGTCTGACTGAGATCTTACTTGTACTATCTACTGTAGTACTTTGTGGTCTGTCATTCCTTGGTATATTTTTGTTAGTGTGAGTGGGATAGTCCAGTGTATCCTGTAGAATAGACACAATGCAATCAAGACACTGAAGACTGTTATGTGGCCAACCTGCTAATAAATCTCAATGGTTCCTAGAAGGCCAAACACCAGCAGCATTGGCCAAATGTATTCTCTCTGCCACACTATTGACTCAGTGGAGTTGCTCCAGAGATATTTGGCTCCCCTTCCTTGGAAAGCTGGTGAAAGGGCATGCTTTATTTAACTTTTGGCAAAGTTTGTGGCTTACCTCTGGCCTATTATAAGTCCTTTACTTTCTGACATACATATTTAATTATTCTTAATAAATTCAAGCTCAATCAAGTACCTTGCAGTGCTGCTAACTACAATACAAATTATCCCTTTGGCCTATGATAACCTTTAGAAGATTTGTCAACCTAGCATTGTAAGTAGGGAAAGACCTCAAAAAAATTAACAGATATTTAACAAAGATAAATAAATTATGCCTATGCATTTTTATAACTTTAGTGTGTTATATAAATGATTCACCACATTTTCTTAGGTACCAGATATATTTTTAAATTACTTTTCTACAGACCTGCTTTATTTTCTCTTTCCAGTTAATATAGGTATAGATGACAGCAGGTACCATGAAATAACTCTTTGCAACTCTGCTCAGGAGCTAGTAGTTATAGCAGTACTTATTGCACACTGCAGCACAGTTAACTTCTGGATTTCTTTTAGTACTTGTGTCTACTAACATATCAGCAATTATTACAGTATCTATTTTTTTTTTATCTGAAACACCTTAAAAAGATAGGCAAGATGAACTCTTTCATACAACAAAAAGCAAAAAAGAAAGCTACCCAGTAAGCTTTTTACAACTCAGGAGGGCTAACTCCTAGTGTAGGGTTCTGTGCACTAAGCTGGACTCTCCAGATCTAAGTTTGTTTCTGTTTTCAATAGCATTGCCCACTGCTTGCAGGAAAAAAATACCTAGTAGTAGCAGCAGCACTGGAATGTTGATCTGCCAGTATATTGCCCTCTTCAGCTGGAAGGACCATCTCTAGGTCTTCAGTCCCCAACAGTAATTGGAAGGGTTTGGGAAACAGTCAGTGGGGATTATTTTCATGAAGTTTGTCCCTGAGAACGCTTTTAACTTAAAATGGTAAATGCTTGGTTACTGCTAATTCAGATCATATCTGAACTTCTCTATTTCTGATGGAAATGCCAAATTTATCAAACATGATTCATAAATGTAAGGCCAATGCTGAAAACAGTGTATGCACTGAACACAGCTCATCCCTTCTGGACTTCAGGGGGGATTTTAAAACTACGTGGATAGAGATCCTTTTACTCAAGACCTGTAATCAACCTCCATGCCTCTTCTGTAGCCAGTCCCAGCTCCTCATTGCTCAGCATCTATTGGAATTTGAAGTATGCTAGAAAGGGTCAGAGTAATTCCCTAAGTCTGACAGCCAATGGTACTGGGATAGAACATCCCTGAGTTTTGTGGTTTTGGGGTGGAAGGATGTGGGCAGTGGGGAGTGTAAAACATAGTGGGTGTTTGCGCTCTTATTCTTACCTGCCTTGGCTGGCAGAGCTCTGGGAGAACATTCTCCACAGAAGCATGAGCAATTTCGTCTGAATGAAGGCTGGCCATGTTTTCTTCTGCAGCACCTATCACAGCTTGACAGCAGAGCAGCTGAAAGTTTAGTGCAATCTAATTAACTCCTTTAAAACTTCTGATCTGTAAGACTGACATTTCTTTTACCTTGCACACCTTCGGTGTGAAAATAAGATGTGCCCTCAAGTATAACATGCCTTCAGAAATGCTGAAGCTAATAACATCCACCCTCCAGCATCGCTCCTGTTAAATTACGCTGTCATTCTTGTGTGTCCACACCAACATCGTTCTGCTCCATTGTGAGGAGATCCATTTATCACAAGCAAATCCGTCTCTTTACACACCAATTATTTTACATGGGATGGATTGGAAGCAGGTCCCATAATTATACCTTAGTCAACCACTCAAGTCTATAAACAAAATCTTTCACACTCTTATTACCTATTTTCCTTCCATCTATTATTCTTTGAATGTTTATGGGAGCTGTGTGTGTGTATGTGTGTTTTAATCCATCAACAGCTGTAGATTTTTCAAGCCCAAATGCTCTAAAACTCTGGCTATTTTTTATAAGATTTCCAAATGGCCTTCCTGTTTTCTTCTCCTGACAGCCAGAACAGAATAAGCCATCATTAAAGGCAGCACAAATTATACTGCTAATTAACAATGTGGTTAGTGCTCTGGAAACCTGCCTTTTTTTTTTTTTTTTTCCTGCTGTTGTAATTCAAAAAGAAGTTCAGTGGTAGAATTTCCATCTCAACCACTCTTTTTTATTCCCCCTAAGGTCCGTCAGTCTCTCTTTGTACTAAGCTTTCTTCTGTTCAAATAGTGATTTAATTTTAAAGAATCAATGCCATTCCTGACAGTATGAGATCTGGTAGTTTTTTCCCAGGTCTGCTCTCTTAGTTCATTTTGGTATTTTTATTTTTTTCATGTTGTTGCTATTAATGCCAATATTTACACAAAGTTATACTGTCTTTCTCACCAAATTGGGTCATAGCTGGATATCTCTGAGATATTTCATGCAGACCTGTAAATTTTACCACCTGACATAATGCTAGCATTAGACCCCGAAGGTCTAGCAACTGCTCCGGTGGGTCAAGGGTTGGACTAGATGATCTCTGAGGTCCCTTCCAACCCGGCTAATTCTATGATTCTATGATTCTATGATTCAGCCAAATGACAAATGGCATTGCTGCTCTTGGTCCATCCGATTCTGCTGTATAGAACCATACTGACCTGTATAGATGTGAAGGGCATTGCTGGCAGGAGTTTTCTGGTTTCTCATGTCCCTCTGCAAATAGATGCTCTAAGCCTGAGAGCTGTGTCAGCTTTTAGCTAGTCTGGACAAGAAATTGCTTTCCTCTCCCATAGGACTTTTAGATACCTTAAAAGGAAATCATTCCAATTGAATCTGTGATCTGCAGTGTGGGGAACTTAGATATGAATTCTTGTTCTGCAGTATTCCTGCATCCTTATCACTTCTGTAATGTTCTGACTGCTTCAAGGTGAGTATTTAGACTTTTTTTTTAATCATGCTTGTACACAATGTCACTTGATTAAGGATTCATGCCTCTCACAGAACCTTTTGAGTGCCATGACTGATGGTATTAACTACTTTTCTTCCATAAAAACAGAACAAAGAAAAAAATCATACAGAATCTTAATCACCTCACTTATCCCTTTTTATAGTATGATTTGTACTTAGATCAATTCTTGCCTGAATTAAGAGCTTCAGCAAAACTTTACACATCAAGAATATCTTTAGAGAGTTAGATTCGTTCCTTATTGATGCTGAGACCCATCTCCTTCCCTAAATTTCTGTCTCCTAGTCTCAACTCTCTTTCCTTTATCTCAGGACAAGAGACAAATTGGCACAAAAGCTACACATAGAGCAAGTGAGAGGTTTCTCTTCTCCAGCGCCAGCACTCTGGTGACCAATCCATGGACCCTCTTGCAACCAATGCTTGTAGGAAGCATCTGGAACCCTGAGGGCCAGATTTAAACAGGATGGCTGTTTCAGCCCAGTGGGTAACAACCCAGACTCTGCTCACTCACCCTCCACCCCATGTGGGATAGGGAGCAGAAAATTCAGCTAAAGTCTCGTTAATTGAGAAAGGGATAGGGAGGTTTTCACTCTCCAATTATGACAACAGGCAAATCCCAATGAAAATAAAATTTAACCTTATAATGGTTAAGATCTGCTTAACCAGATCTTAATACCTCCCCTTCCTTCTCCCTTCTTCCCGGACCCAAATTATTTCACTTCTGCTACCCCCTCATCCCCTCAGTGGCACAGGGAGTTGGGGTTTAGGGTCAGTTCAGCACATATTGCTTCTGCTGCTTCTTCCTCCTCAGGGGGAGGGCTCCTCACAGCCTTCCCTGGCTCCAGCATGGAGTCCCTCTCATGGGAGACAGTCCTTCATAAACCCCTCTGACATGAGTCCTTCCTACTAGGTGCAGTCAGGAACAGACTGCTCCATCCTAGGCTGCCCTGGGCCGGCTTCAGGGACAGTCACCTCCTATGGCATGGGGTCCTCCACAGGCTACAGATCCATGTCTTCCCTGTGGTACTCCATGGGTTTTTCAGTTAAATAGCTGCTATCTCACCAAAAGCTGAAGGGGAAATATCTGCTGAGGCACGTGCTCCCATTCTTGCTCACTGAAACTGGGGTCTCTGCTCTGGCACCACTTTCACGCCCCCCTCTGCTCCACAGATCTTTTTTTTAAGTTTTGTTTTCCCCTTCTTGAATATTTTATTTGGAGAGGTACATCCAGCTTCCCACATCTGCTCGGCTTTGGTCAGAGGTGGGGCCAGAATTGGAGCCAGGGGAGCTGCCAGCAGCTTCTCACAGGAAACACCCAAGTGACTTCCCACTACCAAAACTCCACTGCACTAACCAAAGATGTTAGTGATGAGACATTTAAACATGGAATTCTATAGATAGGACACAAAATATTATGTGCCTAAGATAAGAGGCTTGAGTTCCTAGACTGCTTGTGTTTTAAGTGGGGAGAAATCATTTTCTCCAAAAGGTAATGCGACACTTTGAGCAGCCTGGAAACAGGAATTAAGCGAGTCTAATGCACAGAAAAGTTCAAATGTGAGATCTCACAACCCATCAACTGCTCTCAGCCACTCTTGTTTTTCTACCTTTAAACACTGAGCTATTAACCTGTCAGTGAAGTAGGTCCTGCTGTAGCTTTTAACCTCATGTATTTATTTCAATAAAGCTTTTATTTAATATATTTGCCATGCTTGGATGGTTCTGCTAACACCCTTTTCAGAATTCCCACTCTGCATTTGACAAGGAAACTAGTGCCTTTCTAGTGCCTAGCCATGCTAGGAACAACCAGGCTCATAAATAGCTGAAACTAGAACATTTATTTGGTAATGAAGATAGCATCCATAATATTGTTGGAGAAAAAAATCCCTCTTTCTGTGTCCTCAGGAAGTTTTCCAACACGTATATTTCCCAAGGGGAAAAAAATCCCCATATATACATAAAATTTCTGAATGGAGAGCTGTCACACGTGCTTTAGAAACAGCCACAAAATCTACTTAATATTCTAGTGCAGGTAGTCAATTAAAAGCATATCAAGCAGAAACTGTCACATTTTGCTTATCAGTGCGGTGTCATTACTTGATGGAATTTGGGAAGCCTTCATCATTTCTTTTGTCTTTCATTATCCTGAATGTTGTTATTGGAGAGGTCACGCTTTCCAACACAGTGCTTAGGAACTGATGTATCTGCTAGAGAAAAGCACCAGTCAGACTTAGCATGGAAAACCAAAAAGCTGGTCTTCCTTGCCCTGTTGTGTCATCCTTGTTTCTAGCCAAGATATTCACTTTACTTTTTTCAGTATTTGTATGATGACATTGAGACAGATAAAAAATGAAAACAATGTTTGAGACTGCTTAAGTTTTTGCCTTATGTATTGGATCTCACCCATATCCAGAATTTGATCTAGGTTGCTGGAAAAAACTGGAAAAATCCAGTTGTTTCCAAATCCATTTTTTTCCAAAAAAAAAGGAAAAGGTTTTTTTTGCAGTTTGCAGGACAGTAGCAGTTGGATCAAATCTGTAGTGTTACATCTCAAAAAATAGTGCAGATCACTGTACATACAGTATAAGATAACACAATGAGTATGATACTGTGAGAGGTGTGCTTGGCACTGCACCCCTTTTGAGCCATCCCCCCATGGTCACCATGGCACTCTATAAATTATCTGATATTTCTGAACATTTGTCATCTCTGGTCACAGATGCCTGTTGCCTGTAACTTTGACTGAAGCAGCCACAGCGATATCAGTGGTGGTGTTGATGTTGAGTTTTTGTCCTGTGTGTAATTTGCCAAAGCAATTACACACAGTCATCAGAAAATATTTCTACCCAAGGAAAGAAAGGGAATGTAGATAATTTTGCTTAGAAACTGATGCATTTTTGAGAGAGGTTAGCAGGGGCTAAATAAACAAAATTAAATGACATTTGGGGTTTTTTTCATTTTAATTCCACTGAAACAAATTCTTTTTTTTTTTTTTTCCTGCCACTGACTGAAACAGTAAAAAAGACCATTTGTGTAGCCATTGCTTGGCTTGGGTCATTTTCAGACGTATATGTGCTGCAGGGGCAATGTGGTTGGATGTGCTGGTTCCCCACAGTGGGAGCTCCCTCCTCTGTGAAACTCTGCCATGAAACTTGAGTCTTTGTGTTGAAATGCTCTGTGGTAATCTCCCATGCTGAATTCTGTTAGTAGGCATCCTCAGTGGGTACTGGTAGCCATGGCTGCCATGATTTAACAAAGTTTTCAAACCATGCAGAATTCAGAGCAGAAATGGTTATACTGAGGTCACAGCAGCTATGTGGGTAGCTGCCTTGCTGATCCAGGGCTCTGGAGATCAGGTGGAAGGATTTAGTGTACTAGGCAGTTTCCAGCAGTGTCAGGTCATGTTTTGCAAACTCTGTTTCTTGTTCTTCTGTGCTCTTGTAGACGGGCACAAAATCCCGTACGTTATTTTCAAGATAGCTCTTAAATGCAACAGGTCAGCAAAGGGCAACACCTCCCAAAAAAGGCTGATCAGTTGTGACTCAGTAGCAACAGAAACATGCAGTTTATGGAGACCCAAGGACTGCTGGCTCTGGATGGACAGTGTTAGAAACCTTGTATGTGTTTCCATACCTCCTGGCCAGTTTTCTGAAACCCTGTTTGAGCTCACAAATATGTATTTAGGCACCAGAATTAAAATACTTTGCTTTTCCAAAGGTGCTGGGTGCCTCTTGTCGACGGCAGTTCCATTTGTCCTTTCTTGGTATAATGTTTATTTCAGGTTCTTAGTGGGTCGGTGGATTTAGGAAACTGCCTTTAACCATTCTGATTGGACCATACTACTTACTTTCCCCAAACCACCCACAACAAACATGGCAGTGAACTGATCCAACAGCTTTGTAGTCTACATGAGCAATTCTTCCCAGGTATTCTTACCTGCTTGCATCCTTACTGTTTGTGTTTCAAGAGTGTTTCTCTGGTGGCTAGTTCAGGATAAAGCCTAAGCTAGTTAAAACTGTTAACTGAAGTTAGCAAGGCACCTTGATGAAAAATTATGTTTTGAAAAATCATCTTTCAGATAGACTTCAATAAAAAGCAGTGTTTGGCACCTGTCATACCTTTGGGTTGAATTAATATTTTAAGTTTAAAAAAAAACCCATTTTCTCACTACCTTTCAGAATTTGCAACCTGCCACCTTCCTATTTCAGCGGGGGAAAAAAACAGCTATAGAGCTTTGTGATTACAAAAAGGTGGAAATTTTGTAAATGCAGGGTTCCACTTGCCCATTGATTTGTAAGAGTTGTCGTGTTCACTGTCCTTGAAGTCTTTCACAGATCTGATTATCATTTAATTAACTGATCTATCTTTTTCTTATAATTAATGAAATACATAAATATTTCTTTATTGCTATGTGCTAGTGACTTGCTAGTATGTGTAGGGTATATTAGGCATCTAGGTGAAGCTTTATCTGAAAGAAGAATTAGAAGTGGTTAAAGTGAGTTTGAACTTGTTTATTTTGTCAGTCTGCAGAGTGATAATCTTCTGGCTTTGTGTTATTTATTACTTACTGCTCATACAGTAAAAAATGTGATGTTTACTGTTCTTTAAAACAAGATTTATAGGAATGAATGGTGAACCACAGTGGATGCAGAACACCGTCCTCACAATTTATTGGACTGTAAAATACAAGGCAACTAAAATAAGACCAAGCTTTTTCATCAAGGGTAGCTGTTAAGTTTTAAAAGAAGTAACAGTACCTGGTCCCATGCCATTTTGACTGCAGGGATTAATTATACTGAAAATCAACGTAGGAAAGAATCAGCTTTATTTTGGCTCCTAACAGCTTGTCTATGTGGTGTGAACTGTAGCAATGTCAACTCTGCTGTCACTGGGAGCATCTAGCACAAAAATTAAGAGAATGCAAGCAGGAAACAAAGAACCTGGCATTCACCCTTTACCAAGGAGTCCTAGGTCTGTAATTTTTACACAGCAACAGAAAACAGGCTGAATAATGATCCAGCAAATCACAGGTTATGCAGTATAGAAAATAAAGCAATCTCCTTCTAACCCTGTAGATCCTTGTCATGGACTGCTGCACAGACACACACATTCCCTCCTTGTCAATGCCTCTTACAAGTGTATTCATCCATGCAGAGCAGTTCACAGAAAGGAATATCAGGATTTTTTTCTCTGCTATTCCCCTTGAAACATTCCTCTGTCAGTGTGATTCCTCAGAGTTACACAGAAAAATATAGCAATTAGTCACAGAAGTATTCTGATAGACAGCATAGATTGCTAAGCAATCCCTGGAGAATACCCAGCCCAAGTGGTCACATCAGTGGTCTTTAGGAGAGGGAGGCAGCACCAGCATTGCCCAGATTTATAGTGTGATTTTAGGATTTTTCTCTCTAAACCAGTGTGAACCAAGTGAAATTTCAGGCTCAGGAACCTTCATGCTGACTCCTACCTGATAATGAACAGAATGCACACTGCAATACCCTTTTCCAGTTCCTCTGTCTCTAAAGAGACATTCAGTGATGGGTTTCCAGGCCACCATATCCCACCTTGATCAAAGTCAAAGGACTAGATGCCAAATGATAAACAAATTCCTCCCATAGGATGTTGTTTTGACAATCAACAGTTTCTTTTATGAGGAATTTTTTTGGGGTTTTTTTCTGCTGCTTATTTTTTTCATTAATCTGTACCAAAAAGCTTCACCACCCTTCAGAAATTTTCAGGTTTTTTAGAGATGTTGTTCCAGCTGAATGTGAAGGAACATATAGTGATGAAGTGAAAGTCTCCAGAAGACAGCAAAGGCAGCCATATATTCATGCTCAAGGCACTACCTGGATTCTCTGTAATTTTTAGGCTGAGCAGTTATGTGACTAAATAATATCTGCAGTGCTATATCCTGCCATTTTGTGTTGAATTTGATTATCTGAAAGCCTTGGATCACGTGGCTAGAGATGCTTCCACAGTTTTAGCATAAGAGAAAATATCAGTTTCTTTCTGGGCCTGGCCACCTCTCTGCAACTGCTCCATTTGACATCAGGTACACATGAGGCTGAGATACACAGATCTGAAGAGTAATCAGGATACCACACAGGGAACACTCATGAGTTATCTTAGCAAATAAAATGAACTAATTTAAAAACCAAATACAAATGCCACAGAAATGGTAACCATAAGTTAACATTTCAATGAATGCTCAAATAAATTCAATGAGAGTCAAGAAGAGAGGTTTGAAAGAGAGACTGTCAGTCCACAGTTTTTCCACTGGTTCTTTCATATCACATTGTGTAAGATGCATTTCTATATTTTCCAAATAAAAGGATACTGCTAATTTTTGGAACAGTAAGAGTACAAAGGACATCTTTACCAGTACCAGGACACTTTTATTTTCCAGAGAAAGGACTGGGACCCTGCAAGCTTGGAGGATGCAGGATATGAGTCTGTAGCAAAGCAAGAGCATACATTTTATGTGGTGATGCAGCTGCATAAATCCTGAAAGATTCCGTTTTTACCCTTAATTTGGTGTCTGTAGTTAGTGGGTATAATAAGGCCATATAATCCAACTAGCCCTAATACGATCAGGCTAGGAAGGTAAGGAGATGAAAGGATAGGTATTCCCCAGTGACCCACACTGCTAAATTGTTAGCATAGTCCCTAGCAGTTTTGGTCCATGACAACAAGTATTTTTCCATACAGTTCCTGGACACAATTCAGTGAAGACCACAGGTCAGAAACTTTTTCAAACAACTGACATGGATGAGGCCACACTGGGATGACAAGCCAAAGACAGCTTAGCTGTGCATACACTAACCATGTTGCTCACTTTAGGAAAGCCAACAGACCTTGAACAACTTTACTTGTCAGTAAATAACCCCTCTTGATTCAGTTGTCTTAATTGTTTCCACTGGGCAAGGGAGGTGAAATAGGTGAAACCCATACAAAGACTGTAAGATGGGACATGGTATGGTATCTTTTTAAGGACTTGAGTGCTTTCATATCCTAGTTGAGTTGTTTTTAATAAACTTTGGATTTAGAGAAAGGCTGCAGGTACCAAGGCTTTAACTATCTTGCTCATTATTTGTACATTCCATAGTTATTTTCCTGAATACTGGGGAAAGTCTTTTCCATGAATTGATAGCATGTGTTATTGGTCAGCATTACCACATACAGCTCCTTATCAATCTCTACTTTGGTCCTGAGGCACAAGATGCTGCCATCAGCCAGACATCTACGTTGTGGCTGACTTCACCTGAAGTAGTCATTCCTCTGCTTTGCAGCCCATGGAGAGAAAGTAGCTGTAGTTCAGCTACAGAATCAGTAGTTCAGCTGACACCTAAAAGTGACACCAACAGACACCTATAGTATGAGAAACTGCAATAAAAACATTATTATAAAAGCTGCTATGTAGGGCAGGCTGTGACAGATACCTATATTGTAGATAATCAAACCCACACTATAGTTATTTGGTTCGATGTTGTCTCAAACTTTAGAAAAATTGGTTACCTGTTTGTTGTTCTTTTTTTGAAAAAGGGGGATTTGATGAACTCTTTATGGTCAACTGTCCATCCATGAAGCAGTTCAACTCCTTGCACTACTGAGTCTCTTGTGAAGCCTGAGATGTATTTTTCTTTAACTGACTTTACTTCAAATTACCCATGTCACATGTGCAATGTATATCTTTGCACGTCACTACATAAGCACAAATATTAACTGCAGAATGTAAGTTGGAGGTCTCTTCTTTATTGGGGCAGGTATCTATTTTGTTGTTTCATATTTAGTGATAAGTAACAACTGTGAATGTTGGAAGGCTTATTCCAAATGCATATACAAAAGCCTGGGCATTTGTTGAAATGGATTAAATCTTCTGACTGAAGTATCAAGCTGTAAAGATTAGACAGGTTGACCATTTGCTGTTATGTTTTTTAGACTTTCAGTATTTTCTCTTTTTGTTAGAAATTGAAGCATCTGTGTGTTTTTAGTACATCAGCTTTTGGAACCAGATAGAACCATGAAATGCAGAGTCAAGTAAATCTAAAATCACCAATACCATTGTTACTAATTGGTATCCTCATTAGCAAGCTCAGCAGATATTCTGGAAATGAATGTATATATACAAAGACACAGTAGCAGACTTGAGCCCATAATTTACAATGAATAATTTATTCAATTAATTTATCTTGCTTTTCAGCAAAGCAGATTACAATTTCCTTAAATTTATCTATTATTCAAACATGTTCAATAAAAAATGCTTTTTGTTTTCGCTGTATAGACTGATTACAAATATTGTAGCATTGAATTGGGTTGTTAAATTGTGATTGTTTGGACAAGTCAAGTAGCATACTTTGTTTCATTAATCTGATGGACTGACAAGCAAGCACTTAGGGCTCATACCTCTGCCAGCGGGAACTTAAAATTTCCAGTCAGCAGGTATTCAACATGCAAAAGTTTAAGGAACAATTATTCTGGCCAGGAAAGGTCAAAAGCAGTGGAGTCCTGGACCACTTATACTAAAGGTAGCTCTGTCTAAGTCTTGTAAGTGTAGCAGAAGTGAATTCTTAAGAATACCAAAATATCAGTGGGCCTTTTTTTATTTAGAGCTGTAAGTGTGTAAGTGACTGGCATGGAAGCACAGTTGCCTATGCTGTACTTCTTTGTGGGGTGATTTCACCATGGCAATCAAGCTAGGCATTCTTATTTACTTGCTTTTCTCAGGTTCTCCCCCTACCCCCCTTTCTTTTTAGTTTTACAAATGTTTTCTTTCTGAACTTCTACGAAGATTGGAGTTATTTTTAAATTTATTTGACATTTCAGGCTGCTGCTTTAGCAAAAGATGTTCTGCCAAACCCTAGCTACAAGTTGCACTTGTGTTAAAAGGAAAATGCCACTTTGCAGGACTAAAATGAAAGAGGAAAGAAGTAAGAAGTTGTCTTGAAATTTAGGCACAGGTTACTTTCATGTTACAGCACATGGTGCACTGGTGTTGCATATCTTTAAAAAAAAACAAACATGGTATCACAGAATACTTGAGTTGGAAGGGATCTTTAAAGATCGTCTAGGACAACCCTCCTGCAGTGAGCAGGGATGTCTTCATCTAGATCAGGTTTTCATGCCACTGGTATTCTTGGAGGAATGAGACCTCTGATCAGTGGTGTAGCAGGTGCTCTTATGCTCTGAGCCCTCTGCTTCCCCCTGGCACAGCTGCTCAAGATGCTCATGTAGCCTTTTTTAGATGTATATTCCCATTAGATGGGAAGATCTCTATGGCAAGATTGGAGCAGACCTCCAACCCTTTGAGAAGAAATTCACCTCTTCTTGTTCTGCTGTGTTTGCAGCTCTGCTGTGGGGCCAGTTAGAGCCCAGCTGGGTGGGGAACCCGCAGCCTGCTGTATGCAGTATGCTCACAGCCATCCCAATTAGTAGCAGTGTTAGGCTCTGGATGTCCTACAAACACCATTCCACAGCCCAGCAGGCAAGCAGAATTTGCAGCCATGGCAATAATGACATCTGGGTCATTACACGCAAAACCAACAGTTTGTTAGAATAGACTGCGATTTTTAAGCAATTTTTTTCCCCCACTGGTTTGGTGTCTCTTTTTGTGTGTGGTAAGTATTCTATATTTCAAAATGGAAATATTCTTTGTAGTAGTTAATATTGAATCTGTACTGCAGAGTGATCACTGGAAGTTGTTGTGGGTTTTATTTTACACTCATTTTTTAGGGTTTGCTTAACCAAATTCTTTTACAGTCTATTCTTGGCCAAACAAGAAACTGAAATAAATGGTACGACCTGTGTTTAGTAAAAATAATTGGAAATTTAGATCTTAGCTCTACAAATCAACTGCACACAGGTGATGTGGAATACAGGTGGTGAATCTCAGTGAATACTTGTGAATATGAATACTTGTTCTTTAGAAGACTCATGGCCTCTTGGTGGACATCCCACAGTAAACATCAGACACATTGTTGAGAACATTTTGCATGTTTATGCCTAGAAATAAAAGTAGAGCTTGACTTAAATAATGAGATCTTCAAACTAGATTAATGACTATTTGCTGGGAGCTCTGCAAAAAGTATTTCCTTTCTGTTTTCCACTCTGTAGTTCTTAAGTGAATGTCAGCCACAAAGCCGTAAAATAATGGATAGTGAGATCCTACTCAAATATTTGATCATCAAATGTAGCAGCATTTGATAAATGAGGAGACAGAAAGTAAGAACAAAGAGAAGGGACCATAAGCTAAAGGCCACTGGTAGTCACATCAGAGTCTGGATTTACTTCTAAATTCTATTAAGGAAAAAAAAATAATGAAATATAAATAAGGCAGTATGAGTGAACTTGTAAGAATGACTTAGAACCTCTAAAAGAGCAAAAGAGTATCCTTAAAGAGTGTTTGGGCACAAGAATAAAAATATTCTGCCCAAGGAAAGTCTGTCTTTTTTATTCATCCTCCCCTTTGTGTCTTTTTCTCCTTTTCTTTGTCTTTAAAATGTTCTGAGTATAAGCATGTTCATTGAAAACATGCTTATAATGGAACTGTTTCTAAACAGCAATTGATGAGGCTTGTCTTTTGGTGCTGTAAATTTCTATGACCTGAACTTCTGGTCACACACCATGTCTGCTTTTGAGAGGCAAATAACTATCAAATCAGGTAGCAGAACTTGATTTGTGCATGGAAGAATCACTGGTCCTAGCTTTCCTTTCCCTTACCTTTCCATCTTTGGTTCAATATTGAAAAGTATCAGACCGTGAAGGAATTGTGTCACATACAACTTTGTATTGTTGTAATTTTTCTCTCAAGTGTGGTATGAGTTCTGTCTTTATTTAAAAAAAATATAAAAATCTGAAGTCTGAATCTTTTCTAATTCCCTGTGACTGATATAAGAAGCAAAGAAGAATGTGACTGCAGGAGGTAGTTGTAACATTTTACCTGTATGTGTCATGGGTTTAGATGTGACTTTTTTTTACTGTTCATCAAGATATATAAGAAAAAGTGGAATAATGCCTGATCATTGCACTACTTCTACAAATACCCAGCTTCAGTGGGGCTGTGTTCCACGTTTAAAACAGTCCTATCTGTAAAATGAGTTTAAGTGCCTCCAAATGTGGCGGGTGGTAAATGAAGCATTAAAACTTGTCTGCAAGGAATTTACTGCAGTTATTGAATGTAAAGAACCTAGCACAAGTATCCTCTAGAATGTTTGAAGTATTGTATTCTCCTAAGGAATTAGTGCAAAAGAATTCATTTGATGAAAATTTCTGTTATTCCTAATACCTCACCTTCTTCACAATGTTGGGCCAAAGTCCATTGAAATCTTTCCAAGGGCAGAATGCAAATGCTGGGAACATTTCCAAGTTCACATGGGACATCTTTCTTTTTACTTCTCTATTCGCAGATTGAGAGTTTTCCTTGACTTTCAGTTAAGCTGTTAAAATAGTGGATTCTGATTAAAGAACAAAAAAGATGCAACAGATTGGGGGTGGGCACCCTCTGAAGTCTGTGGGAGTTTTGGAGCATGCACAGGGGATGAGTCTATCCTTGCTTAATCACTTTATTGTGGATGATTATTTTTTCTAATCTTGACTTGCAATTAGTGTGTTGCACAAATTACCTCAACAAAATTAAAAAAAATAAAAAATATTCTATTCATAGAATGACAGAATGTTTTGGGTCAAAAGGGGCCTTAAAGATCATCTAGTTCCACCCCCCCTGTGTTGGAATGGACACCTCTCACTAGACCAGCCTGGCCTTCAACAATTCCAGGTGAGGGGTATTCACAGCTTCCCTGGGCAACCTTTGCCAGTGTCTCACCACCCTCACACATTAAAGAATTTTGTCCCAGTATTAAGCCTAAATCTACTGTCTTCCATTTTAAAGCCATTACTCCTCGTTCTATCACCTCATTGCCCTTCACCGAGTCATTACAGAATTATTGAGGCTGGAAAGTACCTTTGAGATCAAGCCTCTCCCCAGTCTTCCTGTAGGCCCCCTTAAGGTACTGAAAGGTACCTACAAAGTCTCCCTGGAGCCTTCCTTTCTCTAGGATGAAAAACTCCAAGTTTCTCAGCCTGTCCTTATATGAGGGGTTCTCCAGCCCTTTGGTCATCTTTGTCTCCCTTCTCTGGATTTGCTCCAAGAGCTATATATCCTTTTTATGGCGGGAGCTCCACACAGTGCTCCAAGTGTGGTCTCACTAGAGCAGAGTAGAGCAGGTGAATCACCTCCCTTGACATGCTGACCATGCTTTTGTTGCAGTCAAGGATCCTGCTGGCTTTGTAGTCCTCAAGCATATACTGCCAGCTCTTCTTGTCAAAGGGCAGCTCCAAGTCCTTCTCCTCAGAGCTGTTATTCATGCATTTGCTTGTTCATTTGTGTATCCTTGTTTCTGTTACAGGGAGTTCAGAGCATTCACCCCATAAGTGGAAGCTCAAAAGTCACAAGAAGTAGTATGATCACTAATGGGCTTTTGAACAGGTTCAGTATTGCTCCATTTACTCCATTTGAATTTGTTTACAAGAAACATCTATTTTTGCTTCAGTGTTCTCATTATGGCTTCCTTGCCAGTCACACATACATATGTAACAAAAGTGCCTCCTTCAGGTCCCCTGAGTGGTACCATATGCTGAAAAAAACATATTAAATTTACAAGCCAGATTTCATTGGCTACTTGCCCTCCATTTTTAAAGTGATTTGTTAATAAATAGAGCTCAGCATCACTACTCAATCTGCTCCACCTCTCCCAAGGTAGCTAGTAAATAAAAAATTTAGCTCTCAACCCAGAGGGCAGCCTCAGGTCAACATTTTGCAGCAATTGCATGATTCCTAAGCTAATTACCAAGCAAAATCTCACAGATTGCTGCAAAGTCTCTTTTCCCAGGGACGTTTTTCTTGGTTTCTTTTTCTCCTTTTCCCTTTCCTTCATAAACAGCCTGCAATCACTCTTTGTAGTCCAGACCCTGTTGCTCTTTTAGGAGCTTTCAGGCACAATTGCCCAGAGCCAGGAAGACTTGACATTTAAAAGGTCTTGACATTGTTCAGGGGATTTTACCCAGAGTTGGACAAGTGCAAGAAAACTCAATAAAGGGGCCATTGTACCCTGCCAGTTCAGGGTTAGCTCTGCTTCGCGTTACTGCAGCCCCACTGCCTGACAGCCTGGCTTAAAGGGTCATGGGTTCAGTACTGGTATTATTTAGGCTGAGGCCTGCTATGACTTAATGGAGAAAAGAAGTCTTTATCACCAGCACACAAATGCGTGGGCTAAAGGAAAAATAATTTTAATTAAGCTGGGCTCTAGTGGATATCTTCTGTGGTGGGTACTTTTTTCATAAGTTTCTTTGGTAACACATGCCCACAGGACTGGTCATGTAGGGCAGATGGCAGCTAGAGCCTCCTCCATCAGCTGATGAACTTGAGAAGTTCACCCAAGCACACCCCTCCCTTTTGCAACAGTTTGCCTTCACTTTCTGACTGCTTGCTTTGTCTCCCAGTCCAGCCTTTCATGTTGACCCTCATGGCTGGGACAGCTTCTCCCTTCACACTTGCCAAATTCTTTTCCTCCTTGCAAAATATCTGAAGATATTGCTGCTCAGAGCAGCATTCTGCTTGAGTGGCACTGGCACCATGCTTGTCTGTGTCTGGCACAGTATTCTGCACTTTGCTTGCAAGTTTTGTTGGGAGAGAAGTTGTCATATCTTCATCTTGCTTCATAAAAAGGACCTTATTATAACATTCACAACATATTCTTTTACTTGGCACATGATTTAAAAGGACTACTTAGTATATGGAATTGAGTTTGATTAAGAAGCACAGAATCTATCCTTAAAGCATAAACCATCAGTGAATGCACCCTATAGGATAACTTAAAAAAGTGTAGTACTGAAAAAAAAAATGTACCTTTCACCTTCTGGAGTGCTCTGAGCCAGGCGAGTTAGGTGTTGGCTCCAGCAGTCTGACGGCTTAGAAAGATCTTCTATCTCTCCATAGGTTTTTGGTTTTTTTCTTTAGGATTTCTCGATTTTTTTTTTCTTTTCTAAGATTAAGGGCTCATCATGGTCTTCAGTCCCAGCCCTGATGCTTGCTAGGAAGCATCAGAGCACTTTATCATGAGAAACAGAGTACAGAATAAAAACTGGTACTTGCGGTGCTGGATGTATTTAGTTACTGCACCTGCCATTGAGTACTTCTTTATTCAAAACATTGTCAGTACAAAGTGTGTCATGAGATCTAGAGATGCTTCAGCTCAGAATTAAAATCAGTAGGATAAGAGAATTTAAAGAGGAGGCATGGTACATAAATACAGGCTTAGAGAAATCAAAGGTTCTGCGGTTTCAGTAAGAGCATGACATACAGTTGCCTGTATTGGAAGAGAAACAGCAAAGAGTCATATTACAAGACAAACAGAAGAGAAACATAAATGGTAAGCCCCATAGTAGATTTGCATGTGTTGCTTCAGAAAATAAAGATATCTGTGACCCTTCTTTGTGTCTGCCATTTCTCTGGAGCCATTTCTCATGGTTCTTATGTCTGTGGCGATAACCATGGTAAAGATGAGTTTGACAAGTGTAGAAGATGCAATGGTATTGCCTCACAGATGCTAACATACTCACTGGGTCTTGTAGGTTGGCTAAAAGAGGCTTGAAACTGATGGCATTTTAGAGTTTGGATCTGGGAGCTCATGAAGATTTGAACTAAGAGATGAGCATCCCCAGGATTTGACCTGAGGATTCTTATAACTTATGAGGCTCAGATCTTTAGCTTGGTGTTTATGTGACTTGTGCTTCCACTTTTACTAGAAGCCTGTACTGGGGGTAAGAGAGGAAGCAAAAAATAGCAACAAGGGAAGGCCTAAAAATGTGTAAGTTAATTTCACATTTTCTTGACATCAAGACCTTCTTTTGTGATTAAGGAAAAAAAATTTAACATAGAAAATGCATGAAGTCTTTTTTTGGAGGGATTTGTTCCACATCCTAGCAGGTTCTTCAAAAGATAACACACTTGCATGCAGGCAAGCACTGCTGGATTGCATCCAGCTCTTTACCCCTCCTCACCACCCACATCTGGAGCTAGTAGGCAGGCTGTGCAGCAGGTGCGCTAGGATGGGTCTGGGTTTGAATCAGGCTGCTTTCCTTTTTTAATGAATCTTGTTAGTGAAGTGGTTTATTTTATCTTTTCATGAGGAGGAACACTTGACTTGTTATCAAGTAACATGTCATTAATCCAACTGATTGCTGGAACCTGCTCAGTAAAAGAAAAATACACGGGAATAGTAAGAATAACAGCAGCACGCAGCTTGGTGTTCACCTGCATGCACACACATACAAAGGTCTTTACAGGCACTGAGTGGCACCTGCATGACATGTCTCCATCTTTCTCAGTCTAATTTAGCAGGTGTACCCTGTGGGGAGTTGTTTTTTTTGTTTTTTGTTTTTTTGTGGTTGTGCACCAGTCCTAAGTTTAATAGTCACACTGCGCTTAGACTCCCTGTTGTCTAAGGATCATGGAGCGTACATTTGTGAGGTTGGATTATTGGTGGCGGGGTAACTTCTTTTTAAACAAATACATAGGCTGAGATGAAGGCTTTTATTAGGGGTCATGTAAGGAAACACTGAAGTGAAAAAATAAAAAAGAAATCCAAACTTGCCTTTGAAACTTTTTTGTTCCTCTTAGGTATATCCTAGTAGCAATATCCCAGTCTGGAGGGATTCAGGTATAACAAGTTCTGTAGTAATTTAAAAACAAAGAGACATAAGAAAAACTGAAGAGCAGGCAAGCCCTGCCTGCCAAAGACCCCTTTCTTTTGGTTCTTCTGAAGTTTAAGGTAAATGCAGTTAGATTAATTAATTAATGAATGTCATTTAGCTTAATTACTTTCTAACCTAAGTATTGATTCCAGAATTTTAAACTCAATTTGACAGTAATTTTAACCTAATTCATGTTGACATTTGTACAAATAGTGGCTGCAATACTTTTATGGAAAATTAGCATAAGCATTTCAGATGTGTTTCTACATGACCTTGTTGCAAGTGCAGGATTTGAAACATTTTTGTAAAATGCTGCAGTTTTGGAGAAAGATCTTTCTGTCTTTTATTTGGCAAAATTCCTATTGTATTTAATAACAATTTTGCCCGCAAAACATTTAATGGACATCACAGGATTTTGTGGTCATTTTTTGTAAAAGGAATACAAAGTTATTGTAATTGACAATGATACTCATCATCTGTGGTTTCTTTTTCTTGTTTTCTGTTTTTTTTTAAGTTGAAGTGGACAGATGTACCTGAGTTTGGTTTTCCTGTAGATTTGGTTACTCACAGAGGTAAATTAATATCTAAGAAAAAATAAAAGAAAAAAGAGTAATTTTTATTTCTCTAAATTTGCAGTTTTATGTCATGCCATCATTGAAGTTATTGAAAAATTCATTTAAAAATAACCAAAAAACCTTCACAAAAATCCATCTCTAACCCTTCTTGTATTCAAATACTGTAAAATACTGTAAAAAAATCTTTAAACTACAAGTTTTATATTCTACTAAAAGCAAAAATTTTTTTAGCATGCAGTACCTTGTCATCTAGAAGTAAAATTATCCAAAAGCTAGTGGAAATTAGCCATGAATTTCCATTGTTAGTGTTCTTGAGAATACAGCAGATCCCATCCTGATAGGTTCTGAGTACACAGTTTCCTGGCAGGGAGTTGTGCTGAGCACATTTCCCACCTCACATGGGTTCGTAGTCAACTCGTTTTCTTCTGCATATGGTGAAATAAAACCTTCTTAGCTTGTGGGTCAGTATGATGCTGGCCAGCCTGTCTAGCAGCAATTATCTGTCTGACAGTGAAATCAGTCCTAACATTTCAGCAGCGTTCCTTAAAATCCCCCATCTCCAAAGAATTTAGGTATTTTTTCCCATCAGGAATTAAATGCTCACAGTGCTGCTCAACAGAATGAAAGCCAATTTACAAGAATATTATGACACACGGACGGTATTTGCATGAAATCAAGATCATAAGGTATTTTTATCACTAGTTCCAGGGAGAGCTGCTTTTCTTTTCTCTAACCTTTGATATGCAAATAAACATTTCAGGCACTAGAAATCTCTTATTATAAAAATTGACCTATACCTATTCATCCTGAAGCTTACGCTCTTTTTAAGCTACCTCTGCAGATAAATCTACAAATAATTTGCTAGCTAAACTTCTTCTGAAGTATATGATTATAAATGTTCCAGTCAGTTTTTGGAAAGGGCATACATTCTTGCAGGCCCACAACACATGGTGTTTTAGCTGTACACACCAGAATTTCTCTGTTAAAAGCACATTTCCATTAGCCATTCTATAGTTTTATATCACAGTTTTATATTGCTTCCATGGAAAGGTACAAAGTCCAATAACTGTGCAGTATGTATTTCCTGAGCTTTTCCATGTTTGATGAGTGACAAGAAAACACTGAAGCTCAATTTTCTCAAAGGTGAGAGAATCACATAAAATATTCTCCTCAGTCCGTCGAGTATCCCTCCTCTGAGATTAAGAGGTAAGAAAAGACAATGGTGGGGAAAAGAAGTGTTAGGTTGTGGCATGGCAACTTTCCAAGTAGTTATGATAAATCAGCATTGTTTGCTGCTTAGTTTGCTTCTGAAGTTAAACAGAATTATGCATTATCCTAAAGCAACTGGGGAGTGGTTCCCCAGGCTGCTTCTCACAACAGTGTTTTAAGGAGGTATAATACAATCTAATATCACTTTTAATTAAATTAGCCTAGAAGGCAAAGGGTATGTACTTGCTAATTTTCAGAGCTGCAGCTGAAAAGTAAACATTGCCAAGCTGAGGGCAAACAGTGTTTTTGTAAGGGAGAAGTCTTTTATAGGAATATTTTTTCTTTATAAATTAGACACTAAATGCTTTTTAATTAAGTACTTAAAAAAATTATTTATTGTTACTGTATGTTCTTTTTAAAGTTGTCGTTCCCTATCTTTGTTTCTCATGGTTGACAGTAAACGATAAAGAATGTAGCTCAATGTCACATGGGGGAAAAATCCTTTATCTCTGAGAAATCTTGTCCTAAAAGCTCATGTATGTTTCCAGAATGCTGATAGGTAAAGTACAGTTTGAAGGATGAGCACGACTATTCGTTTGGATTATTGTGGGACTAGACTTTGGGATTCAGTTTTCCAGAGGGTGGGAGCACAGAAGTATCAGATAAAGCACTTACTGATAGCATTTTGTGGGATGTAACAGGAATCAGGGTGAATTCTGGACATTTTAGCATAGAAGAAATATATATGTACGTTGGGCACATCTGTTAAAGAAGTGATTTTAGAAAATGAAAGTATCTCTTGAAATAAATGGTATCTCTTCTTCAGATGCCTCAGGATGCAAACCAGTTGCCATAGAGACATTTTATTTGAAATGAAGGAACAGTAAAAAAAACCCAACATAAAAATGAAAGCTGGTGAGCTCCTTTGAGGCAGCAGGATCTCAGTTAAGTCATAGACCGCTGAGTAGACCAAAATAGGTGAGGAAGCCACTTCCTACATGTTGTGGAACATCCATCCTTCCTATCTGTGTTTGGAGAACATCCTGTGGCTCTGACTTGTGTTAGTGCAAATTACCCATCTGAAGGGTGATGGGGGAGGAAATTACAAGTACTTCAGTTACGCCTTTGGCTAGTGGGGACAGCCTTTTTTTTTTTTTTTTTTTTGTCTCAAAAATACATTTTTGAAGTCTTACTAGAAAAGGGGGTAAAGGTCTTAATTTTTTGGAAAAGGATGACTGCAGGATGGAATTCCCTGCAGCTTTAGCATCTGAATGCCCTTCTTAGCTGACATTACTGGAAGGACACAGACACTTGAACTCTTGGTATTTTCTACAAGTTTGCCTCTGCTTCATTACAAACTGGAACTAATCCAAAGCCCTTCCAGGTTGATACAGAATATTCCCGTTGAAGTTTCAGTGGGCTTTAGAGCAAAGTATATGTTTGTATTAGAATGTTTGCATACTTGAGGTATCATTTTTTCTCCTTAACATCCAATGTTCATTACAGAATATTAACATTCTGCTGGTGCTGGGTGGTTTTATTTCCATCTATACATATATTCAGGAGACATTTTCCAATTTTTCATGAAAATAAAGCTAATGCATTTTCATATTTTAATGTAGAATGTTCTTACATATTAGCTTATAACTTGGGGTTCATTTGATTTCTACCTTCTTCCTCCCTCTTTTCCATGCTCCCACAGGATGCTTATCACTTTCTAGCTTGGTATTTACACCTTGAATTACACCTTCTTTTGTTTTTAGCTATAGAAGAATTAATATGTTCAACAATGCAAAGTTGTGTTCCATTCTCTTTTGTGTATTTCATTGTTGTAACTCTAAAGATGCATATTTGCTCCCCTGAAAGTTCTCTGGTGTGACAAGAATGATGTACGTATGGAAGAGAAGAAAATTTTTGTTAAGGAGAGAAGCAGACAGTAGTTCCAGACAGGCTCTCTAATTATATCTATTGCAGTGAATCACTTAGTTTTGATTTCTGTCTGCAGAACTACATATTTATGGACAGGCATAGAAAGCCATAAGGCTCATTTATACAGCTCTTATGTTTTCCCTTAATAATCGGAACAGCATTATTACTGACCTGAGGATTCTTACTTTTAAGTGCTTTTATTTCTCTCATTGTATATCTGCTCTTCGTTGGTTTCCTCCTGGTCCCTGATGTGAAAAAATAAAAGCGAAAATGCTAATTGGAGACCAATTTTGTATACAACACTGCCCAACAGCACTCCCTCCAATAACAGATGGGTATTACAGGTTGAATAAGCCATATCATATCATAATTCAAAACAGTAGATATTAATTTTCCCTATTTTTTCTGCATCAGAGTATCATGACCTGAGACAGCATACTGAAGTGAGTGATAATATGAGTGTTTGGGTTGTATATATTTGGAATATATATTATTATGTCTATATTTGGTTGTCTATATATGGAATATATATATATGCTCCAAAGAGCTCTGCACAGATCTCTCCAAATCAGTATCTCTCCAGTTGGTACATGTATGTATATGTATATATGTACATATATATATAGAGAGAGAGCAATTAGGCTGTGAAGGGACTCCAGCACAAGTCCTATGAGGTGAGGCTGAGGGAGCTGGGGCTGTTCAGCCTGGAGAAGAGGAGGCTCAGAGGAGACCTCATCGCTCTCTACAACTACCTGAAAAGAGGGGGTAGCCAGGGGGAGGTTGAACTCTTCTCCCAGGCAACTCTCAGGAAGACAAGAGGGCACAGTCTCAAGTTGTGCCAGGGGAGGTTTAGGTTGGATATTAGAAAGAATTTCTTTATGGAGAGGGTGATCAGACATTGGAATGGGCTGCCCAGGGAAGTAGTGGATTCTCCATCCCTGGAGATATTTAAAAAGAGACTGGATGTGGCCTCAGTGCCATGGTCTGGTAACTGCAGCGGTAGTGGATCAAGGGTTGGACTTGATGATCTCTGAGGTCCCTTCCAACCCAGCCAATTCTATGATTCTATGGTTCCATGATTCTATATATGTATTTATTTATATGTACTTGTTGCCATCCTGGTATTGGCATTTAGAAATAAGGGAAAGATCTGCATGCAGTGATGATTCCACAGATGATTACAAGAGTTAGTGCATTCCAGCCACAAGGAAGGAAGAGATGACTTGGGAGGCTGTTTGCAGTGGAGGCAGAGAACTGTTCCAGGCACAAGTCACTGATAGAGCAGTGCCTGTTATGTAGTGTCTTATTCAAAAAGATGATTAGAAGCTGGGAAATACAAAAGAGAAAAAGACAACTGTTTAGGTCACTGAAAAACTGAAGAGTTGTCTTACAAGGAGGATTAAGAGTCTTGGCTGGCTTACCCTAGCAGAATAAAGTTTAAGAAGGATCTCATTGCTTTTTATAATCATGAAGGAAAGTGCAAGCCGCAAAAGCAAAAAAGACAATATAGAAAGAAGACTAATTTTCATAATTTGGCCTAGAATCAAGATTTAGGCTCAGAATCAGGTTTCCATCCAGTGCAGGAAATAGAGTACTGGAAGTCCTGGACTGAATGCACATAATGAAGATCTCAGTAAGTGTCATGGATGGGATTATGTGACCTGGCTGATGGTAGTGGAGAAGCTGGCCTCCAGAATGGGCAGCATGGGTCCTCTAAACCTGTTTACAGACCACTTAGAAACTGTAATTGCCATGAATTGCTGTGTTCTCTTCAGCTTTGTCTAAACTCCTTTGTTTCATATCATGACGAGCAGAAATAGGAATCTGTGTTGGGCAGGCTTCTCTCTCAAAAATCAATAATGTCAATAACAACAACATAACAATAATACAATAATAACGATGACAACAATAATAATGGACGAAGAATTCTGCACAGATCTCTCTAAATCAATATCTCTCCATATATGAACATACACGGACATTTAAAAGTTATTAAGCAACTTGGTGGGTCCATGTTAAGTTGCTATGGCTTTTATAATGCTTGATGTGTTTTAGTTGCTACCAAAATATCCATATATCCCACTTCAATTGCTTTGGTTCCTGTGTTCATTGTAGCTATAGTCCTAATAAAATAACATTTTCATTTTCTCTGTTAAATAATTCTTTCTCTGCCTCTTGAACTATGGTTACAAAATGCAAAGAATCAAATCTACGATTTAATTATTGGATTTAATATAAGGCTGTAAAGATTTGCAGTAATGGAAACCCAGCACTGTAAAAAACATAATTAGGTAGCCCACTGCTTTGCATACCTAAAAAAACCATCAACTGAAGTAGATCCTCGTTGGCCTTGTTTCTTTCATGCATACTTACCACCCTCATACTTTTGTCACCTTCAAACTTGTTAATGCAACCATGTGATTACATAAGAAAACCACTGTGAACTTTAATCTGATGTTCAGTGCATATAAATATTTCACATGTTCAGAACACTAAACTCAGTTGTGCTGGCTTTGGAATTTTTTGTTTGTATTTATCCATTTTTTCCTTTTCATGGATATTTTTGGGTGGTGTTTTCATCCTTAAAAATGACTTAAGGTAATTGCTTGATTCACCCCTACTTTTCTGAAGAAAAAATCTCCAGTGATGTCCAAACCTTTTCTCTCTTTCTCTACACTCTGAAATCTCCAAAGACATTTTTTTTCTGAAAGACCTCATGCTCTTCCCCTCCTTTCTCTCTCTCTCTCTCTCTCTCTCTCCTGACTCTTTCTTCACCCATCAACACCAATAAAAGCCTTTTGAAGATTTTTAGCAATCTCAGACCTTAAGACACACTCCCAAAGCATTCTACCAGCTAGCAGTTAGTTGTGTTGGAGTTTCCAGAACACAGTAAATAGAGGTTGCTGACATAAATTAAGTGAAGAGGTTGTTTCAGAATTAGACGAACCTGGAAAGCAAGTGAGAGCCCTGCCAACAGGAGACGCTGTTGCTTTTCTATAACCCAGTTACACAAACCCTTGTATTTTGAGGGGTGCTGTAGTATAAGACTGCTACGAAGTCATTGGACCGTGATTCCTGTTCCACCAAGTCGCTTAAATTCTCTCAATCATAATCTGCCAGCTTCTAAAACAGAGCTAATAACTACCCTGGAGTTTTCTAGTACTCATCAGGCTGGGTGCAGTGTTGTTTGGTGTTGGTGTAACACTGGTTTCATTGGGCATAAAAGGAACCTAAGACACAGGAAGGGTAAATAATTCATTGAAGAAGAAGAAGGAGGAGGTGGTGGTGAGGAGTGTAAGTTTTGGAGAGCTGAAGAAGGAGAGGGGAAAAGATCTTCCTCTACCATTGCCTTCTGCATATCCCCCCTGAAAAGTCACATCAGCAGCTCCCTGATAGTTCCTGAGTGGTACCAGGTGATAGTAATGGTCTCTTGCCACCTAAGCTGTTTTTGTGTTTTTGAAGACTCCTGGTTACAGATGTTTAGAAATCATGACCTTTGCCTTTCCCCTTGCCCTTTCCCCTTGCCCTTTCCCCTTGCCCTTTCCCCTTGCCCTTTCCCCTTGCCCTTTCCCCTTGCCCTTTCCCCTTGCCCTTTGCCCTTTGCCCTTTGCCCTTTGCCCTTTGCCCTTTGCCCTTTGCCCTTTGCCCTTTGCCCTTTGCCCTTGCCCTTTGCCCTTTGCCCTTTCCCTTTGCCGTTCCCCCCCTTTCCTTTCCCTTCAATCCTTTCCCTTCCCTTCACTTTTCCCTTCAGTTCCTCTACAGCTGTAAATCTTGGTCTCAGTTCTTAGCCCTTGTGATGTTAATGCTACTTGCCCAATATTCACTTGAATGTTTCCTGAGCTTCTGTCTCCCTGGTTTTGGAATGGGACAATGAGTTTGCTTGGTAGAGCTAGGCTGCCCTCCAAAAGCTCATTTTTTTAAATGGTAGCAAGACTTCTGTATATTATATGTACAGAATATACCCCATTAGGGATATTCTGACTTTCTGTCCTATTTCAATCAAGTAGAATATAGGAACAGCATTCTTTAAAAAAAATGCATTGAAATAGGTGTGCAAGCACAAGAAAATGTGCCTAGAATAAGGAGGAGGAAAAGAAACAGGAAAAGTTGAATCCTTATTAGAAATCTAAGAATGCACTTAATCAGGAAGAAGCCCATACAAAAGCTCCAGCTGAAAGGAAAACTTCAGATGGCTCTTTCACCTTCCCAACAGCCAAACCAATTAGCCACAATCCATAAATTTACAGGAAATGAGGCTCGTTAGTCTTCCTGTGTACAGAACTACTTGTTTTTCAGAGATTAGCACTACAAGGACTAACCTGTGGCAGAAGTGGGTGTAGAATTTAGGCTCTTGCTGCCCTTGGCTGTGCTTTGAGCCTGTTGAAGGCAGATATGCCTCAAATCCCCAGACCCAGCCGACCTGCATGATGAGATAAGAAGCTCAGCCATCATAGAAAATTCAGTTTTTATGTGGACCTACAGCCATTTTTCTGAGATAGCTATCAATTGTTTTTCTGAAATCTTCACCCCCTTCTGAAAGAATCAAAGGCTGCAGCCGTGAGGTCATGAGAATTTCATTTGGAAAGCACTTAAGGCATGTACTTAATATCTAAATTAGATTATTTTGGTGGTCAGTTTCCAATACACTTTTGATCTGATTGTTGGTTGAAAACCCACCTTCGAACGGCTCTGACTGCTTAGGAATAAAGTATTGCCTTATGGAGCTTTCATAATGCAAATTGTGACAGAAACCCCTCATTTCCAATGGACTAAAAAATACCATCTTGAATTTTAAGACTATCTCAGACTGTATTTCCCATTTGCAGACTAAATTGCATTGAAAGAATATTACATTTAGATTATGCATGCACACTTGTTGTGAAAGTCTGTAAAATATCCCTGTGTCTCTGATATTATTCATTAGCAGAGCATTTTAATTACTCTTTGATGCAGATTCACCTTAGATTGTGTTCTTAACAAGTTTAAAATTGGTCTGTTGGCTTTCAAAGTGCTCACCAGTTAAAAGGGTCAGCACCCACTCTAAACCCTCTTCTACCACATGGCTTAAGCAAGTGATGAATTACTTTTCTTCATAGGGCTTCTAATGCTCAAATATATAAACAGAAGTCTGCTTCCAGGGGCAAGTAAAATGGAATGCTATGACAGGTGATGAGGCTTGTATCTACAGCTCTAAGATGAATATGATACTGTTTAATTCATACTTAAGTCTGAAAGCATTTGGAATGATTGGTTCATTAATGAAATGATAATTTCATGCAAAATGTCTGACCATTATTTTTCCTGAAGCAGGCCGCAGTATTGGCCACATATCTTTGTAGGGCTCTTTAAGAATGAATTATTGGCAACTCTCTTTATGTTTGAATTACATTCCTCTGATCCCAAGTGAAAAACAAGCCTAAAGAATGATTACAATAAGCCATCATTTTCCATAGCAGAATGCAATGTAACTTGCACTGAAACATCTAACATACAGAGACCCTTTCCAATGCACTTTACATACCAATTTCATTAGCAGGTGTAATAGGGCAACTATGTTAAATAAGGAAGGATTTATTCTTTCAACTTCTTCTCTATCTGATATTTTGCAACCTCAGTGCAACACTTTAACCTCATGATTCAGCTGTAATGATGTTGTGCGTTCCTCAGAGATATATTTAATCTTTTTACTTAGATAAGTTCTTGGCTGAACATTACAGTTTCAGACAAGTTGAACAGAAGGAGAATGCATTTAACCTAAATGGCATATGAGAAGGAGTGTCTCTGCCCTAGTATTAACCACGATGGTTAACACTGTTAATCGCTTGTCTGAGAACACTGCTAGCTAGCAGAGAATTTAAAAATGCCCATTCAGAACAACATGAGCCTAATCCCTCTAATGAAGCCAGCGATGCCATTTCAGCTAGAAGGGGATTAGACCTATCAAGTACAGTCACCTCTTTTTATTAAAAAATCCCTTTGGCCTTTAACTGGATCCCTGTAATAGCACAGCAGAAGATAATGAAGCAATGTGACATGGGACCTTACAGACTCAGACCAGCTTCTTTGGTCTTTATTGGTATCTGAACAAGTGACCTGATTTTCAGAAATACAAAACATTGGCAGTTGTCTGAACAAGGATCATCATCTGAGGCTACTCAAAGCACTGCTACTTTCTTGTGCTGGGACAGGTCTTCATAATATATGAATTAGACTAAAGGTCCTGGTAGCTGAGATGGAGCATCTCACCTAAAGACAGTCAGGAATTGAGGAATAATGGTCACAAAATGTAGCTTCTTGCAAAACAGCCTGTAACATATTACTATCCAGACAGTCTCCACTATCAGGGAATGGGTAAGAGTGGAAATGGAATGGGTGTTGTCTAGGCTTCAGAATCCCTTACTTTTAATTTGGAATATTCCCTCATAAAACATCTTATTTTATTTTTTTTCCCCCTCAGAAACTTGGTATTCTGGAATCTGCACCAAAGTACCCTCATTAAAGCACACATTGAAACTGAAGTACTGACCACTTCAAATGCCCACTTCAAATGTTCTGGTAACCAGAACAGGGACCATGCTGGAAAACTACCCATCTTCCCATCATGAACTGCTTTGAAAAAATATATAATTCTTATTATTGGCTAATTTATTTTCCTTAAAAGCATATTTTGGAAGAAGATTCCGCTCTACTATTTGTACAAGCTAAGGCTAAATGGTAATGCAAAAAAAAAAAAAAAAAAAAAAAAAATCATTGGCATAAAGATGTTCTGACAGGGACGAAAATCAGTCTCAATGTAGGAATATCATCAAGGGAAAGAATTTATGTGTTTAAGACTGTGTATAATTACAGATTAAACAAATTAAATTAGCCACTCAATGGAACAAAAAAAGGGGGGAGAGGAATGCTTCCTGGGGTGGAAAAAATACAGCAGTTTGATACAATAGTGTCATCAGTAGTCTGTTATGATTTAAAGTGTTTGTTCCATTGAAGCCAGTTATAGTTTTACTATTGAGTTCATAGGGATGAAGTGCAAGTCCATGTTTAAAATGAAGGTGGAAAAGAAGGTATGTCAAAAGGAAATGCAGTAAATGGGACAAATGCCTGAGTCTGCTGCCAGCTTGTCATTTCCACCAAGGGAAGGTTCTTTGAGAATCTGTTTAGGAAAATAATTTTTAAAAGACCGAGCATTGAGCAGAATTGTAGTGAATCAGCTACTGCCTGGAAGCTGGAGGTGAGAAGAAACAACCAGCTCAATCAATTAATTGAATTTGGTCTTCTAGCTCCAACTACTATTCTCCTCCTCTCACTTCCTGCCCTCACATATTTAGTATTGACCTTGTAGGAAGGTGCATGTAGCATATTGTCTGTAGAAATATTATGCACTCATGAAGCAGTTTGGGAATATTGAATTGAGGCTCAGGAGATTAAAAAAAAAAAAAAGTCCACCACATTTCCTGTGAAAACTTTGTGGCAATATTCATGGGGATCTCAGTTCTTCTGAGCCAATCAACTTTTAAAGAGAGATGGAACTGAAAAGCTACCTTTATGACAAATATGCTTCTGACACACATCCTTTTCCCCTTGCATCCTTTACATTTCTCCATTTTTAGCTCCCTCCTCCTTTCCTCCCTCTTTTTTCCTTCCTCTTCTATCCTGTAAACTCTGTTCCCCATTAACTTTTCATATATAAAATGAAAATGGAAGCTTTTCTTTTGTTTTCTCCTAGGAGAAAGCATTCAATAGAAATCAATATAATTCCTGCAGAGAGAAGCCCATAACAGTGCTTCAGTGGTGCTTCAGTGCTAACTGAATAGACAGAGTAGAGCAAGGGAATTCAGAGAACTGTGTGTGAACAAATTTCCTTACCTGCTTGCAGGACTGACTCAAATTGTGTCACCTGCAGAGGTAAACCAGCAGGAATTCTTTCTCAAAGTCTACCTCAATTCTCAGTCCTTCTCTGGCTTACATCAGAGCAATGGACAGATCAATGTTTATATTAATAAATGTATAAGGAATTGGTAACAAGTCCTTAAAGTATTTTCAGTGCTGAAGTGAAAGGTGAATGGTGGTACGAATCTAGAGATGGTTTTCTTAACCTATATAGTTATCCTATAAGTAATACTATAAAATTTCAAGAAATTTTAAGCTTTTACATTTGGCAGCCTTTCTTCATATCATTAGGGACACCATACATTTAAAAAATTTCAGCATTTATATTTGACAGCTTTTATTCACATCACTTTTACTTACCCTCTCAATGGAGTACTGCACCTGGCTACATTTTGTGAATACACCTCGCTGTATCAGATGCCCAGCTTAGTACAAATCAAGATAGCTTTATTGGTATCAGTAAAGTCCTGATGCTTTATATCAGCCTGAGGGTCTGGCCTCTAATGATACAAGGATATGAAAGCTAGCTTGTTTCTTCAAATGGAGAGCAAATAATTTAAAAACTAAAGATACTTTAACCAAATGATGGTACTATGCCTAAAATAATAATTCCCATTCGCTGTTTGAACTTACACATTCATGAGTTACTTTGTCTTACTCAAAGCTTTACTTAACAGTCATTTTGTGATAACCCCTCCTATATTACACACTGCAAGCAACATAGATCACAATCACATCAAAGAAGGTTAGACTTCAGAGAGGATAGACAAGAGGATAATTTGCACTTACACAGCTTCTTTCATGCAAGGAGTTCAAAAAGCATGCATTCATTAGCTCCAAACACTACTCCTCATGAACAGGTAAGAGTACCAAAACCCCTTTACACACAGATCAATTAAAATGTAAAACAAAATGGAGGCAGCAAAACGCAATATCATGAGTGACAGGAGGCACCCCAGTTGCCCAAACCATTAACTTGCATTAACCATTGCAGTCTGTCCTGTGTCCCAGTCCAAATCACTGCCCCTGAGGTACAAAAACTTAGCCCTGGTATGTGACTGACACTATTTAGGACTTCTCACAGGGGATACTGTGGGCAAACTATTTCATCCAAAAGTGGAGGGTTGGCTTTGGGTGATGTTATTTGTCAAAGTGTTCCTACACTCTTCTGCACATGAGACAGTCAAATGCCAAACAGATAAAAGGAGGTACCAAACAGTTGAAAGATAACTGGCTATCTTTGGCAGGAACATAGATGCTAGATTATTATGATAGATCATTACAAAGCCAAAAAGGGCAACCTTTGGGCCAAAAGATCTATATACCTCTGACCTCACCAGATCGCATGACTTTGGGGATGGTTTGTAGGGCATGGCTGGGCTAGACCAGCCTGCATTCC
The DNA here is from genome assembly GCF_003957555.1 of Calypte anna. Taxonomy (NCBI): domain Eukaryota; kingdom Metazoa; phylum Chordata; class Aves; order Apodiformes; family Trochilidae; genus Calypte; species Calypte anna. Next base: position 76,773,176 of record NC_044244.1, on the reverse strand, counting down.
ATGGATGTTTTGGGGGGAGAAAAAAAGGAGGAACATTGTTTCAATAGGTATGGGATCGTGTCTCGGCTGAGCAACACATGAACACATGAGGTGAAAATAAATGTCTGAAAATAAGATTAGAAGGGAGATTTTATACTAATTTATAGCACTCTGAACAGCAGGCTCCTTAAGACAATCAGATAAGAATTGGACTGTTAAAAACAGTCAGAGAAAGAATTAGTACTTAAATCTTTAGGACAGTTTCTGTGAAGAAACTCAGCGAGATTATTTTTACCTAAACTTTGTAAGTGGAATGGTTCAGAGGACTAGGAAGATGTTACCAAGCCTTTCACCTCAAGGTCAACGATTACATCTGGATTCAGGGTAAACACTAAACACACCATTGCCTCTGACAGCTGCTGGTATTTAGTTGTTAAATAACCTAGAGTAAGTGTCGAGTTTCTGAAAAACAAACATCTACCTAAACAGCTATTTAATGTTGTTAACCCATCTGGGCAGAATAGTCAGGGGATCTGGAAAATCAATTAGTCTGTATGATTCTCACCTTGAGCAAATACCACTGAACGTTGTGGTGGAATGGTAGTTTAATAGCATGGAGGGAGGTAGCCCCATCATTGGAAATACCCAACCTCTTTGGGCTCCCAGGATAGACTTGAATTTTCAGAGTGCCATACCTTAATGTGGAATTCTTTCCAAAAAGTTTGTATGCTGCAGAAGAAAGCAGATCTTACTCCTTAAAGCATGAAAATTGTTTTCAGGAACTCTTTAAAAAAATCAGATAATTTAAAAGATCTTTAAAAAATCAGATAATAAGGAGTCCTGCTTTAAATTTTCTGAAAAGAAGGATCTTTTCTATCTCAAGCTTTCCTGAGTAACTTTCACAGTAAAAGGCTCAGATTTCCTTGTAGCAGTCTTCTGTATCCTGATTTTCCATATGGGAAATTTCTTGAAAACTTAAGTTATGCTTATTGAACACGGGGTTATATATTTTTCAGTTATACTAACATTAGCAAAGCACAATGAAGTTTTGAAAACTGTGGTATCTGCCCTGGCAATTTCTGCAAAATGGTACAGAGGAAGAATAAAATGTGAAGTCATTTCTGTTTCTACATATACTTGTATAAATAGTGACAATATTTTTATGTCAGTGAAGTTTCATCATCATAGAAACAAACAGATGTGAAATTAGGTTCTAAGAACCATTTTTTGTTGTTGTTTCTGGGTGGGTTTTTTTCATGCTGGCTTACATGGAAGTCATTGCTTTATCTCTGAAGTGATACTAGCATGAATGAAAACAGAATCAGAGCTACAGTCTGTACTCACACTGGTATCCGTGCAGCTAGGATACTTGGAATTTATTTTCAGAGCTGAACTTGGCCAGATTTTAAGATGGCATAAATCAGTGCACCACTGTGCTGTGTCTCCAGCTGAGGATCTGGTCCATGAAGTATAAATTAACCAAGATAGGATACCTAAACTGGTTGATAAAAGGGGGAGAAATCTTCTCAGAACTGGAAAAAAATACATGAGTATAAATGCCTGAAAACTCCATGTAGTTTAAAGAGAGTAGATCACTAGTTTGTGTCTAAATCTATGTACTTATAAAATTTCAGGAAAACGTAATGTACTCTCTTTTTTTCATAATACAGTTTCAAAGTACTGTCATGAGTTTCAGTGTAAATGTCTTCCTCCACCAAAGCTGCACGTTTTGCGTTCAACAATATTCAAATTAGATGCAAGAATTGAAATAATATTGTAGGGTAATGGTGATTTTATCCACATTTTATCTCCTAGCTGTAAATTTTATATTTTAGATTATACAGCTCCCGGTAGATCTTGGTATGAGACCTCAATAAATCTAAAACCATTCAATACAGAGAAAATTTATTTGTTATTTGTGTCATGTTTTATTAGTGCTTCACAGTTCAATCCTGACACTGGAGAGATCGCTCCCTTTGCTGACAAGTAGGAAAAAAATCTTTACAGCTTTAATTTATGGTAACAATATATTTATTATGCTTATATATGCGTCTTAATTCACAGATTCAGGTATTCCACCATATTTATTTGAGCATACCCCTTCAAATTCTGTGACATAGTTATATTTTATGCCACTGATGTATGCTTCATAAATCAAGAGTGCTTAAGTCAAGTATGCATGGAAAAAATAGCATGTAAAAGATTTTATTTTCTCTCATTGGAAGTAAAAGCCACACAGTAATGAGGTGGATGGATAAATAGAAAGAATTTCCCTTTGCTTTTCAATCTCTCCATACTGCATCTGCGTGGTACATTGTGCCAAAATCCTACTACTGTTTCTTGTTCTCTTGTGTTTCCAAATTGCTTTGAAAGTCATAAACTGTGCAGTCATCTCTAGCACTTGGGGGAAAAAAGATAGATTCAGACTCTTGATATATATAATGAATATAAGTGTATTCATTTTCTCATCCTCACTCTATAATGGATAAGTGGAAAAGAACTCTGGCTTCTACCTTGTGGAAAAAAAAAAAAAAAAAAAAAAAAGATATTTCACCACTATTCTATAAACAGAAGGCTGCAAATCCAGGCTGGGAGGACATAGTTGCAAAGTACATTTCCAGGTTAGAAAAGGACATAAGGGGGGAGAACCTAACAGGGTTTACAGGCTTTTTAACCATTAGGATGTTGATATTATAGAATCATAAAATACCAGGTTGGAAGTGACCTCAAAATTCACCTGGTCCAACCTATATTGGCAAAAGCATGGTCTAGATAAGATAGCCGAGTACCCTGTCTAGCTGAATTTTAAGACTCCTTTTTTAGGGAATCCACCACTTCCCTCTGGAGATTACTCCAGTGGATGATTGTTCCCACTGTGACAAATTTTCTTCTTGTGTCCAACTGGTATCTTCCCGGGAGTAACTTGCACCCATTACCCCTCATCTTTCCCATGTGACTCCTTGTAAAAAGGGAGTCTCCATCCTCTTTGTAGCCACCCTTCAAATGCTAGAACAGAGATTATAATCCTGATCTTGACCTTCAGCAGGATAACTTCCTTTCTGGAGAGGAAATCCTGATGAATGTCCCATGTTGTTACGATGCTATCTAGGTCATGTGGTCAGAAGATCAATCTTTTTTGTTATGTCAAATTTACAGTGAGTATTGCATCCAACAGCAAAAGAACACCTCAAGAACACCTTCCCATTTTGACTAATCTAAATTACTGCTATTCAATTGCACTGAAATGTCATTATTTCTAATAAGTTGTAAGATGTTTTGATTAGTCAGAAACTTGAAGTTTTATTTTGCAATGACTTTATTTTTTGAAACGTGCCTTTAAAATGTATACGCTAGAAGGACACTACTGAGTCAATATTGGATTGGAAACTTTTCAAAATTGCAGCTGAAGGGAAGAAAATGAGGAAAATGCTGACATTTTGTCCCCATTTTTGAAGGAAAAAATATAATCAGATCCCAGGTCAGAAAGGTGTTTTTTTCCAAACACTCATTACAAATATCTATTTTCTCTCATATTGGCTCTCTCTGTATCTCTTAGGTATTTATATTTTAGAGATGTGGTATTTGTCTTGCAGAAAGAAGGCTAAAACCCCAGGATAACAGAACATGTTACGAATGTAATGTCACACAGCATGTGACAATGTTTTCAGTGAAACTCCATCTATCCTTGAGAGAGAACCATGCTGCCAAAAGTTATTTTCAAACCTCCACGTATAAGGCCAAATGCTGAGAGGTGCTGAGCCTACCACCACAGGCACTGTGCTCCATACTTGCCATACCTCCAAACCTAGGCCAGAGCTCGGATCTGGAGATAAATTCTGTCTTCATATCTTTAGGGTGGTGTAGATGAAACTTAATTTCTTCATCTCATTCTATCAGCTGTGCTGAAAATAGCCTAAAACAAAGCCTGAGATCTACCACAGGAAAAGAGCCTTTCCAATTAGATTGGACTGGCTTGTTCTTTCAGTTACTCAGCCTGAATCATAAAAAATACCAAATGGCAAGATATGTATCTGCTCTGAATAACTTCCCCCTTGCAGTTAGAATACCAGCTTTTGGGGTTTGTTATTTTTTCTATTTCTATGTGATTATTTTTTCTGTTTCCTTTTCATGTTTACATTTTAAATAGAACTCTGAAAATGTTGTTTCAGTTCATGTTTATAACTCTGTTTTTCTTTTATCCTGCAAGCTTCATGTATTGTTTGAGGTCAAACATCAAAAACAACATTGTGAGTCTGTTAAACTTGTCGCTCCATTTCCAGGGGTGGTGTTTGACCTCCAAGAGCCTCCTTTATACCTGTATCAACAAGCTTTGTTAACGAAACACTACCACCAACCTCCATCCTGAAAAAAATGCTGACAATTCAGGGACGGGACAGAATTTTTACCTTGATACTTGCTGGAAATTCTGCAGGGCCTAAAGACACTTACTTAAAAGATTCCTGCCCCTTTCTTGCAGAGCTGTCAGGAAATGAGAGCAGTCCCTCAGTTCTGGGAGCAGGGGAGATGGGCAAGCAACATGTTGTTTTGCAGATTGTAAGGGCTCCTCTTTTCTGCCAGGCTGCTCTTCCTCATCTGTGTTGAGGTTTCCATCAGCTCCCTCAATACAGCTCAGTGTTCTACTTGCATCTCTCTCCATGCTATTGTGACCTTGATTTTTCCTTTTGTAACATCTTGAGCACAGTTTATTTGTTCCCTCTTTCCTTCGTTTCTTTCGGCCATTTTTCTTCTCTGCCTCCAATTCCTTTTCAGAGTTGAAAAGAATTCCATGTTTCCTTTGTTCTCTCTGCACTTTCCTTTTTTCCAGGGCTCCATTTGAAAGATAGAGTCCTCTCCAAGACAGTACTTTTACATCTCCATAAATCCCTCGAGGGCAGGCAAGCATGTAGCTATGTACTGTAACTGGGTCTTAATCTCTCTCTCTCCTTGGTTTTTCCTGTTGTCAGATTCCTTGTTGTTCATCATGCAAACAATCTTCTTAAGGGAAAAACATCTTTACAGTGTCTAGAATTGGCTTGACAGATTTTATATTACTTTTTTGGATTTTTTTGTTTATAATAGGATGAAATTTAAAACATCAGGCAGTAGACTTGAGTGTATCCTGTTTTCATTTCTCTTTTTAGTTATTTTTGTACAAAGTGGAAGGATCTTATCAGAAATCAAAGCTACCTGCTGTGCTTTTAGTAAGACACAGGCATGTAACTGAATGCACAGATAACTACATATGGAGCATTTTAATTCTCAGGTCAGTAGTTCAAATCCATCCAGCTTGCCAATTGGAAAAACTCATTATTGTCTGATGGCCACTTAGGACTCACTTGAAATTAGTGAGGGTGAGTGTGTGGGGGAGGGAGGTAATTTAGGGGGGGTAGGAGATAAAAGAGCAGGGAATCATCTTCTATCACTTCACCTTCCCCTACAACTGGGAGAGCCTGAACCCCTGTCAACAGCCTCAATAAAGGAAGCAAAAGTGTAGATACTGTAAGATACATCAAGCTCTTATTCTCCTGCAAAGGTGAGCTGTCAAGGCAGCACTCCAACACCTTGATGATCCCCCAAGGACCAGCTTTCCCTGGCACAGGCTGGTTGAATTCTGGTGGACTTCACATTGCAGTACTGTAAACGTGCCACATTTTTAAACACATTTTAAGCCATTGTTTGATGTTTTATCTGTCTCGTCAGAACAATTAGCTCCTGGATGCTCTCTGTACAACAAAGGAAATTAATTAGGAAGAGTCAGATGCTGTGATACAGAGTGCTGTCTGGGAGACTGCAGTGTCTCATGTGAGTTTTGATGTCACAGCAGCTGAGCCAGAGACTGTTGCCATGTGTGGCAGGGTATAGTTGGTCAGAAAGATTTTACTGAAATGGAGAAAGTCACCTTATAAAAGCTTTGCATTTCCACCCTGCTAATTGTTGTTTTTCTGTAAGCTGAGACATAAAAGGTATGCATGTGGGGAAAGCAGCCACCTTGAGGCTCTCTCATGAATATTACAGTGGATGAAAAAAAAGGAAAAGGTCATTCCTATGTATTCTCAGTTCCTAGATGCACCCTGGCTGGAAATCAAAGTAGAGTAGCTCTGCTTTTCCTTCCCCTGTCATGTTTCTGAATGGATTTTCTCTGTAAGGTGCTGAGATGCTAAACATTGATCATAATCATCTGACTTTCAAACCAACAGATATCAAGAGCCATTTCTTTTCTGTGATGTATGCACTGCACTGACATGAAAAGAATGCATTTAATGGGATTGAGAGAAACATGAGTTTGATCCCACGAATTTGAAGCCAGGGCTCCTGGTTTTAAAACCTGAAGTACAGCAATATTTTCCACATGCCTGACAAATGATTTGAGAAGTTATTTCCCTTTTTCAATTCTTTTTTTCTTTAGGGTTGTTTTTTTTATTTGGTTGCTTGGTTGGTTGGGGTTTTTTTGTGTGGATGAATCCCCCATATTGGTCCAAGCTTCCTTGATCTCTCAACTGCATTGTTGTCAAGAAAGTCAAAGCCTGGCTGTTCATCATCCTTCTCAGTAATACCAGCCAAGTAAGAGTACCATGACATTTTACAAATGTCTGTCTGAACAATTGTGAAAGGATGTGTAAATGTAGACACTTGACAGAGACCCTCATGGAATGCAGACACTGTCCAGTTAAATGAGAAATAGGTTATTAGACCTGGAAGAAAGCTTTAGGTAATGGCTTTTCTTGGCTGACAATTCCAAGCAGACTGAAAAGGTGGATGGGTGGTGTCCTGGCCCTTTGGGAAACTTTGAAATCACTCCAGTTGGTTGAAAATGACTATTTTTTCTGTTGCAGCATTGCAGCCCTCCAGCATCTCTTACTGCCAAATGCTGACCCCTAGATAGTATTGAAGAGAGCTAACCCATAGCCTCAGATCTTTGCTAGTCACTGTTGGGGAACTGATGGAACCTAAAAGTCCAAACCAGATTTTACCCCTGTGCTGGCAGCAGCAGAGGGAACACGACTGTTGTGGGAGCTGTGGATGGCAGTGACTTTGTTTAGAGAATCTGTACTCCTGCATTGCACCCTGTCAGGCAGAAATTGAAGGCTGACTGACAGAGGGCCAAATGGACACAGCTACTTCACAGGAAACTTTGTCCTGGGAAAGGGAAGGCAAGAGGAAAGTGTGAGCCCATTCTGAACAGTGTCATAGGAGGAGAAAACTCTTGTGTAATACAGGTTGTTTCTCTAAGTAGTATCAATAACTTCAAGGAAAAGTCAGCCAAATGGAATAGTAGTAGTAGTAATAACGAGAACAGGATGACTATTATTATTATTAAATTATTATTAAAATTTTATTAGGTATTGAAGGAGCCTTTTCAATGCATAATCAAAGAACTTGTTGGATGGATGTAGGTTGCTGAGTAATTTTCTCCCATGTGAATTAGAATATTTAAAAAATACTATACATCAGTGGCATGTGCATCTGGAATATTTCTCTTTTCTCTTATTGAACAGCAAGAAAAAAATGCCAAAATGTGAAACTTTGGAAGTAAAGATAAAGGAGGGAAGTGCATGAAGGGCTGAAAGATTTATCAACTTGTGTGTTGCATCATTCTCCCTAAGAAGCATAGGCAAAAGTGAAATGAAGGGAAAAAAGAGCTGCAAACCATGATGAAGATGATTAAAGAGAGTACAGAGCAGCTGTCAAAGCAAATATCAAGCAACATTAATAACTTCATAGCACATCAGAAGTCTGTCTCAAATCTTCCCAAGAAAAAAAGAGCTTTGGTTTCTGCAAAGGGTAAATGGAACTAATCCTCAGGTACAGGCACTAGTTGTCTGTCAGAGATACTCCAGTGTCAATCTGAAAAAGAACAAGAGATTTTAGTGGGGTTAATGGGACTACAAGCTATCAACTGAGAAAAAAAAATTGGTTCTGAGATTTCAAAAATCTACATTTACGTAGGAAAAACTGTCCCCTGTGGGGAACTCACAGCTTCAGAGAGAGCAAAAATGTGTTTTCTCAATGCCCTTTTTTCTATATAGAGGAGAGGAATTCTTTTGTGTACATTCTTTACTGCAAAGACCTCATTTTTTATCCAGAGGGTTGACATTTTTCTTTCCCTAAAAACAGAGGACTTTAATCTCATGCAAATTCATGAGAAGTTATGCTTTGGGCCACAGAGTGCCCATCTTCTTCGCCTTTGCGCCTAAGCATATAGCTCTTCTCAGAGCTACAGAGAGGAGCTTGTCAGAGATCTGTCAACATAGCTGGTACTCTCTAGCCATTTTTTTAGGGAAATTTTCTTTCAATCAGATTTGCTATGTCGAAACAATTCCTGCATGGGGGTTAAGAAAACATTCGACAGACAGGAGCAAGTGAGTAAAATCATTGCCTTGCAGGAATTGAGCAAATTGTCATGAGCATTTTTGGTGCCAGCGTGGTGTAATCAGTTCATAAATGGGCATAAAAGACACTCCTGCAAGCTCTTATGTTCTACATCTACAGCCAGTAACCAACAGAACCAAATGGTACTCTAAAGGATGTTGGATTCTTGATCGATTCTTTATCGTATACAGCTTGAGTTCCTTAGAGGTTGTAAAGGCTCCCAGGAGGCTGTGGTCTGATACTGCCTGTGGTATTAAATCATAATCTTTTTGTGTTTCAGTAGCACCCATTAGAAAGTGGTACACTGAGTCTGAATAGCTCCCCTGCATATTAAAAAATGAACTACAAGGAAGCTATTACTGTCTGTAGTGACGACTGCTTTTAATCTCCTTTTCATAGTAGAGAAATTTTCTCTGACTCAGATCTAACTGGATTTATTCCAGATTTGTCCCCACTTGAGATGAACAAGTGCATCTCTTCACTTCTTTAAATCCCCCCCCTATTTTGACCTGACCCTTTCTCCCTGCATCTTTTTAAAACAATGTGAATGATGTAGGAATGTCTGAAGCTGACATAAGAAACCATTTCTATTTGGGTACTTTTATGAAGTTCCACAAAGCTAGGAAAAGTAGAATTCTGTCCTTTTCTCATCAAAAACACAGTCTACCTTCTTACCTACCAGTCCCAATTATGTCTTTCAGATCATAGCTTTGTTATTCTGTTTTTCTTGATTCTGCCTCCTGTGTAAAATCTTTTTAAGGGCTTAGCAGTCATTCCACACTGAAAGCTGTTTCTTTGTTTTTCAATGGAGATATAGAGACAGGAGGGAAATTGATGCTTTTGGAGAGCACTGATATGTTACTACTCCCCTGTGGAATATACTTTATATTTCCAAAAGCCAGGTTCCTGTTTTATCCAGCATGCTTCCCCTTCACGCAAAATGATGAGTGAGTCTATGGATGTAATGACCTAATGCAAATTTTTTTCTTAATTTATGTAATTTTTTAATTGAAGACCTGATTTTTAAATAAATAAGGGGTTTTTTTTTCATTTTGGTTTTCTTCCCTGAGTTTCATTCTCTTCACTCTCTGTGAATCATGTTGAAATGTGTGGGAGTGCCCACTAAAACTAAAAAAAATTGAATTATCTGCTGGTCTCAAATGAGCATATATAGATTGTTCTCGCTCTGCAGAAAGGAATTTTTACTGTTTCTTGGTATGTATTTTCTTTGAGGCATTCACCCTCTTCTATATCCATGTATAATGATTACTTAGACATAATAAGGATGGTGAAAGGGGAGGGTGTTCTTCATTAAAATAAAAAGCTGATAATAGCAGAGAAAAATTGCTATATGAGAAAAAAGCCTGGCAACATGAAAGATCAGATGGGTTACTCATATGCAATTACACTCTTGAGTCCATATGGTCATGGCACATTGTACTATTCCCACTCAGCATGCTAGTAGCATTTTGTTGGTGTCTTTCCTGTTATTAACCATAGCTGCTTCATTAATCCCAAGACTTGATATTTTATTTGTAGAATTACTAATTTTAATGTCCTAAATACCTTCTTCTGCATTCTCAGACAGCCCAGTCTCTCACTGGCTGTTATGGGAATAAGAGAGTAAAGGACCCCAAAGGACATTTTGTAAGTGATACATAATTTTCACTTCATAGAAGGGCATGGTTCCCCCCTCAAATGAGATCTGGGAGCCTATTGTGAAGTCTCCAAAAGGGACTTGCACTGCTTTAACCACATGAGACTTTCATAAATATTATGTTGATGGTACTTATTTAGAAGTATTTTAGCAGTTCAGTCTGGTTAACTCCTGTGTCCTTTGGTCTCCCAAGAACTTATATCACGTTTGAAAATGGAACTTGACATTCCAAGTCTTTTAGGCAAAGGCACTTTGTGTCCATAAGCCATCTGGATTTTGTTTTCCTAACTGGAGTCACAGCAATTGGAAACTGCTTTCCTGTTTCAGATGTATGCACATGTGTGTGGGAGCTGGGGAAGCCAGAGTTTTCACACAAAATTAACCTTTTTCTCAAAATTCTAAGTATCTGTTACCTTCTTTTTAATATCATCATAAAGTACTAGATTGTGTCCTTTTTTGAGGTATCTTGGAATCCTTTCATGCCAGTTTGACTTTGCCAGATGGAAATCTCCCTGTAGCTGATGTGTGAGGTACTGCAGTATAACCAACTCACCAAGTTTCCAGCATGGTTTGAAAGGGTTTGAAGCTCTGGAAATGCTTCAGGAGCACTTCAGTAACTGGCAGAGTCATGCAAGAAGCCATGAGCTACTCAACTTATAAAATAGAACTTCTCTGACAATATATCATCTTCTCGAAATAGCTATTGGCAGTATCAATGAACTGTCTAGTTACAGTGCTGCCTTTTATATATCTGTCAAGAAAACATGCTATGTAGACATAGAATCATAGAATCGGCTGGGTTGGAAGGAACCTCTGAGATCATCAAGTCCAACCCTTGATCCACTACTGCTGCAGTTACCAGACCATGGCACTGAGTGCCACATCCAGTCTCTTTTTAAATATCTCCAGGGATGGAGAATTCACTACTTCCCTGGGCAGCCCATTCCAATGCCGGATCACCCTCTCCGTAAAGAAATTTTTTCTAATATCCAACCTAAATCTCCCCCGGCACAACTTGAGACCATGCCCTCTTGTCTTGCTGAGAGTTGCCTGGGAAAAGAGACCACCCCCCCCACCCCTAGCTACACCCTCCTTTCAGGGAGTTGTAGAGAGTGATGAGGTCTCCCCATGAGCTCTCCATGAGAGCTTTGAAGGGGCAATACATGCATGCCTGTGTTAGTGCATGTTCCTCCGAGTGTACGTGTGCATGTGTGCTAATTTCCTTACTGAAAGCTGTCAGAGGTTGCATAAATGCTTTTTTATGGCATTTGTTTGAATTTTGGCTGCATGAATGTGGTATTAATTTCATAATGTAGTCTTGATATTTGCAGTGGTTTAAACAATGGAGAGGAAAATTTCTCAAGGCAGTGATAAAGCTGTTTAAACCTTTATCATCACAGTCCGAACATGCTGCTTATTATTTTGGCTGAGAGCAGTCCTCTGGGTGGAATTTCTGGTCTCCACCAGACAAGTGCAATAGCTAACTGTGGTCTTGAGATCATGTGAGAAAATACCAGTCTTGGGAACTTTTAAGAGAAAGAAACACTACTGTGCTTGGCATTCTTTCCCTATCTCAAGGCTGCCATACTCCTGTGTGTGTTTTGTGCTTTATGCAAGTGCTATGTGGATACAGCTGAAAACATTCTTTTGGGAGCTTGGCCACAGACTTCAGTGGGAGTAAGAGCAAGCTCATGCTCAGAACAAAAAATGCAGATAAAATATCTTCTTTTGTAAGAAAAAAAGAAGTAGAAAATGCAAATTCCTTAATTGCTATTCAAACTGCAGGGGGGGAAGAATATTATTCACACTGTCAGCCAGCTTTGGAAGAATTAACACAAACAAAAGTTTGGGGATCAGGAAAAAGACATATAGTTCTCTTGTTTTGAAAGGGATTACGTCTGAATGAGCTGCTAATCTGACTAATACATTTATGTTCCACTTTGGGGGTATGGGGGATTAGGTGGGAGGAATTAGAGAGATTTGATATGGATACCATATTTGGTAGAAAGTAAGAGATTGGTTAAAAAAAAAAAAAAAAAAAAAAAAAAGGGCTGCCTTATGCATAGGCTTGACTAAGTGCAGAAATACAGAGACTCTAATGAGATCAAATATTCTGTCTACAGTAGGGTAAATGGTGCCAATTCAGAGCTATGGAAATAGAATTCATTGGACTCTGCCTAGGTCATGAGGAAATACTGGACAGAGATGGGAGCAACTTCTGTACCAATGTTGGTGCATATTTCTTTTCCACCAAACTAAATTTCATGGATGAAGTTTTATTTTCCTTTTTTAAAAAAGGAGATTTTATAGAGGTATATTTCTAAAATGAACTTGGAGTTGAATCAAGGTCTATCCCTTCTGTTCATATGATTTCAGATGCCTAAAGCCACAGGATATGAGGTGGGTTATTAGATGTGTCTTTCCAGAGAGGAAATGGTAAGACAAAAATGGCCTGCCTGAAGTTACAGTTTATAGATTAGAAAAAGGCACAAACAATTAAAAGACAGCGACAGTTAGGGCGAATTACTTGCAATCAAGCTGCAGCTAAATGAGCTTCTTGATGAGGAAACCAAATTTATGGTGTTTAGAACTACAAAGAAATGTTCTCAAAACAAATAAAAGAAAAAAAAAAGTTGAAGGTGAGCTAAGTGTTAGCACAGTTGGATACAGATGGGTTGATAAGAGAAGTTACGGTGAAATTCAAGTTCTGGTTTTGGATAAAAAGATAAATAATAGGAACTACAGAGGGCTTTTCTGTCAAATCCAGTGAGGTAAGATCTTAACAAGTGTAGGAGAGAGTGGTTTTTTTCACCCTCTGTTTTCATGTGTGGCTAGTCAATAATCAGTTTTGACTCAAACCAAGAAAATGTGGCAGTTCAAATCAAAATATACATCCTCCAAAAAATAATTTGTTAAAAGATAAGAGTGAGTGCTAGGCACAGAGGTGAATGCATTTAACACTAGAATTAAACATTCTGTTATCTCCTTTTATAAAAATGTGAATTACCTCTTTGGCAGCTCTTTGAAAAGATCTTTGAAAAGTTATGCATATTCAACAATGAAGACGGAAATTCACACAAAAGACCTGAAAACATGTGAAGGCTTCAGTGTGAAACATCATGTTTTTCTCTTTGTTGCTCTACATACATTTTGCATTCAACGTAGTATTCATCAGTTTCACTGAAAGCGAGCCATTGTCTACCTATATTTATCTGAAAGGAGTGACTTTAAAGACTTTGTAATTATGAAAAGACATCAAGCAATGCTATCCTACTCCATTCTTTCTGCATTGGAATGGTAGCATAACACAATAGACAAAAGCAAGATATAATAGGGCTTCTTACTGGCAGTAAGAATGTACAAGTATATGTAGAAAAAGATTGCATTCTGCTGGCATTTTCCCTTATCTTGATTCCTCCTGTTGCTTTCATGCAACAAGTTTTGCATGAACAGTACCTTGTGAAAATAGCCAGGCGGAAAACTGGAAAATTTCTAGACTTGAGCTAGATGAGCTGGAATTCCCAAGTCTGAATTTTTGCAAAAGAAAAAAGAAATTGACTGCCCTGTCATATTTAGAACAGTAAATGAGAAGCTCATCCCTCTAAGCTCCATAATATTTTGAAGCATTAAAACACTAATAATATATCATTTTCTGCTTAGTTGCAAACAGTGCAAACTTACATCTGGCACACTTACATAATATTGAAACCAAGATATTATAACGCTTATAATTAATAATAATTATAATACTGCTGGGCTAGTTATCCGAAAATACAGGTACTTGAGAAGCATCCCAGTAAAAATAAATTTAGATCTGCCAGGAAGTGTTAGCTGCCTCTTTTGGATTTTGAAAATCCAAGGTAAATTTTTTAGATATAAAACTTTTATTTTGTTGTTGAAACAAGAACACACTTTGGGAAGGCTTTCTCTGTTACCAGTGTGTCTTGTATCTCCTCAGTTTGTATACTTAAAGTTATTAGGCTGCTTAAAAAAATGTGACACATGCAAAGAGGGCTGAGGTTTGGTTTGTAACCATGAACTTTATGCTCAGTCAGTGGTTTCAATATTGTTTTACAAATACACAAAACACACAGTATTTATTTTTACATTATATGAGAACTGATATGATTAAGGTGTGGAGAACTATTACAAGCTTCACTTCTGTGTAGTTTTATCCAGTTTTATCCCCATTAGCTGTTCCTTTGTACAATCCTTAATTCTGTCTTTTTAGCTTGATGTGGAGATGACTAAAGGATGGAAAATAAGGTTCAGAGAGCCTGTTTTTATTTCTAATCAGGTTTATAAGGGCAGCATCACTTTTTTATTGTGAGGGATTTCTGGCAAGGTGTGAGATTAGGAAGGGAATTCATCTTAATTCCTTGTGATCTGGGCATTGTTTTAAACTCCCTGAAGATGAAGGGTTGGCAGGAAAAAAATTTTCACAAAGTGATCGGACACTAGAATAGGCTGGAATTGAGTCCCCATCCCTGGGTGTGTTTAAGTGTTGTTTAGATGTGGTGTTGGGAGATATTACTTAGGGGAGAACATCGTAGAGTAGGGACAATGGTTGGACTCGATGATCCCAAGGGTTATTTCCAACATGAAAGATTCTATGATTCTATGAGTAGACAGGTAAGTCATGTGCAAAGCCTGATGGCATGGAACTGCTGAACAGAAAATTTGGCTCCTCATTTATGTACCAAACATCTGAGAAAGTGAAGGAATCATTAGTTAAAAGATGTAGGGTGGAATTAGGAACCAGGTACTAATTTAGTGGCACAGACCTGGCAAGAGGAGTGAAGCTTGGATTTGGTCTAAATGCAGAGATCTACCATGGCATTTACTTCAGCCCAGTTTCTCCTTTCACTGCTCAGCAGAAAGTCAACCCACAAAGACTCTTGAGAAAAAGAGCAAGAGAGAAATGACTAGCTGCATCACACTGTCTCTCTTACAACTATTTGTAGTGAAATGAGGCAACCAGGTGCCACTAATTGCCAGGCAGTGGGCATGAGCTTGTGTTAAGCCCAACTGTGCCTGATTAGGGCTGGCCCCAACTGTGCATGAGCAGGATTAGGGGGCCAATAAAAGGTGAAGCTTGAAGCACAGGCTCAGCTCAGTCCTGAGCAAGCCAGCAGAGAGGTCAGTCGAATTTGGAGCAGTAGCACCGAGTCACGCTAACCAGTCCTGAGGGCAGTAGACTCTGAGCGCTATTTTTGAACTTCTGCTGGAACACCTGTTGGACCTTGAAGCGCCGTGCCCTAAGAGAGGTTCGTCTTGCAACAACTATTTCTCATCTTTTTCCCTTCCTTTAGATCCTCATTAGTTAAGTCTGTCCTGTGCAGCATTTTTTATCCTCAAAGAAGAGTCAGGCAGGGGATGGGTATAGGACACCTTCAGACAAACAGGTGCAACAGGATCCCAGGAGAAAGAGGGCTAACATTCAAAGCAAGATGCCACAAAAGTTAACAGAGAGTGCACCTAGATTTTCCACTTGCCTGCAACTTTCCAACCAGAGGAACAAGACAAAAAGTTAGGAGGAAAAAAAAAAATCACAAAGGAAGGTAGAGGGAGGGTTAGGTTAACAATGTCATCAAGGGTAACAGTATTTGTTTTCCAACCAACAGTCACGCAAGTGACTACACAGGGAGGAAGGTAAGAATAGTATAGAAGTATACAGGCTGGTACTCAAAAACTATTCTCCACCTGCGTCATATAGACCCTCCACATTTTTGAGAACATTCTTCAAGAACTTTCTCTGCTGTATTTTAATTTGCAAAAATAATAGGAGGCACCATTTTAAGATGTTAAATGGAGGTTTCTATTTCAGAGGATGTTTAGAGCTGTTCAGTTGCATTTGATCCTTGACTCTGAACTGAAACAGTCCTGACTGTTTCACTGACACACTGAAATAGCCCCACAGAATCACACTAAATGTGGTCTTTTAAAATAGCAGCAAGCTTGTTTCGTTCTGCCCTACTGTATTGTACTGCGATGAACAGGTGGGCCAGCAAACCTAAGAGAGCTTTCTTGTTTCTCTGTTGTAAAGAGTAAGGTTGGGCTTGAGTGAACAGAAAACTTGTAATATTGGCATGAAATGGAAAAATAGAACTATTAGAAGTGCTTTTATTGCAAAGAATAAAAAAGCATGATTTGTCAAGCTGGATTTAGGTTCCCTTCTTCTTCTCCCCTTCCTATGCGCAAGTTTCTTTTCTTTCCAGGGAGAGCCAACATTCCTGTGAAGACTGGCTCTCCTTCTTCCAGTGTTACTTTGAACCTGGTTGAGGTGCCTTATTTTTCAAGTCTCCATGCAAGCTGCATTCTGCGTGTAAAGCAAAATTGTCCAAAGGCCTGTCAGCTGTACATAGCATTTTGGAACTATCTTCTTTGTCTCTTTCTGCAGCCCTCCTTTCCTCCCAGCTCCCCTGACAGCCAGAGCTAAACACCATGGTTAGTCTTCAAGGGGCAGTCAATCTCTCTCCAGGAGGACTATTTCATCCAGAGGGGAACAACTAAGCCAAGGAAAACAGACAAATCTCCTGTTTAGCCATGCTCCTAAAATGTCATGGTATACAATGCCGAGAAAATGAGCTTAGAGCACCAGGTTAAATGATTATCTCCTCTGTCAACAAGGCATTGAAAATACCCCTTTCTTTCTCTGGTAAATCACCATTGTGCATAAAACCTCACAATTTAAAAGCTCCATTGAGTTTCTGGTGTTTGCACTATGATCATGTCTTGAACAGATATCTCCAGATATAACACAAAGAAAAGACTTGCTGCGGAAAACTCTTTATATTGATTTAATCCATCCCACAAAATAAGCTATATAAGTCTGTGTAGGTGCAAACCTTGAAAAGCATTCCTGGCTTCATCTTTCAGTTGTTTCCCACTGAAGCCACCAGAATAGCAGCATGTATAAAGACTTTGCTAATATGGGGTCCAGATTATCAATGCCCCTCAGAGCGCTGCACTCAGAGGTGTTCACTAACCTCATCTAAAGCATCACCTTCTCTTCTTATAAGGGCAGGGCCAAGGCAAGAAGGCAGAAGTCATAGACTGCGACCTGTAACAGGGTCCCCACTTGCAACCTTTTCTTCTCTTTCCTCCTTCTGCAGATGCTCGACATCTTTTTCCATGACTTTTTCCCAGATGCTACACCAATAATGGCAGATTGCAACCTGTGAGAAAACAACAGGAAAAAACTGCATGCCTTTTCATAGAAAGATAGAATGGGTTGGTTTGGACAGGAACTTAAAGATCATCTAGTTCCAACCCCCCTGAACAGCTAGAGACACCTCCCCAAAACCCCATTCAACCTGGCCTTGAACAGGGTTTCTAGGGAGGGGGCATTCACAACTTCCCTGGGCAACCTGCTACAGTGTCTCACCACCCTCTCAGTCAAGAATTTCTTCCTAATGTCTAACCTAAATCTATCCTCAGTTTAAAGCCATTGCTCCTCACCGTCTCACTACATGCCCTTGTGAAAAGTCCTTCCCCAGATTTGTTGTAGGACCCCTTCTGGTACTGGAGCCTTTTTTTCTCCAGGCTGAACACCAACTCTCTTCAGCCTTTTGCTGAAGTGTTTCCTGACTTAACAGCTGTTTTAACTCCAACTGGATATGGTGTAAGGAGAAGGCATCAACAGGCCAGATTCAGTCCCTAGACCTGGGTAGGATGTGACAGAATTCTCATACAACTAAATACATTGGGGAATAATTTAGAATTACTCTTTCTGATCAATGTATGAACAAAGTCATTAAGTGAAGACAACTATAATTCCTCATTTCATTGAACATGAGTATACTGTTTATATTCTGAAGAGAGAGGCTACAGTTGTATTTTCATGACAGCCTAGAGAAACACTGATTACTCAAGTTTGTATTATATAGTGGAACTTGGAGGTAAAGGACTAAAAGACTTTTCAAGGAAGATATCTTGCTTGTGTGGTTTACCTGCTTTGTGGTTCCTCTCTTTGCTTTGTCCTGTTGCTGTTTTTAACTTTGTTTGCTGATGTTTCTCACCCCTCATATGTGTCACCTTTCCTCTACCCAGCTAAATAGGATTTCAAGCTTGGTCTTCTAAGGGAATGAGAACATTCTTTTGTGCTTTTGTCCTTTTCTACTCTCCAAACAACCTGCAAGCCCAGTGGCGAAATTCAGTTCAGTTTCACAGAGAATTAGCCTTAGAGTATCTTATAAGTTCTATGTGAATAGGTGTCCTGGAAGAGCAGGCATCCTACAAGTGCCTCCCTCTCAGAAACCGACTAAAAAATTCCTCCTTTATTATGCTTCTGGAAATCTATACGAAGAGCAGATTCTTCATGAGTTCTGTGGTGTACAGAAGAGCCACATGCTTCTTCATCAACCTGCTTGTTTCTTTTCAGACCTAGTGTATTTCAACTTATGAAATGGTGATTGGAGGGAGGTTTCACACCTCAAAAACTACATATAAGGACTCTTTTGTATGTGCATGTTTGTTTCCCATGTGCAAGATGCTTAGGTTAAAGTTTGATAAATCCTCTATTATGACTATAGAGAAGAAACATCAAAACCACTCAGTACATATCCCAGGAGAAAAGGAAAACACACAAGAAGGATGTGCATTAAAGGCAGTGTTCTGCAGTCTGGAGGCAATCTTCAGGGATCAGATAGAGTTTGTGTGCACTGACCAACAGATTTATCAAGAAATCTTAAAGAAAAACACTTTCTATAATAAAAGCTTTTACAGGAGGTCCACAATATAATACCATCTCAATTTTTTAAGAACATAGATGAATTCTGATAGTACCCAGGGTTATCACAAAACATTGTGAAAGGCTATCTTTCCTCCTTTCCCCCCCTAAACCTCCTCTAGCAATGGGGATGGACTAGACAATGTCCAAAGGTCCCTTCCAACCCTTAATGGTCTGTGATTATTTGTCATTATGTGTAAACATGTGTATATGAGAAGGAAAAGACGTAGATTTGTCTGGGAATATGCTAATTTTTTTTTTTTTTTAAAATCTTGCTGAAGTTCTGTGGAGTGCAAAATGTGGTTTGCAAACACTATTTACTGCTGGGATGCTGCAGAAACGTCACCTCAAGTACCTTTTCCTCCTTCCTTTAGGCTGGTGGTGAAAAGTCTTACTTGTCAAATACTAGGTGTTACCCAAAGGCAGCCTCAGGACAGTTGACACACTTTCCCAGCCAAGTGTGACTCAGCTGCTCTGGCACAAGTTATGGCTTGGAACAGATACATATTAATTCAGTCAGTCCAAATTTTATCCTTTCCTGAGATTTTGTACACTTGGGTGGTACATCCTTGCTTATTTTTGTTGTGGAATTTTCTTCCTCCTCTTCAAACATTTCCCAGAGTTTGGGAGAGAAAAGTATTCCTTATTGCTAATTCTAGTTCTGCTTCTCCAGCTTTATCACAGAAGTGTAGGGTCAGCATTCCAAGCCTTAAATTGTTTAATTTGGTGTTCTTATACTTTGTTCTATCCTAAGACACCACCTTATCAGAAAGTCCAGGTTAGAAAAAGTTGGGTGTTTTGAGATAACACAGTGTGGTGATTGCTACAGACATCTCAGGTGTGAGACAAATTCTTCTTCATGGATACCCAAATCATTAAGTATTGTTCTCTGGTTGAAGAATCAAACAGTGAAACAATGCAAAAATATTTCTCTTAGGTTACATTTGAATGATGAGGTTTTATCTCTTATACGATGCTCACACAGAAAGAAAAAGAAGGCTTAGGCAAGGGTAAGAACTGGAGAATGCACATGATGCAACAGTGTATTCAAATTAGAATGACAGGTTCAGATCCAAGATAGACCTCATAAGAAATTTAGGAAATACTACTGTTACAAACATCAAAATTAATCCTGTTTTATAAGATAGAGTTTTTAGGGTATAGAAAGAGCCACGGTGAAGGAAACAATTATTCAAATGTGACTAGGGAGCTGTTTTTTCCCCTCTTTAGGCAAGCTGTTGAGATGAGACTTAAAGAAGGGCCATCTGAAATTTTCAGAAAGGGCAATCAAAGCTTCTGAAAGTCTGTGTCAAAAGAAGGGCTTAACATTGTGTGCTTAAACATGTATCAGGTGTTAACTGTGTCTGTTTCAGCCTTAGTTCTACCAGCTCCATTCAGCTACTCTAGGGAGTATTTTTGTGCTTGTATAATAACCTCCACCTCATTCAGGGTGGAGCACGAGCTGTTGAAGTGTAGTGGCAAATTTGCACTTTTCTGTGTATTGTGGCAGGTTCATTATGCGTCTGCTCTGAACCTTAAAGCAGGTAATGGATTTATCACCATTTTATGACAGGAAGACCAAATGAGAGGAGGAGGTTAATTTTTTAAGGATCTCACCTCCACCTTTATTTCAAAGACCCACTACCTGTTCTTTGACTTTTCTGTTAATATTCTCTCCTCAGTTATCCATTATTTCAGCGACTGCCTTTTGTCTGAAGAAAGATTACAACAGCTCCATTAGCACTTTCTTCTTAATGGGAGGTCTGTGTGGGAAGTGCTGTTAAAGCAAGGAGTTATGAAACTGGAGGGATTGTATTTACTGAACAAAGACTACTACCTTTGGATCTGGTTACTGCTCTGATTCACACTGTTACCTCTGGCCACCTTTCAGTAGTTCCAGACACTTCAGTAATTTTACTGCTGGTGAACACTGTAAGAGGGATCAGAGTAGGTCCTGCTGCCTTTGAAGAGCTGGGCTTCAAATGGAGCTGCTATGTGCTAAGTGAGACCTGTCTGGAGTCTATAGCTACATTGCCACACCCCTGCAAATTTCCATTTTTCTCCAATAAAGCCACTGAGGACTGAAAATACCTAGGACTGACTGGGTGCTGCAGAGCTGCAGTCCCACTGGTGTGACCTGGGGCTGTGGGACCTGTTCCTGGGCTGGGGTGCCCTGACAGACAGGCAGAGCACCTCTGTGCCTGTGCCAGCTGCCTCTGGCCACCACTGGGAGAGGGACAAAGCCCCTGTGATGGCTTTATACCCCTTAGGGTACAGGAGCTGACACGATGACAAGTCCTAATCCTGGGGAGAAGATAGGTTTCTTCCTCAGAACTGGTGTCCATTGACACCAGTTTGGGTGGAGAAACAGAATTTTTGCATCAGGTCACATTACACTAAGACAGTGTCACTGGGACAGTGGGAAAGATTGACTGGAGAGTCTGAAGCTTCTTGGTTCATTGCATTTTTTGTTCTGGTGGCTTGTTTGTTTTTTTTTATAATTGCTAGCAGCATGGTCTGGAAATTACAGGTCTGTAAGTGCTGAGAGATCCATTCCTCTGGAGACACTTCGGAGAAAGTGAAAAAGAAAGTGCTTTTTGACCTCTGATTTGGAATTAGGCAGCTCTGTAAAATTATTTGTGGGCTTTTAAACTACAGCAGGGGAAAGAGGACTTTGTTTCTGAGTGGAAACCATAGAGACATTTAATTACACTACAAAAAAGATACACAATAAACAAGTCTATTTTATTTTGTTTTATTTTATTTTTTTCAGCCAAATATACTTGAGAGCCCTAGAGGGAAAATATATTTTAGTACTTTACAGTTACAATTGCAATTTATGTTAGTCTAGTGTCTTTCATATGAGAAGTACCATATCATAAAGCACTTTACAGTCTGTTTATCAATACAATAAACTGAGAATACTGCTCAATTTACTTTATTAGAACTTGCTGAGAGATACAAATATAAAACCAACTTGGATTGCTAGTACAGGGTTGTTTTTTTTTTGTTTGCAAGTGAAACATTGAGAATACTAAGCATAGCTAGATTCAGCCTTAGTTTTTAAAGGCAGTGTAAAAGAGCTTCAAGTAGTGCGAAAGAGTTGATTTGAGGACAGAATTTTCACCAAAGAAATCCAAGAAATGGCTTGATCACAAAGGACATCAAGACATTTTAGTGAAGCTTAGACCCAATAAAGCCATGATAATAGTACTATGTTTGCTTGCTTGAATTGTGGGATATTGAGTTGGGTTTGTGGTGAGCATTTGCTGGAGTTTGGTTCATTAAATATTTTTATGATACTTGAGAATTTTGTAGTACAGCTTCAACAGGGGCAGTCATGTAAAAAAAAGGACTCAAGCAGAAAAAAACCTTGAAGTTTTGATGGGCAAGGGTTTACCTATTTCTATACATATTTGTCAAGCACTAATAGCTGGTGTCAGAGTCAGACAAAACTAAATCATGAGTAGTAACCAGTTTGGCACCATAACTTAAGAATATAGACACATGAATTACTTATGTTTTAAAACTCTTTAAATTTTTTTGAGTATAAATGCCTTACCTGCCTCAGAAAGTGTTGCTATTTATTTCACATCACATCCAGCAGAACTGCTCAATGAACAACAACTGTGCTCAGACACAGATTTAGCTGTGTAGTGATGCCATGCTGGTGCACATGCTTTTAATGTGTCTGGAAGGCATGTTTTCCTAGTTTGAAATGATAAATGTGAACATGCATCAGTTGCATCAGAAGGTTTTTGAAAACTGGTCTTCTACAATGTCACTAGCAGTCAGAGTTAAAATGGTTTGAGAGGATTAAGTGGGGACTTTTATATTTTAACAGCTTTTGATTTTTTTTTTTAAGCTTACCCTCATTTTATAAGGCTCTGTTTTGGGATGATTGAAGTATTTCCTTAAGTTGCTTGCTATTAATATTACAAGAAATGCTCTCAAATTTTCTTCTATTGTAGTGCAGTTCTTAAGTTTTCAACCTGTCTTATTATAAAATTGATAAGTAGACTTGATACTGATTTTTTTGCAACAAACCACAAAACTAGCCCAAATTTCATGCTATGTCAATCTATCACAAATTATAATACTTGATCTTTATACATACCTATTTGTATGTCTCTTCAGTGCTGTTTTGCCTTGCTTTGCAAAAAAAGTAGTTACCACTAAAAACTGTCATTTCAAAACTGTGCTTGATATTTTATATATGTGAGTCTGAACTCTACCATTAAGTCAGCAAAGACAAGTGGTAGCTGAAAGATATTGACAAAATTAAATTCAGAAAGGCAACTATCTGTGTAATAACAGGAGATTAGAGCAAATAAACTAGTTAAAATCTGAAAAAATTCCAGTCTAGGTGATTCATTGCTGCTATTTTCAGCACAACAATAACTGCATTCCATTTCAGTTACCATCAGAGTCTCTTGAGGAATGCAAGCATAAGCCCAAAAGGGAGAACTGCAAAACCCATCAAAAGTTTGAGATGCAAAGATATACATTATCCACCATGAGACTGCCAGGTATAGCAATGTCAGATCTGGATATTGGGAAACTCAAGTTTTGAAACATAGGGTGATTGTTTTCATAATTACTTGGGACACCTCTGTGTTCTTATTAGTTTTACATTCAGTAAGAACAGCCTTTCGCAGTAACTTTCAGACAAAATGACATCAGTGCAACACTGCAAGAGCTAGAAGAACGTGTGAGCTCTATTTGTGTTTCTGTCAGCATTTAATTGAATTGTCTGTGGAGAATTACCAGGCCTGGAACAATTACTATCAAGAGCAGAACTATTAGTTTAAATCTTCCATACCATTCTTCTACTAAGAAACCACTTCTTGTAGATCTTGCAACTTCCTTCCTAGAGTAATTGTGTACTTCAGCAAATGTAAGATCAAGTTCCAGGTTGTGGTCAAATAAGTAAAACTGAAGTTTTACTAATCTCATTATTTATCAGGTTGTTAGTTAAATTCCAGAGCTTCCAGTTTTCAGAGTAATGTTGATAAAAGATCCATGTTTGACAACACTTCATAGAAAATAATTTTGGTGGCTGTTCATACTAGAATGAGAGGTCACAAACATCATTTTTCAATGAATTGACTAAGAACATGTATACTCCATTTGAAAGGGGACCTGTAGTGGTCTACCTAACTAGAATTAGGGCCCTGCTAAACGTAAAAAAAGAAAGGGTTTCTGCCTTCACACTGTTAAGTGTTTCTAAAGTGCAATGGTTAACACCTGCTTTTCTCCTTGTTCGCATATTCAAGGTGTAAACTAGTGGGACCTGACACTAAAAGTACCTTGAGTAAAAAAAAAAAAAAAAAAAAGCCATCTTGCAGGTGTGCACTATTACTTTTAGTGTTTGCACTGATGAAGGACATAACAGTACTTGGCTTTCTGAGAAAAAGTGGCTTCCTTTAGCATTACCTTAGAGGAATACTCCTAAAAACAGTGATGGAATAAAACAACAGACCAAGAGTAAGTAAATAAGGTATGTAAAGAAAATACTAAGAAAAGAAGTCAAACATCAATCAAGCTTCAAATACTGATAAAGAGAAGAAGTTTAATGTGCCATCAAAGAAAAACTTTTATGCTATTTAAGAAAAAAGCATCAGAGAAAGAAATGAGAGATTAGTTTGGAGGAGGAAAGAAACCAATACAGCAAGGTGGGAAAATCTAGAACAAAAGGCAAGGGATGAGAAGTGTTTCTGTCTTGTTCAAATATGAGTGTGCATGTAGCATCTGGGCATAACAATATTTTGCTTTCAAATTTGCATTAAAATGAAATCTTAATCACAATAGAAGGAAATGGAAGCACATGTGGGGAAAAAAAAAAAAAAAGCCTAAACCACACAAAAGAAAAGGAAACATCAATTACAAAGAG
Organism: Calypte anna; assembly: GCF_003957555.1. Lineage (NCBI taxonomy): Eukaryota > Metazoa > Chordata > Aves > Apodiformes > Trochilidae > Calypte > Calypte anna. The sequence continues at coordinate 76,748,546 of NC_044244.1, read as the reverse complement.
GAGAAAGCATCAGGAAGAGAGAGAGTGTAAGAAACTAATGGAGACATCATTTGGGTGGGCATAGAGAAAGAGTAGAAGGATGAGGTTGGAGGTTCCATAAACTCCCAAGAACCTCCTCCAGTTTTAAAGCACTTTCAAGATGACTTTCTGCCACCCTCTCCCTATGAAATTTCACTTGTTGCAACTTGTACCTGTTACCTCCCATCCCAGAAATGTGACCTTTTGAGAAGACTCTGGTTCTGTCTCTTCTGTATGCCTCTGTTAGGTAGGTGAAAACAATAGTATATGGTTTAGCCATCTCTTCTTAGGACTGAACAAACCCACTTCTCTCAGCCTGTCTTTGTACATCATGTTCTCCCCACTTCTACTAAAGGTTGCTAAAATTTAATAAAATTTAATAAAATTTAATAATAGTAGAAAAAAATTAGTAGAAGTAGAAATTATTACTTAAATGGAATTGGTCAGGAAGGTTTGGCTTGTACTTTTAAAATTTTGTAGTGGTTTTGTTGTTTTTTGGTTTTTTCTCCTGTGGCATGTTTACATCGGGTAGTTGTAAGCTGCCAGATAGTATCAAGAGCTGTGAAAGGAGCATGATGTATCTTCATTCTCTGAGAGATAAACCAAGGTTTAATTCCCTTGGTTACAAAATAAACCCTCATTAAATGTGTAACTTGTCAACAACTTGTAAGTTGTGTTGAAGTGTCAGAGACAGGCCAATGGATTAAATAGTTGGAATGCCTGATTTTACTATGCTCTTGTGAAAAGGGTACAAGAAAGCAGACTTTACCACTCCTGTTTGCCTTGGCTTTCAGTACCTACAATGTGTTATGAGCCTCCTTAACAAAGGGTCTCCTTTCACTGATTTTGAGAGCACCCCTCTACACACATACACTTATTCCCAGTCTCATTCCCATTTCCAATAGGCACACTTTTAAATAGTTGGTATTTTCCCTGTTTATTTGATAAGGAAAAGAGTCCCTGTTTAAAAAAGAAAAAAAAAAAAAAAAGAAAAAGAAAAAGAAATCTATCTACAGTCTTTGCAGAAAAGCCTCCACAGAGAGCAAACAGAATTTATGGGGGCCTGTAGGAAACTGGTCACCTATATGAGCTGTAAAAGATTTTGCAGGCTTGGCTTGGCTTGGCTTGGCAGCATGTTGCTATTCTGTGCTGACCTGCCTCTTCTCCTAGCTCCCTAGGACTACCTGAGCAGTCCTTGCTGTGAACAGTGAAACGATGGCACTGCAAAGCTGTGTTTGTACAACATCTGCAACTTCATATGTGCATTCACATAAAACTTTATTTGCTCTCTTTTTCCTCTTGTCTGTTTTCTGTTTTAGTTTACACATTTGCACAACTTCCCAGAATATCCTTTAACTGCTCAGTAAAAAGGAGACTAATAAAGCTCTGAAAGTAAATACTGTCAAGTTTTATAAAATGTAATAGCCTTTTTAAGCTTGAATGGAAAGATTTGGGTTAAGAAAAAAAAAATTCTTCGTGTTAGTTTCCTTAGCCACTGATTGAAGTAAAAGGCCTGGACTCTCCAGAACTTCACTGCTCTGGCTCTGACTCTCTCTGGTACATCAGAGTTAAGTCCAGTGGGGTCTGTTTTATTTACCTGTGAGGCTTATGTGTTGCTATTGGCTTCCCTACGATGCGTGTGTCTTCTACTGAAGTTTAGTTCTGTTGGCATATACTGTAACTTGCATTCATCATAAAGCAGAACAAAACTGGGCAATCTTAAAAGCTGATGGAGGTGATGCTCACCTGGGAAGGTTGCAATGTTCCTAAAAACATGGGTGGAGGTGGTAGAGGAAGGAGCAAGCTGGGAGGCCAAGTCAGGGAAAACAAGTGTGGAGAGAAGAGATAGAACTTCAGCTGAATTACAAGGGCTAGTGCATACTTCCATGTTGCCAGTCCAACCTGGCTTCATGCTACAGATGACAGTAGGCTTCACTGGAGAGTTTTCTATGTCCTCTTACCACTAGCACTACTATGGCTTGTAGTGCTTCATGAATAACAGAAGCAGCAGGCTTTCCTCCAGTGTTAGCTCCAGCACAGCTGGTTCGGTTATGCTCTGGTTCTGTGTAAAATACAAAAGAAAAAAGAGGGAGATTTCCTATGTGAGTTTCTTCAAACTATTGTGTATCCCAAGACAATCTTCCTCTACATTTCCTTTTTCCTTTCAGTATTAAGTTTAAGAAGGGATGAAGTTGCACTGCAAGCTGAAAAATTGGTGTGATTATAAAGGGAAATAAATTGTAAATATCAATGCTTAGTTTCCTAAAGACTGTCATAGATTGAGGCTGCTTTGCTTAGCAGGAGAATGCCTGGATGGAAGGGACTGTGGCCTAGTTCGGCCTTTGAGATTCTGGCTGTAAACAGATGTGTTACAGTTCAGGTCTGACTCAGTCATTATCTTCTGTTCTTCTCCAGCTCTAACCCAAAGGGACTTCGAAGGTGGAAAGGTAAGTTCACCTTTTCTGCCATTCAAGTGTTGAGACACTCTTACCAGTCTGAGGGCATCCATGGGAATAGATTATTCCCATGTTGTCTGAAATGAGACCCACAGTTCTCTTATCCACTGGACAATAGTGGTGGATTGTTTTTCCTTTTCATTTCTGGACTATGGTTTGAACTAGCAGGAGTCCCTGTTTGCCTCCTTTATTTGTTTTTAAACCTGTATGACTGCTTGAGTATGAAGTAAACAGAAGGTGAGGTGGTTTCAGATGAGAAGGAAAGTTGATTCAGAGAACATGGAACTAATCCCATAGCCTAGCCAGAGACACAGGCTGATAAAAGAACATTGAGGAGTGTCTGCATTTGCCACAGATGTGCTGACACTTTCCTCTGCCCCTCGACTCATGCAGAGAAGAGCCTGGCACTGCATTCACATTCTGAGAGACAGATACTCTCTTCAGTGAGAGTACATAATATTTTTGTCATAAAGCTATGGAACTAAGATATGAATAATCTGCCCACACTGGCAAGAACATTGTATTTATGTGTTGTCATCTCAGGTTTAGGAGAGGCCACTGGCAAAAGGTGAGGCTATAAAAAGACTAGCCTGTTCCCAGGTACTTTGAGAATCAGTGTTACAGCTCTACACTCCCACAGAGAGAAGGCAGGATGGAAAGCACAGAACAATTAAATCCCTCTAGGCGGAGGGGTTTCCAGTGACTGTCTGCAACCTCTCCAGGCTAGTTTCAAGGATGATGCTGGAATCAGGCTCATCTGACCTGAGGAGTCATTGAGTATAAAGCAGGGAAAAGGGTTTAATTACAGGGAACAGATAATCTTTGTTCTAATGTCTTTAATGCTATCACTTTCTCTGCGGCTGCTTTACACATAATAACAGCTTAGCTTTCATTAAAGATATATATATTCTTAAAGGCAGTATCCTCTTGTCACCACAGAAGCAACATAGGTTTCATTCATTTAAAATTGTAATTTCTCTGTGGCTTCAGGGTATTACATCTGATGTCATTCCACATAATAGCCTTCTAGGAATATATATTTTTCACCTTTGTTATTGAGATTACTTCAGTCAGCAAATGCCTGTGGAACAGAATTGTAAATGATGCATGCAGAAAGTTAGCTGTATTTCTTGTGTTGATATGCTATACTGACCATTAGGAACAAGACTTAATACATACTACAATCTTAGGTGTCTTCAGGGAAATGTGGAACATCTGAAGGAAAAAGCAGGCAATAGTGTTTCCTTCAGAGACCTGATATAATTCAGTGACTCATTCATATGCAGCATTAATTGTGTTTTCCACCAGGGTCTGGATGCTTCAGCATACCAGTGGTGGACAATGGATCATTTTTCCATCTTGGATGCTTGTTTAATTTCCACTGATACCAGCCAGTATTGGCTTTGTTTAAAGAGGATTTGTGGGTTTTATTAAAGAGGGTTTGTGACTGAAGACCAAATCTTTTCTTGAAAATGTGAATCAAGTAGTAGTGTCAGGTGAGGATTATGATTTGTGATGATATTTCTATACCTGAAAAAGTCCAAGCATAGGCATAGTAGAAATATAGTTTTGGTGATAAAACTTCTTTTGGCTGGCATGATTTAGAAGTTAATCTGCATCAATACTAATGGTGCTACCAGACTTCTTTCACACTACAGGACATGGTGGCTTCAGGGAAGTTTTATCCAACCCTTACAGGTAGGCAAAGAGCTGAGTGTTGGAGGCAGAGTTATTTATGCCTCCCAGTAGCCATTTCCCTCAGGATGGGATGATACACCACATGTGGGGTTATCCATGGTGCCTCTGCATGGCTAAACAGAGGAATGTCATCTCCCCACTTGTCACTGGTCTGTCATGAAAGATGAATTTGCTTTGAGATGCAACCTCTACATGCCAGAAATAAGGAATAAACAGGTAGTGTTAGGATATCTGCATGTGGAGGAGTGAAGTGCAAGTCTTGTCTCAAGCCAAGTTTTACATGAATTCTTCGGGATTTCTTGTAAACAGTACCTGCTGCTACCATGCTCAGAGATAACCAACAGCTGGGGTATAAGCAAGGATTTTTAAAAAATTATTATTATTACATAATTTACTTTGAATTCTTAATGTTATAGCATAAACAGTTGCTCTTTTGTAACTTGGAAAGTCTCTTTACTGGAAGCAAAGCTGCTGCTGGGATAGCATCACTGAAGGGCTTGTGCAGAAGTCTGCCTGCCTCTCTGGTGGTACTGCATAAGCAGCACTGAGCAAGCCCTAAAGCATAACTCACATCATGAGTTCTTCCAGATTGTAGAGGAGAAAAGAGATCTCCAACTGGTATACCAGAGAAGCAGAATGTTCATTTTATTTGAAATTCCCTCAGCTAAGAATTTGATCTCCACAGATAAGTGAGTTGAACCACCAGAGCAGATGAGGGTTATAATATTTTTCAAAAAACAAAGATAAAGCAATAGCTCTTCCCTCTGTTTTTTAGTAACTTTTTGCCTCAGTATAGTCTAATCCAGTGCTTGGAAGATTCCTACAGACCTTTGGCATTCTGGGTATTACAACTCCTGGGAACCTGCAATGTGAAAAATAAAAGGTGAATTTAGGGCAAACCTTTTAATTGAACTTTTCACCTGTGTCTTGGAAGAAACACAGTTCAGAATAACAGAGTACAGACATGCAAAGACACACGTGTCTCTTGAATTCCTAACCTAAGAAGATCAATAACAAAAGGATTTAGCCTCTTAGCCTCTGGACATAGATGATCAGTATGCTTTTCTACTTTTTTTTTTTTTTCCTTCCCTTTAGATCGTATCTTTTTAAAAAAATATATATATTATGTTATTTTTTTTCTGCCTTTTGACAAGGTGTTATGCATTCTTCCTAAAAACAGCTCTAAGTAAGTGTATCTGTTGCACAAAATGAAAGCCAAAAAGTTTTTTTGTGTGCTGTTTTTTTCTGTGTGAAATATGTTGCCAATATGATGGCAAAGTGTCAGATCCTCTGATACTCATTCTATAAAAATCTGTTCATTTGGAACAGGTGTCTTGAGTTTCAGCAGGTTAATCAAATGAGAAATGGGTAGATTTGCCAGTCTTTACTGTTGTAAGAATTTTATTGCTCAAGCAAGTAATTAAATTGTCCACACGCAAACCACCTCACAATAAAAATGCATTTGTGAAAGGACAATCTTGTCCATCTTGATGAACTTGACCCCAAATTCTTTTGCAGACTGTGCATGTAGGTTCAGTGTGAGTAATCATACTGTTTAGAAATGATACTATCATAGTTTCCATGTGTGCAAGAAATATACAGTAACACAGGATGACACTTGATGTCCAATATTTATATTGCAGAGCAGTGAGGAGAGTGAGTTTAGAGCTGCTTCTGGGAGGAATCAACACACCTTCAAAAAATCTTCATGGTGCTGAAGGATGTTTAGAAAAATGACAGTCGGGATAACAGTGGTTACAACTATATTTAAACATTAACAGTGGGATTCAAAGTTGTGGCTTTTTAAACTACTATTGTTTGTGCATTTTTTTTTTTTTTAAAGTTGACAAAAAACATATCCTCAAGTAGTTACTTGAACATTTTGCTCTTTATGAAACCACAATTTGACAGGATCTCCAAATTAAAAATGGCATTCCCTTTAGATGTTTCCAGTCACACCCCTCTCTTCAAATTATATTTTACTCTGTGAGAAACATTCATGGATGACCCCCCGTCATCCTGGAATTTCAGCAATCTTGAATTACCAAAAGTCTAAAACTTTCCAAAATAGTTGTCTTGATCTCTGAGTCATCCTAGCTCTGCACATCTGATAAAAATCTCAGGATATTCTTTCCTTTATTTGTCTCTCTGTTTATCTACCTGCCTCTGTAGATACAAATAAAAGAATAATAATAATAAAAAAAAAATCACAGAATGCTGAAAGTTTCCTCAGAGTGACAAGTCACCTCTGGGCAAAGTATAACCATGGAAAATTCCAGATAGCACAGGATATTTTCTTTTCCTTTGGAAAATACCAGCAATTTAAGAGGCGTGTGATAAAGGGTATGCTGACTCAAGTCACAGCAAGCACTTGTGGCAAGCTGCTTTTTGGACATTTGTGAAAAACAGCTGCTGCAGGCAGCACCAGGCACCCACACTGGGCAGACCTGTCCCAGTGCTTGAGAGACTAAAACCAGCACCCTTAATTTAATGTGGTTGGAGGGTTTCATCCTGTCTTGGGCCAGAGCTGGGAAAGGATTCCCAGCAGGCTCTTGCTAAGGGCTGAGGCTGGCAGGCAGGCAGCAAGATGTGGGTCCCCATGGCTCTGGATGGTGACTCAGTGACTCCTCCAACACATGCTGCAGTGGGACTGTTCTTGCTTGGGGAGCTCTATCTGTCCCCACAAGCAAGGTGTAAGCTGATAGCATGCCATGAAATATATTCTCCCTCATTACAGTCTCTTTTAGGAGCCTGTTTTCTAGCAGAGGCATGGGGTAAGCACATGGGGGGACTGATAGCTTTTGTTGACCTGCTTGCTTATAGAAGCTGTCTGAATACTCTTGTTCCTGAAACATATATTTTCTGTCTGTAGAAATACAGGTGATGATGTTTTCCTGTGTGTTTAGCCTGTGCACCTTCAAAGTTTTACTTTGTGCAGGGGGGAATGATGGGCTCTGCTTGCAATTCCCCCTTGTTCCTTTCAGGCAAGACCCAGGGAGCATCCCTCCACCCAGGTGTGGTGGGCAGGAGGAGATCCAGGTGGAGGAGCTCTCACTGCATGGAAAGGAAGAAGTGGCAGTGCTCTCCAAGCTTCTGGCCCATCCTGAACAAACCTTTCATTTTATTCTCACATGATAAGGAAAGAGCAGTATATCCCATCTTCCTTTGCACCCCAGACTGTATATGTGGGCTACTCATTACATGTAAGAAATAAATGCTCTTGAAGTGAAGGTGACAACAGGCACTGGGTCTCATATTGTTTCCAGTGGTGCTTTTGTGCTGCAGATTTTTCAGAAGAGCTCCTCTTTATCATTGGGCATGTAAATGAAGGGCCATTTTTCCTTATTCCTCCTGGGAGGTCAGCATGTTCAGTGTTTTGTGTGTCAAGTGTTAGACTGGATGCTAAACACACCTGGTTATTTTACTGAGGTGCCAAAGAAATGACCTGACCTTCAGAAGGATGTAAAAATAGAGGGAGGGACAGAAAGAAATATGTTGTGAATCAGTAGCATATTATATACTGAGTATTTGATTTTGCCTGCTGAATTCATTCAAGGGACTGTGTTACTGAAGAGAGGAACAAATCGGAGGGAGTTCAGTAGAAAGCAGCAAGTGGAAGTGGAAGGAAAGAACTCAAACAAAATATTGGAATGATTTAACAATCCAGTGCATCTCTAGGTAATGATTAAGGAGAAATGCTGTTATAACAGGCTATAAATGTTTAAAGTGTGTGAACATCAAGGAATGAAAGAAAGGTAGTTTGATGCACTAATGCATGATCAAGAGGCATGGGTATAAAAAATTAAAATGTATTTAAGTAAAAATACAAAGAATAAGTAAGAATATTCACATAGCAAAACACCTGCAGGATCTTGAAAAGGAACTAATAAAAACCCCTATTGCTTCTGACTTCTGAAAGTAATTGAAACAAAAGACAGCCAAGTGTCCTGTGGAAACCAATCCTGTTCCTCCAGAGAATGAATGACTTTGCATTTACTATATATAGAGTGTGGGATGCTTGACCTTAATTAGCTTTTAATGTAACAGAAATTTCCAAAAATTAGCTATTTAAGTGAAAGGTTGCTGCACATGTTAATTCTTTGACCCTTCTGGGTTGGGCTGGACTCTGAAAGAAGGGTGTCTTGCGTAGAAAATTATTCTACTCTTAGGATTATCAACAGAGCTGCTACCTGACTATAGGCATGTAGCCTTTACCTTTCTTTCATGCCTGTCTTCAAAAAACCCTAAGACAGGCATGAAAAGACCCCTGGAAAATTCAGGTTTGGGTGGTGAGGGAAGTAGAGTCATGTGCCATGCACTTGAGCTGTTGAGCCATCAAGGACCAGGACAGAGGGCTTATTTTATATGGACACACATATGGACAGTGTGACTTCTCCACCATGGCTAGAACAGCCAGTGTGAGGAGTAGTGGTTACACTTATGCTGAGTGGGAGATAAGCCATGCTGTCAGAAATTGTGGAGACCTCAGGCTCCTCTGTAATTGAGTCATGAGTCATCTCAGAAAATTTCTGGGGGTTGTGAAGATTATTGCTATTTGCTGCTCACTGCAAGATACAGACTAAAGACAGTTTTTGTTTCTCTTTCCTTATATTTTCTTTGTTAACCTTAAGTTCAGGGCAGCAGAAACTGAACAGTGAAGAGACCTGGTATGGGCAGGAGGGGTTGCAACTCTTGTTCTAGCAATGGAGCTGGTATGTTAACTCAATATTTTCTTGAACTGAAGAATCCTTTTCCAGTCCAGTAGGACTGGTGTGTCTTATTGATAAGCCAAGGTTTATTCCACACTATTATCTTCAGAAGCATCAGTGCTCAAGAAGTAAGGTGCTTAACAGCTACCCCAGCTTTATTAAATACCACATTTGGTCTAATCTCTCAAATTACTGTCCAGTCTCAAATTTCTTGGACCTCAGGACATCGGAGAAGACAGAATACACCAAAATCCTTTCCTGCTGCTTCTGCTTCCCAGGTTCTGTAAGAGTTTATTCTACACGAGTTTATTGTGCAAGCCTCAGGCTTTGTAACAGCAGAAGTAATGAAAGCTCAGCCCATCTTTCTCAGATTTAGTATTGGTAGATTGGGTTTTGTCTCCTCCTGATGTGTATTGTGTGCTCTATAGAAAAGCAGCAGTCAAATGCCCTTTCTGTTAAATTCATAAATTGTGCACTTGCCACACAATTGCCTGGACTAATTTGTAGCATCTATAAGCTTTCTGGAATACAGGGGTGATTTCAGAATATGTCACAAGGTTTCAGAAGGAAAAAAAAAACCACAAAAAACCCGAAATCAGCATGCCTGCAAGTGGCCTTATTAATTCACTCTCTTTCTTTCTTTTCTCAAGTTTTTTCTACATATTAGGTGTTATAAAATAAATTATTTGTATTCTTTGTAATGCAGTAATAGGGAAAATTATCTGTGTCCCTTCCTAAAGGTCTTACTAAAGGATTCATGACTCCTTTGATTAAACTGAACAGCAGGGTAACTTGAGTCACTCAGCTGTTACTTTACCTGTAGGCATAATTGCCATTAGTAATTAAAAAAAATGTACTCTTGAAAGTTTCTAGTTCCTGGATTTATTTTTCAAACCATAGGCGTTTATCAATTTCCTAATAAGAATTCAAGAAAGCAGGGAACAATAAAAGAAAGTAAGCATTAATGCCCTCTGTCCATGCTACGTTTCTCTTTCTATTACAGCTCTGTTGAGAGCTCAGTTGCATTCTTGTTACTTATGCTTGAATAACACATGCTGCTCAGGTTTGAGGATGGTTCACAAAATTTAGGTGCTCACTGGAAGTTTCAAGGCCTCTTTGTCATTTTGCTTTTACTGCTGCCTGTCCTTTACTCTCCATTTCTGCAAACATCCAAATTTCCCTTTCCTCAGGATACTCTGACTAATTAATCCCTTAATTTAGACTTTCCTGGATCAGACTATTCCTCAAATGTGAATTTGCTAAGCTTACTTCAGTGTAAAGTAAGTTCTAGTTTGATTCCCTTTGCTAGGGAAAAGTGGGGGAAATTTCTCAAATTCTCTGTATCTTTGGAAAGTTTACATTGTGTCTTTTCTCCCTACTGTTTCCACAAATGTACTCCCACAGACATACCTAATTCTTCAGGAAGAAGTGTAATATGAATCCAGGTGTGCAGCATGAAAAGTTTGGAAGACGTTTTATAAATAACCAATTCTGTACTCAACATAAATACACCAAATATGTGAAGCATTTCCCAGGTATGTTCCACATTGAAATGTTCCACATTTTTTCAATGTTCCACATTAAAAAAAAAAAAAAAAAAAAAAAGACCCCTTATCTGTATCCTCAATAAGATGAGAGGGAAGAGTTTCAAACTGAAAGAGAGGAGATTTAGATTAGACATCAAATTCTTGACTGTGAGGGTGTGAGGCACTAGAACAGTCTGTCCAGGCAAGTTGTGGATGCCCACTCTCTGAGACTGTTCAAGGCCAGGCTGGATGGGGCTTTGAACAACTTGGTTTAGTGGGAGGTGTCCCTGCCCGTGCAGGTGGGTTGGAAATGGATGATCTTTAAGGTCCCTCCTAACCTAAGCCATTCTATGATTCTAGGTCACTTTCCTGTCTTGCTCTGAGTAATAAACCCCTGTGCCTTAAAAGTCAAAAATCAGCATTATAAAAAAAGAACCCAGCCTGCATCCAGTTTTGAAGAGAAATGTTCATATTTCAGGGTTATCAGTCTAACAACTTATACAAGCACTAAACAAACACCTACACACCTAAAGTAATCTCTTGATAGATGCAGAAAAAGGCTGCCATATCAGATCATCAATTGTGAGCCTGTCAAGGTCCTGGCTAATAATTTTTTGAGTCATAGTATAATGTTGGATGCTAATAAATCTACCAACTCACATTTATTTGGGTTTGCATTAGTCAAAAGTGTTTTAAATAGTGTGTTTCTATTGCCAATTAATAACCTCACCAGCTCAGATGCAGTGATGGTCTAAATGACCACTTGAACAAATCAGATGGACTGCATGACAGGCACAGCTTGCAAGTATCAGGCTTAATTCATGTGGAGTGTACCAGTATGAATTACAGTTCCTTGAGAACACCTATAAATGTCAGTGTGTTTTCTGGTTTTTGAAACTGAGGAAAGATTTGCAGAGGTTTTATTCACTTTGGGAATTTCAGCATAATTGCAGAAATGCTGTCAAAGAGAAGTTATTTCTGTTGCAGAACCTTCTTTATTCACCACTATAGGATTAAAAAAAAAAACAAAAAAAAAAGGAAACTTAAAATGGGAAAAAGGGGAGATTTTCAGCAGTCTACAAAAATATTTAAAAATTTTCCCCACACTTATGACACCACTGCCTGTCAAGTTTAGCAGCACACATGAATGATCTGTGTGGCCAGAAACAGCATCCAGACTCATTTGATAATCACTGCTGTGCTTTAACCAGCAGGTTAAACTCATGAATGTGACACGTACAGGCTGCCTAAGAGTGCAGTGTGCCTTTTTCTCAGAGGCTGCCTCCCTGAGATACTTGCAAACCACAGCAAATTGGCCAAGTATGGGGGAAGGGGGCAGGTACAGACGCCATCAGCCATCTGTCAGTCTTTTCCACGTTATCTGATTATGGACAGGTTTTTCTGCAATTTTGAGTTAGGAGTAAGCATTATTAAATAGATGTCTGGCTTAAAAGAATGCTTATCTATTGCAAATTTAACACTTCATTGGCAACCCTGGTGACTGGAGTCTTCTCCCTCCCCGTGGGAGAAGGAAACCACAGGTAGTCACAGGCTTGATTCGCATCCTCTCACGCCTCTCCCTGGGTGGCTGGGCCTGGGAAACCATGCTAGGAGCAAAAATGGGTTCAGTCTTTTGGCTTACTAAGGAGCTTCAATAGCAGCTGATAGTTAAGCACTATATGGTCAAATATGCCCTAGTGAAACACTCCTCTTTTTTTCCTTTTTTCTCTTTTTCTTTTTTGCTTTTTTTCTTTTTTTTTTTTTTTTTTTTTTTTTCTGGCAAGTAGAAAGGATCAGAATACTCTATAGAGGATGAAACACATTGAGCACTCCTATCTAACTTCACATTATGAAAAGAGAGGGTTTTTTGAAGGAAGCTTGAGAGACACACACAGAGGGCTAGAGATGAATGTAGGCAAACCCGTTTCTGTAACACCACAGGAAGAAAAGCTTTGACATTCAGTAGAGAGGAATTAGCCAGCAGAGGAGAGAAGTAGGGATTTGAGAATGGCTATATAAAATATAGAATATGGACTGAGGTGGCTGGGAATGGCTGCTTGAAAACTTTTCATTTTGTGGGAGAGCTACTCATACAATTCTTTTCTTGGTCTTCCCATATCCTTTTAGTTTGATTGATAATTGCTTACTTAAAATCTTCTGTGGGGGCACCATGTGCTGTGGCATCACCACAATTTTTCACCATCTGTGGAAAAAAGCATTGGCATAACCCTGGATGCAGGTGAGGAGAGCAGCAGTCCAGAGAGTACAGAAAGTCATAGATTTGGTGGGGTGGGAGGGTGGTAGTCTGAGTGTGTGTGTGTGGAAAGGCTGTGGAAATATTAGAAAATGAGGTTAATATATTTTTCTGGACAGGAACTTGCAAACAGTTCAAGGTTTCCTAGTCAAAATTTGCTGAGCAGAAAACAGGAATGCACACAGAAGTAGTTTCATATTTGCCTGCTGTTTAGTCCTGAGCTACTCTATTTTCCATTAAACTTTCTTCACTCTGCTCATTCCATTTCTGTAATGCTGCTTCCAGTTCCTAAAACTCCTCTGTTCATCTGAAGGTCTCTCCTGTTACATGAAGTAGCCCTGGTACTTAAAGATCATGATTTGTTTGTTTTCTGTAGTGGTAAACGTTGCACTGAATTTACAATGAAATTTCTGTCAGAGACAAAGTAAAATGTTCACACACACCCAGAAAACTGCATTTGAACCAATGCTGTTCCAGCAGGTCACTTTGAATGGTGATGACAGGATGTTTAGTGTTACAGAACAAAAATACATCTAGTGTCCTGCTAATCCAGTACCCAGGGAAAGCTCAGTGAAAATCCCTCAAAAGGCCTTCATTATTTAAAATTTAAGTCAGCTACATACTCTGGATTAAATTAATGGAATAACAAGGAAAAGGCCATAGAAAATTTACATGTCTGTCTCTCTTGGGCAGAGGTTTCACTATGCTGTTTTTACTGTTCCTGATAAAGTATCATCCAGCTGACATCAGGAGACCATCATGCTAGGGGCTGTCAGTATACAGATCCTGAGTTGAAGAACTGTTTGCATTGCTTGCAGATAAATTCAAGTTTCGAATGAGACAATGGCTAAAGTTTTATGAAAAATGGTTGCCTGTGAAAAAAATTATGAAAAAATTGTTCTAAAAAATCCCCTCTTGTCTTTATCTTAAAAAAAAAAAAATTGGAAACCAACATAACTGCATGTAAACAGTTTAAATCTTAGCTCTTACCTCATGTGCAGAAATATAAAATTGAATATTTTGCTTTGCATGGCAAAAGTAATCCTGTATTTAAAACCATGCAATCTTTGTTAAATAGTATACTTCTCATGGCTTCAATATTATAAAGGAGCAAAACTTCTGAGTCTTCTTCCTCTCTGGGTATTCCCTAAGCAGAAATAAATATTCAAAAGATGATTCCCCTGAACATGAATTGTTTAATCTTTGCATAATATTTAACAGTCACAAATCTGTGGGTCTGGGGAAACACACCTGTAATTAAGAGCCACCTTTTACTGTTGTGCATTGCTTCAGAAAAGCATGGTTTAATGTTGCATTTGCATCATTTTATGCTAATACTGAAATCCAAGACTTGCATTCTGTTATCTTTACTTACCTGTCTATAAAATGGGCCAGAAACTTTCATTTGTCATGATCATGCCATATATGCTCACTGATAAAACATTTGAAACAGGTTAGTCAGAGCATTGCATGTATGGCCTTAGAATTGCTGGGCACTTCTGTAATAATGTTGAAGTACTATACTTGGAACACTCATTCTGTAGAAAATTTCAGGTGGGAGTATTCTATTCTTCCTAAAGAAATGGATGTAAATAGAGAAATGTATGGAGCCAAAATTATTCTCATTATCCAATACATAATGATGATGCGTTAATTCCTGACAGTAGAAGCCTGTATTACATGAGTGTGAAGAAAGTAGGTAGTGTATGAAAGCCCCTAATAGATTCAGCTTTAAGGAGAAAAGGAAATATGCATGGTAAGATCTCTTTCAGGGCTATGAATGCTCCTTAAGTGGCATTGTTCCAGCGACAGCCCTTGAAGGCATTTGTGCTTCAGAAAGTTGCAGGGACAAAGGGATAAATGAACCTTTGCCACAGGCTGTGGCAGGGTAGAAGGTGCATGAAAGGGGATCCTGCAGAGCTGCTGACATGCTGTGTGTGGTTTACCTGGAGTAATTTATGCCTGTGTCTTCAAGTGTCAATTGCTTTCCAGTTCTCCTTTCCTCTCAGGTTGGCAGTCATTAGTTGCTGATTTAATTCCTCTGCTTGTTTAGCTATAGAGTACAGCTTGTAGAGGAAAGGGAAGAATAGGAACCCAACAAATGAGCCACCTCTTCTGCTTCACATACTCTGCACAGGGAGAAAAAAAAAAAGGTGAATACACCTGGGCAACATAGCCAGGCACGTCAGAGCTCTGTGGTCCTTACCATCCCTCTGTGGGAATGTGGTCTAGCAGCGTTCCTGTGGAGTGGTAGGGTTAGAACATTAGAGACTCAGTGTCCAAAAAACCCAGGGTTTTTCCTGTTTCAAAAACACATTTAAAAAGTCAACCCATGTTCTGCTGCTGTTTAGACCTCATGCCAAGATTGTTATTTCAAAATCCTCTACAGTGCTGGATGAAACTGATCCTGTATCAGTAATGTTATCTGACAGATTTTAGCCAGTAGTTGCACAGGCAGCACACACTGATATAAACTGCTTGGTCTGCTAACCTGCAGCCTACAGCCTGCTGTTCACAGAGCTCAAGTACTTGGTGCTATTGATAGCAATTTATATGGTGGTGGGGTGCACATTCACCAAAATTAAAAGCAAGCTATCCATCAGGAGGCCAAGTGGTTAGAGAAAAAAATCAGCTGCATGAACAGTGGGGGCCTGGTTTCTTTCAAGTGTGTGCCTCAAGAATGATGTCCTGTGTAGATTTCTTGGTATTTAATACTTGCTGAGCTCACACTACCACCTTTCCCTCAGTAGAGGCTCTAGTAAGATCTTTCTTCATTACTTACCTCCTTTTTTCACTACTTTGTAGGGAATGAGTATCGCTGAGAGCTTTATTCCTTTCTGAAATATGTCAGAAATTATATAGGGAGAGTGAAGAGGGAAGGAGAAAAAGGGATATGTGCCCATAAGCTTGTGATTACTCAGGCATGCATATACACAACCATTCCTGCCAACACATGGCCCTGGCTCCCCTGGGGTACCTGACTAACACAGTTACAAACTCTTTTTGGATTTGTTTTCCAATAATTTCTGTTTGGAATGGTCATCAACCTTTGCAGGATTACATACCAAGTCAGATTTTAATTTTCCAAATGGGAAATAAGGCACGTCAACAGGTAATCAGAAGGTTCCTGGATATGTTTTGTCAGAGAGAAGTACAAGAAGAACTTGTACAGTTTATGAGGATCGGGAAATGCCTCTAATTGTCTGCTGATTAACACAGAGTGAAGACTCAGTCTCTGCCAGATATCTCTCCTTTAAAAAGCCCTTGGTTCCCTGACCTTGGATGGTCCCATGTGCAACATTCAACATCAGCCCCTTTTGATTATAAGATTAAAGAAATTTTTTTTTTCCTTGCTGCAGCACCACAGCTTCCTCCATGCAACAGAGGAAAAAACTGAACAATTTCAGTATAGGAAGCAATGAAAAAGACTAATATTGTTGTTATTCTTTTATTAAATTTAAATTGCATTAAAATGCCCATGACACTAAACCTCTGGCAATGAATTGTACAAGATCTTATTAACAGTAAGCAAAACTAGAGGGGGAAAAAAAAACAGAAATATTTTTTACTTCACTCTCTCTTTATTACTTTCCAATTGGAGCTATCTTAGGTGCAACTTATAGTAGCAGTTGTGAGGAAGAGAGAGGAGAGAGGAGAAATGAGAAAAGAAAGTGAAAACTAAAAGGAACAAATAAAAATAATGGGGTTTATTTTATTTAGGTGGGCATGTCCTTTTAATTTTTCTTTTTTTTTTTTTTTTTAATATCTGGGACTTACAGATTGGAAAGGTGAAGAAAAGGAGGAAATGAGTTATCTTAAAAGTCATTAAAACCAAAGAAACAAATTCCAACTTGGCCAGATTTTTTTGTCTTTGTGGAAAACATTTAAGCATCAAGGTAATTGTCTTGTGTATTAGGTCAGGCTAAAAAGCTATCATATTGGATATATGCATTTTCTTTGGATGTGATTATGGTCCACAATAACTTTATTTCCAACCAAACAACAGTTTATTTTAACTGTTTTCAAGGTGTTCTGTTAGTATACAAAATAAGTTGGTTTTGTGTGTCTTTATTAAGGCCATAGAGGTTAGATGCACCTTGTTAGTAAGGTCTGCTGAGCTGAACTATGCTTAGTCCTCTATATGGTTTTGTTTGTTTATTTGCTGAATTCCATTTTTATGCTTTATCTCTTTTCCTTAACCCTGATAATTCTGTTTCACTGAAATTTGGGAAGTAGACTTGAGCTCTAAACTGCTGAGCTGGCTGCTGTGTATCCAATGCTTCGAATTTGGAAAAGAATGCAAAACATGTCCAGGCTTTATTGTAATATTTTTTTTTTCTGGTGTTTGAATTTTCAGGGTTTTTTTGTTTTGTTGTTTTGTTTTGTTCCCTAATGCATTACTGTAGTATCAATACCCTGATCTAAGGATTTATATCTAGGATTTGATGAGAAGTCATTCATACAAGGAGGTAATTTGTGCTAAAACTGGAAGAGGCTCTTATTTGAGGCTCTGTATTGCTAGAAAGTCCTGAGTTCACTTTTCCAGGGACGTGCTGCCCTGTCTGTAGAAGTGTTCAAGGCCAGGTTGGATGGGGCTTTGGGCAACCTGGTCTAGTGGGAGATGTTCCTGCCTATGGCAGGGTAGTTAGAACTAGATGATCTTTGAGGCCACTTGCAGCCCAAACACTTCTCTGATTCTCTGATTTCATATGGCTGTGGGGATGTCAGCAAGAGCACCCTGCATTTAGTGTGTGAAATTTCATGGGTGGGATTTTTGCCTCACATCAAAATTAAACTGTAGTGCTAGGGATTTGGTGTGGAAGTACAGCTTAGCCCAGCAGACAATGCTTTTGAAAAATCTGTTTAGTTAAAAGTGGTCTTGGAGGGAAATTCTTGATATGAGCTGTATACATTTTTGTGAGTTGTAATCCCAAACATTATCAGACTTTGAGCCCTATGGAGTAAACTGGTTGCCGTGCTTATGAGTTATCTCATCCCTCTATCATTTCATTAGTAAACCATCACACATTTTGTCTGACTCTTGTCATGTTTTCCCACTTCGTAGCAATAGCTTTACCTCCCAGAAGAAAAGGGCTGTAGAACTTAAGAGTGAGTGAGGCTATGTTTACACTAGAAAGCTCACTACTACAAATTTTATCAGCATGTAACAGCTGACTTTGACATGTGCTCAGAAAAAAAGAAATTTTCTGTTTGAGCTTATGTTTTGTGTAATCTCCTGGCTGGCTGCTACGCTGCAATCATATAGCATCAGTGTTTCCTGAACCGCCCTCTGGCATTGTGTCCTGCAGGGTGTGCAAAAAAAAAAAAAACACCCCACAGAGGAAAGCCTAGGAAGTCATTGTAGGTGTGGATGGCTTTCCACATTTTATTTTATTTATTACTTAAAATCCCCAGCACCCACTTTCCTGTTCATGGTCATGGGTCCTGCTCGTATCTGATGTCTGCTTATAGCTACACAATTCACCACTGTCTGGTGTAATTTAAATAACTATTGCTGTTGTGATAGAGTTGATGGGATTTTTTCAAGAAGAAAGAGCAGATGATGCATGAGAGCATCTCACAGGTGGTAGAGATGATGGAGCCTGGGAGATTGACCAAACAGCTCTCAGAAAGGTGGATGATAGTAGTTTTCCTCTGCCCCTCCAGTGCAGGCAGCCTGTGATATTTCTGCAGTCTTGAGGCTTAATTTATTTCTTATCTTCCTTTCTTTCTTCCAATGTGTTGGTGTCTGTTGTACTGAGAGGGCTGCATTTCAGCTCAGTGTTTTTTTCAGAGGAATGCAAGCAATGACTGCTGGATGATTGTAGGCTGATGAGAGAGGGCTCAAGGACACCTGTGGCCAAAGCCAGGAATTGAAAGCCAGGATTAGTGTGGTCCCTGTCTGTGCTCCCCATCTGAAGTGTATCCTAGAGCTCCTCTTGGAGGTACCATGTTGTCTTTTTCTATCCTGAAGCCAGGGAATATTTTAGTTTGCTGTTAGCAGACTGACTTTCCTGAATCTGTCTGAGGAAAGCTGGTTTCATGCTATTGCTCTTCCTATGCACTGTGAAGTGTTTGGCTTAACAAAGATGATGTGGAGGCTGGAAGAAGGAAACAAAGAGTCATCTGGTTTTCAGCAGCAAGGCACTGAGCCACTGAGGAGTGATAAAGTTGAGAAAATATCTCTCTACCACTGTGTCTTAACACACGCTTAATTGTTGCCTATTTTTAGTGCTTTTCTTGTAAATAGCTCAAATATCTATAATGTGGCTCATGTCAAATGGAAAGGAAAAGGTGGTACAAAGCATCCACTAAATTCTCATGTATTTACACTGAACTTTGTCACACCCTCTTAGTGTATGCAAATTTTTTTTTTTTTAAAAGAAATAGCATTAACTTGTTCAGAGCAAAGAAGAGAATCTGTGGATGTGAAAGTTGCCCTGTTCTTGCACCACTAAAAAAGTGCAAGCTCCTGTGAAGCTGGTTTACTTGAAGTCATGGTTGTTTTCTACCATCATGCAATGGACCAACTCAGGACTGATGAGTATCTCCTGGCAAACACTGTTGAGACCAGCTTAAAAAGTGGTAAAGGAACGTTGTGCAAGGAGAGAGGAGTCATGTTGTTTGCTAGCAGTGCATAACAGACAAAAGTAATTTTTCCTGAAAGAACTAGTATACTCTTTGCCATCCTCTGCAACAGCTTGGCCCATTCAGAGTGGAGAAGTTGGTCTTAAACTTAGTTCTGTGGTTTTTAGTTCTTGAATACTGGGGTGGTAAAAGAAAAACAGAAAAAGAGCCAAACACAAGCACAGGCTAAAGTCACATGAGAATTTTTATAGGGAGCACACTTCTGTGCAATTATGCCATGTATTTTGTGATACTCAGGGATCTGGAGCACTATTTCACTGATTTATGGAATGCATTTCTAATTTTTTGCAATTCTTGAAGCTCTACCAGATGGCTGACATGGTTTCTTGCTGCATAGCTAGGACAGGTTTTTGAAATAAACTACCTCATGACCATGCTCTTTCCTTTGTTTTTCAAATCTACAAAGGACTGCCATTTTTTAAGAGGATGTCAGAGAGAATGGGTTTATGTGTTGTGTATGGGGACAAGATGTTAAGTGTGTAGAATTTTATCTAAGCATCATCCCTTGTTCTCATTTGGTGGCAAGTTTCAGTCTGATGTTTTTCAAAAGGTCAGAAAACTGCAGCAGTGGCACCTCTCTGCTCCTCAGAGATTCTTCCATCCCATTCACATATTTATAATGCTTCTGAACATGAAGGGAGAGATACCACCAAAGATGAGGGACTGCTCAAAAATTGGGGCATTTTTTGTGATCTTAAGAAGTTGTGTGGATTGTGGTTCTGCTTTACCAAGGTAGGCTCACCCGGCCAAGAACTGGCCACCTTTCTCTCCCTTTTAGCTGCTCCTGTCTGTCCTTGCAACCTCAGAATTTCTATCCTTGCTTCTCTGTTTGACCTTGGAGGGGAGCAGAAAATCTCTCCTGTAGCCACCAGCTGAGATGACCTTGCTTTTATCTAAGAGCATAGAGCTCACGTAGTGCTCTTGTGGGACAGTTGGGTCATAGGAATGGGCCACTAGAGAAGAGACTGGGGAAGCATGTGTGGGTCTGAATCACTGGACTTGTGGAGTTAAAAATCCTGATTGGCTTTGTCACCATGATGGATACCAATGTAAGTGACACTTTCTTGAGGGCTGCTGGAACACAGTACAGCATCTATGTATGTCAAATCAATGACCACGTGTTTTCTGAGAGCTTGTGTTATTCAAAGATGGAGATGTAACCTAAGGCTTAAAAGAGAAACAAATCTGACATTTTTCTGAAATCTGTGTGTCAGGACTTGTATGCCAGATGTTAAAACTTTTCCGTGAGAATCTAGGCTATGAAAGTGGTTGTTATTATGCTAAACGTGGCCAAGAAGAAGGAGCAACTGCAAGAGCAGTGTAATAGTATATTCTGAAAAAAAGATGAGACACATTCAGCAGATCCAATTCTTTTTTTAATGACACCATGCATTACAGTACCTTGCACTTATTCTTTCGAAAATATAGTTAGGTATGGTTGTTTTATCAAGTTTCCCTTCTACTTCTAGGGAGGCCTGATGTTTCTATGTGTAAAAAAGATAAAAATCTGGTTTTACTTGCCCCCACAGAACTAGCTGCAGGCATGTGAAATAGGTGGTGTTTGCAATGTGACAGCTGATCCTTATTTTTGTTACCTTTTATAAACACTAAAACCAAGACTCCACTGGTTTATCGGTGCCAACTATAAATAAATTCCTAATTTCAATATATCTTGAAATCTTTCTTGCATCAGCCATTTTTCATGAGAAAAACAAACGTGCAGTGCAGGGGTAGTTCTCAAAAAAATCACACTTTATAGTCTGATATACCTAATGTGTACAGGTAGATACTTCCAGCTGCAGTAAAAATCTCTAGTTAAAACTCTTATAGTCTCTTTTGTTTTAAAATCTTTAAAGCTATAATGGGAAGCTGGCCTAAATAATGTGAAATTTAACTTTTCAAAGTGACAAATTTAGGATTTGCATTAGGTCTCTGAGTAAAAGGACCTTTCCATTTACTTTAGTAGGCTTTGGATAAGGACTATATAATATGTGGCTTTTAGGGTATCTTTTCCTGCATTGAAGGAAAAATTCTAATAATAAATTAATCTTCAGTATGTATTTGGTTACCATACCAGAGGAGGTTACCATAAATCTGGCTATTGTTTTAGAAAGATTTATACATGAATACATGCTATGGAACTCCATTCCAACAACAGGCATAAAGAATCCTTCTACTTGAGGACCTTATTTAGTAAACGAACATTAACAGATAATTTATATTTAGAAAAAATTGTGTACTTTAAAAGTATGAATGTTAAAACTTGGGCTATATATCCTATATAGTCTCTGATTTGTAAAAATGTGTAAAATGCTATGTTAAACAATCAAATACCACCTTAATAACTCGATAATTGTATAGCCAATCACAATCAATGTTCTAGTTAGTATTAGAAAATGTAACATTTCCTCTTCAAAATGCTATCCTAATTATTAACAAAATCAATATCACGTGTCTAACAACTGATGAAAATGAAAAGACACAACTCTTGTGGAACACTGTGACTTCAGATTCACTACAGACATTTGCCACTTGAACTGAATTCCTGGTTCTTTTGAATTTTGTTTTGTTTTTAAAATTAGTTTATTTTCTAAAGGCTTAGCCATTCCCTTTTCTATCTACTCCCCTCCCCCAAGGTGAGAAGTATGGAGGAAAATTAAACCTGATGTGTCTTCTCATTTTCCAACACAACTTCTGACCAATTCATTATCCATGCTTCTCTGGATGGTAATATCTGAATTTTGTGGTGAATTTGTCAACCCTTGGACTTGTACATAACAGCAGAATAAGTGTGGCAGACGTTTTTTAATTAAATTCATGAAGCAAGGTTTTTACTCTCTGTGCAGCAGTTGCTGGTAACAGCCCATTCCAGGTCTAGAACCAAATGGGGAAGGTCCATACAAACAAACAGAACATGCCATGTGTCCTAGAGAAGCTGACAGACTTGCCTAGAAAGCGTAGATTGATGTCAGTGTCACCATTTTCCACTTGGATCTAGCCTAAAATGTGTTAATGCCAGAGTATTATTTTCCCCTATATTTGAGAATTACCGAGAAAGACACCATTTTTTTTTGCTTGCAGATATTAAAATAAAAACACTTTTCTCCTGATGTTTGACTTACACACTTGGAGTCACTGCTTCCTTCAGTGAGGTGGTATTTGATCTTGTCATGTGAACAGGAGCATAAAATCCTTTCATGGGATTAAATAACACATATCTGTAGGTACCATTATGTTTATTAGATTTTGCTCAGTCAATACATTTTCCTCTCTCCTTCCTGTTGTGTACTGTGGAGTGGAAAATGTGCTGATTCAACAGCCATTCACATAATGGTTGTTATATTCCCTGATATTATAATTGGCCAAATAATTAAGTTATGCTCGCTACAGAACTACAACAGGGCAAAATTGCCTTTAAAATTAAGCATTAAGGATGCAGGAAAATAGATGCCAAATGAGGTTCCTTTTTCAGTGATACACACCTGCATTCTGCAACATCGAGTCCTCCAAAAGCATAGAGTACTTTGAGGAATGACAGGTAAATTAGAGATTGCAGAGTGTATTTGCTTCAGGATTTCTAAAAGCCAAAGGGAGGTGACAGCTTCCTGGTGCCAGGGAGCTGGGGGTGGGAGGCACAGCCCAGTGTCTCTCCACTGTCATGGCCTTAGGCAGGGAGCGTAACAGCAGTGAGACAGAGACTTCAGAGGAGTATTGCTCAATAATAGTTCTGATGACTGCATGAAGGGACCTGGGTTGAGCAACAGTAAAAGAGAGGGGCTCCCTGACCTCCTCCCACACATGGCTTTACAGCAGGTCTCAGCTCTTGCCTGTTATTCAAAGAGACTCCTCTAAGCAGGGAGCTCTTCATGAATTGCATGGCTAAAGCTCAGTAAATAATAAATGGTCCTTTTAATATTGAGAACTTTGGGGAAGTCTGTGCATCTGAACTTTTTGTGACATTAGGGATGGAAAGAAATTAGCACAAGGGTTTAGAGGGCCTGGAATACTTTCTTTTTCTGCAGTCCAAGTGAAATAAATGCAATTATCTCGAGAGATGTGTGAATTCCTCAAGTTTGATTTCAGTTTCCAGTGTTAGGACAATACTCTCCAAAGTATTTCTAAAGCTTGATCTGTAAAAAGAGAGATAGAAAACTATCCAGTGCCTTTGATACAGGCATTCTCACAAAGTGTCCTGCAGTTCTTTTTAGGATTTTTAGCTAGTATCTAACATACATAAAATATCTCTTTAACCATGTCAGGCTTTAAGTAGAGTTCTTCCTTCATGAAGAATCAAACTTTAAGAAATTGTATTAGAGGTTTCTCTTAAATCAGTGTCCTGAATTTATGCTCCCTTCCTGGAAGTGGAGCTTTGAGCAGCCTGGTATAGTGGGAGGTGTCCCTGCCCATGCAGGGGAGCTGGAAATGGATGATCTTTAAGGTCCCTTCCAACTCAAACCTTTCTATGAGTCTATAATTTTTCTCAAGAAGACGAAAAGTATCACTGGATACTATTTTAAGGTATCAAGAGGAAAAGGATGGTCTAGGGTATTTATGTGGTGCAAATTTATGTAATTAACAGAATTTGTACCTTTCTCTGTCAGCTTTGCTACCTATATTCCAGCAGTTTCAGCAGGGGAGTGTGAGTGAGTTAGAGATCCCTAGAACTGTGAGAACACTTTGCTACTTGAAAAAAGGAACAAAGAGAAGTAAAAGCTGCATCAGACTTTGGATCAGGGCCATAAAAAAAAAATTACAGTGATTGAAGAAGGGGCAAAACGAATCTCCTGTTCCTCACCATTTCTGTAGCATGACAGGTAAGGCTCATTTTTTTCAGTATAGACAGCAAATGTTTTGCTTATCTGCACTGCTGACTGGGTGGAAAATAGACCTGGATGGTGTGACATTCAACTCCGTGACTGTACCTGCCAAATGCTTTAGGTTAGACATGCTACCTAATTATTCACAGTCTTTCTTGTGTGGCTGTGTTCCCTGAAAATAATTCAAGCCTTGTTGTATTGGGTGTAACAGCTGTAATAATAGAGTCCCTTCAAAAAGCTCAATTGAAGATGATGACCATGATTAAGTGAATGCAATAGAAGAGATGAAGCAACTTTCAATAGAAGAGATGAAGCAACTTGCCAAAGTTAGTAACATCAACTATAGACACCAGGTCTCCTGGCTCCCAGATGCCAGCACTACTTACTAGAAATCATGCAGTAAATGTCAGTCACATGGGCAGGGGTAATAGATGGTGTAAATTAAATGGCTATAAGAAAGAAATTTTCATGCTGAATTTGCATAGTGTTGAGGACAAGCAATTGACAGCAAAATGGGGCATCACAACCCCAGTCTCAGAGTCTTTAAAGTTAGATTCACTTAGATCACTGAGCCTGAGTAGCTGAATGCTGACTTTTTCTTTTTAATGCAGGTATCCCAATAGTAAGTTGGAAGTTTTCAACTCATATTCAGTGTTAAACTTTCACGTTGGTGACTCCCCAGCATTGAGGTTTCCCTTTGCATTGAAGAAGAATCTGAGACTTCCTAGAAGGACATCAGATTTCACCATCTCCCCTGTGATAGAGGCTTTTCTTTGAAGGAGCATGACTCTTGTCTGCAATCAGGGAGCTTCCACAGTGGTGGTGAAACACCAGCTATCTTTGCAGGCACTGGCTAAGTTGCAAGCTAACACTTATTTCGCTTTGTGCCTTGGAGCAAAATCCTGAGTGCCCTGTTATCAGTGTCCTTCTGCCCAAAGGCAACAGATAAGCCTTGTCTATTTTCTGCGATTGCTCACTGTCTGAACAGGGGAGGTATGTGGAACATTTTCCTTGTGCTGCCAGGCTGAGTTGCAGGAACCCAGGGAGCGGAAGTCAGATGTAGGGGGAGATACCTCTCTGCAGTGTGAAACCACCGGGGAGCCTGATGAAACACTCCAAGGGTCTTGCATCAACACCAGTGTTAGATGAGTGGAGAGGCTGCTGTAATGGGCATCGGTCGACTCTCCTATTCGGCTTGTATCTAATCTCCAGGCTCTAGAGATGAAATCCTGCCCTCAGGAGAAATGGAGACATTTTTGCCGACCAGTGAAAAATGACCAGTCCTGCATGCTAATCGGTCCAGTAATCAGCCCCAAATGTCTACACCTTCCTGCAAGACCTATAGCTGAAAAATTGTAATTTTATATTAGTGCCATCATTAAATGCACAGAGCCTCAGTAACCAGCTTATGCTTAGAAGCTGTCCAGGTAGTGCCAGGTTGATACAAACAGGCAGGGAGCTGTGAAAAGTGCTCCTAGAGCACCTACCCCACCTTTCCCTGTTCCTCTGCTCAACAGAGATTCAGCCTCCAAAGCCTGCCAACATTGCAAATGCCTACATAGCATTCCATAGAAATCCTTCTTGCTTTCTCCCTTTGTATAAAAAGCCCCAAAAAGTTTCTCTTAGGAACTCAACTTATTTATTACCTTTCAAGATGTTTTTTTAATTCAGTTAAATACAGTTAATAAGTAATCTCTCTATGGCAAGGGGAAAAAAGCAGCAGCGCTCCAGCTGCCCGAAAATCCTGAGAAAGGAGTAAAAAGAACTGAAAATGTTTTCTTAAATTGCCTTTGTAGCAATGGATCCTTGTGCATACTATCATGGGTAACATAATGCAAATTGCCAAAGCTGACAAAGCTGCTGTAGAGCTAGAGGCTTTTTGCTTTCAATCCTCAAGTGAAATGGAGATTGATCTCAGCTCCCAGCTTAGTGTTAAACAGATTTTGCCGATCTTTTTTTCTTATCAAATCAAAATAAAGTTGACACATCGCTTTATAATAATGTAGAAAAGTAAATATATATAAAGTGAAACGTAACCAAATTAATTACTCTGATTTGATACCAAGTAAATACATAGGGAAACAAAATCACTAATTGATTTGGTTTCTCATTATAATGAAACTGTTTGCAGGGATTAACAGCTCCTTTCTGAAACACTGAACTCTGACAAGATGTTTACATTTCCATATATTTTTAATGATCACATAGTTTACTGTTTGAATAAAACAGCACCATATGCTGGAGCTTTATGAATTATTGCAGACACTGAACACTAAATATGGAATAAATTATCATATTGAGATAGTTTATACTGGAAAGTCTCTCTAATATGCCACATCATTTTAATATGCCAAGACTTTGCTAAAATGAAATGCCTCTTTTTATTAACTATAAAATAAAAATGTTTAATAGAAACTGTGGAAAAAAGCATACGCTGGACACAAATGTCCTCATTTTATTTAAAAAGCAGGAAGAACATTTAAACATTCTGATACAAATAGAAGGGTCTTCATGGTTTGGTTTTGTTGCAGTATTTTTCCAAGTGCAAGAGGAAAATTATTTTATTTAGATCTGCTTTCAGAGTAAGGAGGGGTTTCATACAATAATAAATGCAGCACAGACTGACTGTACTTTGACAGCTGGGATGGGTTTTGCATTTTCACTGAACTGTTGGGAGAAAAACACTGGGAAACTACTGAAAAGCCAGTTTCTTTAACATCAGCCTACATGTGGAATTATGCTTCTAGTGTAGTGATAGATAGTCCCTTTAATTTTAGAATTACCCAACACAGCCTAGAAACAATTTTCAGTATGTGACCAGGAGATCTGCACGTTTACAGTACTCCAAGGACAGACCTTAGTGAAACACTGTCTAGTTAGTACTCCTCTGTTGATGAGAGATGTTCTTCTCACCATATCTCCTGGTTTTTGTGGCTCCACCCTTTGATTCCTAGCAAGAGGCAACTCTTTGAGGACCACGTTCAGTCTCTTCTGAAGCTGCCAAGCAGACCTTGACACCAAATCTGTCTTTCAAAGACATGACATTTACCAAAAGCTTGATCTGTAATGGGATTCTATCTAAATCCTATAATGGAAGTAATTTACCAGATTGGTTTGGAGGCATATTAAGGCAATGTAGGAACCATGGTCTGCATCACTGATAATGTTATCCATGCACTTGCTAGTCCATTAGCAGAGTGATTCATCTGAGACCTGCAAAAAAGGGCCAGACCACTCTCCCAAACATACAAACATCCAGACAAAACAGATCGCAGAAGCAACTAAGCAGCTGTTCCCATTCCTGCCGTCCATACCACCGGTGTACGATGGAGCAAATGGCCATTAGGGTTCTTGCTTTTAACAAGATTGTGAGCTCCTCTCTGAAGAATGTCATTTGAGAGGAATGTGTTTTCCTAGCAGATATTACATGTAGCTGCAGTCCCCAAGCTTGCTGTTCAATTAAAGACAAATCTCAAGCAAAGTATGCAGCTGAACTTAACCTGGCATTAGCCAGCATTAGAAAGGCATGCTCTGATAACCTCAGCAGGCAGAGGAGGTTATTTAAGGGAATGTATTCTCTGCCTCACATAATCGCTGAGATTATTTTTTGCTATCTCTTCCTTGTCCTCCCCACCCAGGACTAGGCTGCTGAAATGCCAGATGCATTGGCAGGGGTAGGCATCACTTCAGGCTCAGGATTGCTGCAAATAGAGGGGTGCAACGGTCCTCCCTCCAGCCAAAAATAAGTATGCAGAGATGGGGAGCAGGATCAAGGGCTGCATCATAACTTTTCCTGCCAGTCTGGCATGCAGGTTATAAGGTCTGTGTGCAATGCAGCTGCATTGCTGAACACACAGTTGAACTCCTGAACACACAGTTCAGGAGTAAGGAGCCCTCCAGAGAGATGGTTTCTTTAGAGCCTGGATTATAAGCAGTTGTATCAGTGCAATCTGATTTTGTATATAAAACAATAATAAGGTTCAGCTTGTTCAAAATGAGGACTTTTTAAGGTACAGTTAGAAATAAAAGCATTTCATCAGCCCGAGTGTATCATAAAACTCCCTTCCAAATACATATAAATAGCAATGCTCAAATAATCCCTGAAGTGCCAGTAATTTATTAAGTCCTCTTAAGTATCACCATTACTACGGTCAGGTAGAGATAAGTGGATTAGTTCTGGTTATGAGCATCTGAACTTATGCTTCACTGCTCAAATTCATACTTACTGAATCTGAGTCTATCATCATGTTGTAGGACTCAGCTATCTAAATTTGCTACGGCTTAACCCGTCCAAGATATTTTAGGAGAAAAAACAACTTCATGGGGATACAAATGTTCTTTATGTTTGATAGTGAGAGGGAACCTCCTATAATCCCATCATAAATATTATTACTGTTCATATCTGTTTGTTTCCAGCTACCAAGAAACATTGCCTCATGTGGCACGGTCAGAATGTTGACTTTCACATAAACTGATTTTGTTCTGCGTGTCTCTATTTATCTGCATTCCCTCAGTTACTCTTATGTTGGTTCCAACAGTGAAGAAAGCAGTTTTGGTTTCTGGATTTCGTGGAATAAAACAGGTGACAAGCTGCCCTCAGCATCATCTCACAGCAGTATTAAATGCAGAAACAAGTCTGACTCGGTATTCTGCATTGCTTGGCACTTGTTTTCTACCAACTACTTGGGTGGCTGATAAAGAAAGTTTTCCTATTTAATCTTTCCATTTACTGCTAAAATATAATTTCTGCTAAATTTAGGCTTATTGTCAGCTATTATTGCATCAGGGATATGTTATCTAGACAGAATAGATATGCTCAATCTCCATTTTTGCGTCAGCATCTTCTTCTAATGCTTTCTCTCAACAGCAAGAGGTAGAAATAAATGCCTGCCTAGTTTGGTCAAGAAAAGCTTTGCTTTGCAACCAGACAGACCCTTTGCTCTCACTTTGGTCATATTTCTTCTGTTTCTGAATACTGTGCGCAGATTAAGCTGTTGTTCTTCACTATAGTGTCTGCAAACTCACATCCTGCTTATTGTGGAGTCTGCCTTTGATTTTGCATATTTTTCCCTGTTTGTTCCTTGCCTGTAGTGTGGGATTTTCTGTGAAGTCAGAGTGCCTTTCACTGGCCAAGATTGCCTTTCTGAACAGGAAAATGCGTAAACTTGTTTCCAAGTTCTAAAATTAAGTTTTTAGTATTAGGAGTCATCTAGTCATTTAGGCCATATCAGCTACAAAGACAACCAGTGACCAGATTGGAGGGGGAATGTATATCTGTTGTCTGCCTCGAGTCAACTCTTTGTGCTCAGGTAAAAGGACTGTGGCACAGTGTGTCCCAGGAGAGCAACTCAATGGTGGCCCTTGGACCAGGCACTACCAAGGCCAAGATATCCCCTTGGCATGAGCTTCCCATAAAGGCAGATGCCTACTGACCACTAAGCCAGTGTCAGCACCTGCCAGGTGTGAGCTAGGAGATACCTTGGGCAGGAGTCCTTCCCAATCAAGCCCTCCTCCACCAACATCTCTACCTGCTCAAAGCCCCCAGGTGTGACACAGCACAGTTTGGGGCACGTGGGCCCAACACACAGTGAGAAGTGCCCAGTGAGGCTGCTGGTCAGTCTAATAACTCCAAGCTCAGGCTAAGGACAGTTCTGAGCTCTGCAGTCTCTTCATTTTCTCCTGGCACCAGCTTGTTTTCAACCATCTCTTGTTCACTTTTATGCAAAGTGCTTCCAGTTCCTGCATTACAGTTTAACTGTCAGTCACCTCTGAGTTAATTGGAAACTGTTTAAAACCCTAAGTGCTTCATAATCTGCTATTGTCAGAAATTAAGGTCCATCGTGCAACCCTTCATTTTGGCTGGTTTCCTAAGGCAGCAGGTACCCTCCATGTAGTTTCAGCTCTGAATGGGCATTTAGAGGCAGTGTATTGTTTAAAATTCCTAGAAGTAGGAGCTACAGTGTATTGAATACATACCCAAGGAGCTTTAATTTAGGCAATTCAGATGGCCAGCTAGCTGCAGCACTATCTCAGGGTAAGCTAGCCCTTAAGGAGGAGGTTTCTTGAAACTGCAAGGCTCTTGCTAGATACTGGTTGCTGTCTGAGAATGGGCTGAATGCTTTACACTTTACTGTAGTTTCTGCCCAGAAAACCCAACTTTGGTATCAGATATCTGTTGTTTTGAGTATCCCACACAGTGGGAGCCTTTATTCAAAGTTCCAGTGAGTTCTGCCGGGTACCAGTGGGATTTCCCCAAAAATGAATCTTCTCATTGAGATATCTGCCTTCATTCAAGGATTGCAAGTAGTTGTTGTCCCTAAAGTCCATGAAAAATTTCTTTCCTGAAAAATGCCTTTGGGTATAAAGCTCCCCAAGGAAGGAAGTTTTCATTGCAGCTCTACAGATGTTGACAAAAATGTCCTCCACCATCTGCCCAGTGTTAGCTTCTGAAAGGAAAGCTCCACAGTCTTCGTTTCCCACACACAAAGACTCACCCCATCAGCACTGCTGCTTCTGGCTGTATATGACCAGATGACCTAGCCTAAGGCTTTTTATTAGCATCAGCAGAACTGAATTAAGAGCCCAAAGAGGGACAATGCCATGGGAAGCATGGCAACTGGGGAGAAGACAAAGTGTTGATGGGATAAGACAATTAGTAAGCAGCAGAGCTGTGTGCAGACGGTGACCTCCAGAATTTTGCTTCCCTGGTGGTGGCCAGACCCTTGGTTTTAGCTGAAGCATGCTTTGTGTAGGAGCCAGGAAGGGTGAGAATGAGAAAAGGGGAGTATCTTAAAGATATCTTGTCTCTTCTGGAATCAAAAAGAAGGGAGAGAGTAGAAAGAGAATGATTTACATTGCTATTCTATATTTTTCTGGCAGAGTGCACCTTGGACAGGCAACCGCACTGGTAGAAGATTAGTAGAGCAAAATGTCCTTCAGCTACCTTGAAGGACTTTATGTCCTTCAATGTGCTTCCACTGTGTCCCCATGACACAGGTTTGCACCTTCCAGAGTTCTTCTCTTTCTTGGGTAAAGGAAGGAAAAAATCCTCACTGTTGTCAGGATATCCCAAGTGCATGGCTGGGATGCAGGGTTAAGAACCACCTATTCGTTTGCCTCTTTACAGATGGCACACACTTCTTTTCTCTTTGAAAGATAATGACAATCTTGATATGTTTCTATTTCTAAGCCTTCTCCAATATCAAAATTTCTACAGAGAAAGTTAAAAAAATAATTGAAATTAATTCTATTGTATGTGTTTTGCCAGCAAAACAAATAGAGTTACTTCATACTTCAGGGAAATAGATATTCTGATTTATTTCAGCTGTCCGGGCAATGACTTACAGGCTGTTCACAAATGAATGATTCTCAGCTTGAGGTACTGGTGGGAATTTCTCATTACAGTCACAAGTCAGAGAGAGAATTTACATTCTTAAACATACTGATATTTACCAACCCCAAACCCTGACTGTATCGATATTAGAGAAATAAAGCTGGCAGCTGCCTGGAGAGATCCTCTTTCACTAGCAGCCTCTTACCCAGTGTCCAGTGCTGTCTGAAGCACCTGCAAGCACAACCCTGTGATATTGTGCAGGAAAATTGCCTCCTGTTAGAGGCCACCTGGCATGAACTATATAGGCACACACAGACTGGCAGCCAACATGTGGAAATTTGTCAAACTTCTACTGTGAGATTGCTTTTTTTTTTTTTTTTTTTTTTAAATTTCTTTCCCCTTTCCTCTTAAGAAAAACAAGTTTTACCTTTTTTATTCTTCTGGGTAGTAGTGACAAGGGGTAATTTTTTATTCAAATGAGTGACAAGTGTAATGGCAGCTGCGGGCCATGGTTTTCTGTGCAGCACTGTGCAGCACTGGTTACTGTAAATAATGCAGCATCATATATAAGGTTTATGCTTAATTGCTGACACCTAGATCTGTGATCTGTGAATGCTATGGGTATGGTAGCATTGGCACACTACAGAGTATTGGGAGTACAGACATTTCTAAATGTTGGTAGAATATACTTTAATTTTTAGGTGCTGAAGAGCAAATATTTCTCTCCTGATTATTTCAAGTAAATTTTTACATGCATTGGCTTCTCAAGGCAAAAAAAAAAAAAATTCCTATTTTGGTTGAATAGAGGGTTTAGATAATCATGACCTTTCCAAGCCTGAGCTTATTTGCATTTCCAAACTATATTTCAAGTACCATAACTAACCATACTAGTTTGTTATTGTTGAGACAGCAAAATGAATGCCCATCAGGCTGATGGTCAATTACCACCCCATCGAGGCTGGCTACATATATATTCATTAGTACATGTATTATATACAGTCCTTATTCATTAAATTTGTTACTTTTGGTTGAACTTCTATGCTTGAGAACTTTTGTAGTGTCAAACTGCCATTAGCACTGATCTGCTAAACTCAGCCTCTCTATAGATTACTGCAGTTCATAGTACCTATAGAATTCAGCAATTTATTTCTTGTGTCCTGTAACTCTCTTGGACAACTTACATTGGTAGCTCGATTTCGTTATTTTTTTAAATGTATGATCAGTGGCAGGCAGTATTTCCTCCCCTCTTCTGGAAAACTTCAGTGCAATTTAGCAGTTGTTTTTCACCATTCAGCAGAAGAGCAAACAACCCATCTACCCCAGTTAGAAAGGGATTCTGTGATTCCCATCGAAGGTGAAACTGAGGAAGATCCTGTACTGTTTAAGGCTGTAAATCCTTGATTATCTCAGTACTAGGAACTGTTTCAGGATCAAGCTGACAATAGGAGAGTCTTTTATTTACGGACTGGGAAACAGCTATGAAGTGTGGTCTGAGCTGTTCAGAAATAAAGTTTACACCAAGACCATGTAGCTCCACAGGAGCTGCAGGGCAGTGCTGAGTCAAGATCCTGTGCTTGATTGAAACACAGTAATGGTCCCCAAATTATGCATTTATCAAAACAGAAAACAGGATATGTGCCTGGTACATGTGTTGCCCCTGGCAACCTGACCAGAAACTATCAGCTGAAAAAGTAGGTGGCCCTAATGCATCCTCCAACCTTACTGTCCCCCAAACCTTTACTTCTGAGTAGTCTCACCTGCATGACCAGCTTTCTTAGTAGTTTTCCCCAC
The DNA here is from genome assembly GCF_003957555.1 of Calypte anna. Lineage (NCBI taxonomy): Eukaryota > Metazoa > Chordata > Aves > Apodiformes > Trochilidae > Calypte > Calypte anna. The sequence continues at coordinate 76,715,296 of NC_044244.1, read as the reverse complement.
TCTTTCCTATGTGAGACCTCTTCCCCCCTGCCCATTTCCCTGCTCTTTGGCACTCCCATCTCTTCTTGAGGCCCTCAGCTTGCAGCTCACATTGGAGGCTCTCACCCTTCACTCCTGGGGGTGACTCTTGTCACCGATGCCCCTGCCCCTCTGTGGCCTCAGGCCTGGAAATGCAGAGAAGAAGAAATGTCTGGGAGAAACACAAAGTACATCAGCCATTGCTCTCTCCCCACTTTCACAAAAAGCTCCACCTCTAGGTATGGTAAATGAGGAATAACCTTAGAGCAGCAGATCCAGGACAGAAGGAGGAGACTGGAGGAGTCTGCTAATGGAAATTCCATCTTAACTTCATGCTTTCCAATAGCATAGAGGTATGTGAAATTCCTAACCTGCAAAACTGTGAAGCAAGTCCTTGTGAAACTGAAGTGTAGTGGGAGATTTTGGGTTTTTTTCTTAATATCTTCTCTTGAAAAAGCAAATAAAATCTTCCTTAGTTCAATTCACAAACTCACAAACTTCTAATGCTTTTTTTTTTTTTTTTTGCACTGAAGTGTAACTATTTACTACAGTCACTTACATACAATGAAATGCTGGTGAAAATGGGCAGAGTTTGGAATCTGTCCCTCCCCATGTACACAGTCAGGCAAGCCAGACTCAAGAAATGCAGAAGTTAAAACTAAGCTCATAACTTGCTGTTATTTCTAGCAACTACAGCAGCATTCAGAATAACCCCAAATGCCTTCAGAGGGTCAGTTCATATAAGAAAACAAAAGTTCATTTGATATAATCTGAAAACTTTATCTAAATTTCTTGCATCTGTATAGGTGAATTGAATTTGAAATCTTGCAAGACCTGGCTTGTTCTCCGACTCCATATAATATGCACCATAGCTTCTACATGTCTGCAGTTTCCGAAATGCTAATCTTCAGTGACCCAGAATAAGTCAACATTTGCAGTCATATATAACACTTGCTCTGTTCAAATGTGGCATTCCTGATATCCTCCTACCACAGCATGAGAATGGAATGAAGATCTGAGGTGCAATAACCTTTTATGCTTCTTGGCTTAAACAATATCTTGTGATGTGATATTGGAGGATGAGGCCAATTTCTTTTCCATGGTGCCCAGTAATAGGACAAGGAATAATGGGTTTAAATTAGAACATAGGAAGTTCCACCTCAACATGAGGAAAAACTTTTTTACTGTGGGGGTGACAGAGCAGTGGAACAGGCAACCCAGAGTGGTTGTGGAATTTCCTTCCCTGGAGACCCTCAAAACCCACCTGGATGCATTCCTGCATGGCCTGCCTGATGTGATCCTGCTTTGGCAGAGGGGTTGGACCTGATGTTCTCTAGAAGTGCCTTCCAACCCTTAACATTCTACAATTCTATGTATACACAGCACATAATACCAGGTGTCAGGTGACTAGTTTTAACCAACTGATTGATGTGATGATCTAATCAAAGCTGGGGCTTGATTCAAATAGCAAAGCATCAAATGTTATATTGAGCTTCCAACTCCCAATCCATATTAACCTCATCTGTTGTTTTATAAAGTTTATTTTCTGGAGGTCCCTTTGGAAACACATTGTAGTGTTTTGTCTCAAAGCATTTAGCACCAATTCATTTCTTCTAACCCACAAAACAAGAACATTAATCACACCTTCACCTTACAAAATATAGTTTTGTGCTAACAGCTCACGGTGGATCCACAAGTGCTAAACTGAGGGCCTAAGTAGCCTTCATTCTCTGTGCTTCCCATGGACATCATCCCAAATCTCTCAATGCACTTTAACTTGATGGCTAAGGACTGAGATATTTCTTAAAAGGGCCAAGGGTCTGCCAGTGCCCTGCTGCCTGGTTGTTGCCCTTGATTAGGCAAAAGGGATTTCCAGAGCCAGCTAGCAGAACAGGGGGTTGCTTACTTAAGGGGAGAAGAAAGGGAACCTGGGCTTCAGATTGCAGGGCTGCTGCCTTGTCTGGCTCAGTCAGGCAAGCCAGTGAAATAGCCCATTTTGTAAAACCCATAAACTGGCAGTTCTTCCAATATTTCTCTCCCAGTCATGCTTGATGCCACCCATCTACTGTCTCTTTTCATCCCAGTGTCACCAGCCTCCTCGTGCTATATGGTTTGGCAGCAGTGGTCTGCCTCTCTTATCCATCTGCAAGGTGGGAGAGGCATTTTGAGTGCAATTTGTGCATTTCACTCCTCTTAGACACTAATTTTAAAACCCCTTTTGGCAGCTTCAATGATGTCTTCCTGAACTGTTTATTACGTACTGAGAGATGGTGGCATTTGTGGAGCTGCTTTTACAATGCTGACACACAGCAGTATAGCCACCTCTACTTGTTATTGTCACCCAGCCTTCAACATGGGAAATGTCAGTAGCATCTACTTGATGGACTTATCTGCCTGTTTGCCTAAATTAATGAGCATCAGATTTAAATGGAATTTAAGTGGTGCATACGTAAAATACATCAAGACCACTTATAAGTTGAGGTATCCTTTTAGTCACCTAGGGAATTGCAACACTTCTGAAATGGAGGAAAGAGCAACTTGCTGTGCACACTTCCACCCACATGAAGCCCTTAGCACAGAAGAAGGCCACATTCATTAGGGGCAATGTATTTACTCCATGCTGGGGTGTCCTTTGGCAGACAGTCCTGAGGAAAGAGTGCATGACTGAGCTGTCACTTGCTGAGGCCTCTGTCTCTCTCAAGGTGTGTCTGCCACCAGAAGATGACAACATCTGCCCCTTTTTCAAAGATCTGAAGGACTGTCTGGTGGTGGCTGCAACTTGCTCTGCCACCTTTCCATCAGCTGCAGCCCAGGACTCCCCTCCTTCTACCCTGATTCTTCAGCCAGTGTCTGCATTCATTCTTCAACTACTTGTACAACCTTGGGAAGTCACAAGGGAGGAGGATGCTATAAATATATTCCTCCTCTCCTTACAATGAAAGCTAGGAAAAGAGAAAGAATATAAGAAATCAGTGAGCTCCTCTATACTGTTTGGTGCAAGCTGTAAACTCCAACAACAGGAAGCACATCAGCTGATACTGATGGGAAACACATCTTCTGATATTGAGTTTCTTCTTAATCGAAACTGACTTAAGAGGAGCCAACAGCTGTGCTAGAAGCATGAAATGATCTCAGAAATGTGTGGGATAGTAGAAAGATCCCAGGGTTAATTGCAATAGTAAAAATCACCGAAATTCCTCCTCCTCTGCCTCCCACCCCCTCTGTCCTTTACTCACCCTCTCTATCCCATTCAGCACAATGGTCAGAAGCAGGGTGCATCTGGAGTGAGGAGAGAGAGGGAGGGCACTATTCCTTTCATTTCTCTAAACATAAAGGGCAAGTGTGTCCCAGCTTCTGCATTTACTAAAGAACAGAAGCTGGTGGGTTCACTGGAGGTAGTGGGGTGGCAGGGGAGCCTATTTCAAATGGGTTATGCAGAAGCTTTTGTGCCGAGGTTTCATTGCTCTGTTTTATCCTGACTGTCCCTGCAATCAGAGGCACATGTGCTGTGGTGTTTCCTTCTAACAACTTGTGAAAGTTTGTGATTTTCCATCACAGAAATGGTGATTTTTCTTCTTGTTGATCTGTGGGTTTAGAATGCAGAGACCCCAGGGAAGGAGGCCGGTGCAGCTAGGGAGAATGGACAACTCAGTCCTTGAGGGGCATTGGGAGGGAAAAGGAAACAGGAAAGTTATTTTTTCAGCTCACCCTTTAAATTTGAATCTTATTTTAACTGTTAAGATTTTCCAGGAAGGAAGGAGTTAAATAAATAACCTGAAAACAAAAAAGTGAAATATTTTTGTTTGTTTCTAGTAAGTGTGACATTTTTTTCCTCGTGACATTAGTTTTTTAATTCTATGATAAAGCTGAAATTTGCAGAGACTTTTAAGTTTGCCCAGAGAATGAATAAATACAATATTCATTAGATTGGATCTATGAGAGCTACTGAGTAGCCTGGAAGTTATTTTGTTGCGTAAGGGGTAGAATTCCTTCACAAAAAGGGCTGTTTTGGAAATTCCTTTAGCATCCAGTTCAGTGTGGAAGGTCAGATTGGGGTTTGCCACTTGAAGCAGGTTAGGAAACCTTGCATACTTTCTTAAAGGACATGTAAAGGAAGTAGAAAATTACTCTATTGCTTAAAAGCTTCATTGATTTCACAAAACCTAATACCTTTTTTCCTGTTTAAAGATAAGTGTAATGCATGGGAAGTCACAAGGGAAATACAGTGATAAGAAACCCTTTTTACAAGGTGGACTATTTTATCCCCTCTGCTGAAAAGAGATGAGCAACAGTATTTACAATATTATAATGGATGTTTCTGTGTTATTTTAAAGAGCTTTAAAGGATGAAAACAGATCTGCTAAGGAAAAGCATTAGAATTTCCAAATAGGGCATACATGCCTTGACTTTCCAGAGAAGCATTTACCTTTCTATTTTAGTTAAAGGCATTAAATATTCTACATGGATGCTGGCCAGTGTTAAGACAGTAGTTATCAGCTCTTGGTCACAAATCCAGCATACAGTTTCCAGTTAATGTAAAGCAAAGGTGAGATTGTCAGAGAATTGCCACTAGTCCAGGGGCTTTAAAACTGTTCCATTGGGTTGTCTCAGAGAGATGTGAGAGTCATGTTTTATACAGCAGTGTTGAGTCCAGGAGGGTCATGGAACTGAACACAGGAAGTAAGGTCTCCAACTAATTTTTCAGCAGGAGAAAGGACTGCCCTGTGGCCACATATTTTAGATTTTCTGAGCTAGCTGAAAAGAACCTGAGGCAACACAAAGGGGTGAGGGACCTTTCTGAGAGCTCTTCACCCCTGCAGGATCCAGCTGGCACCCCACAAAAACAGCAGCAGGGGGGAGCTGTGCCTGGCTCAGGGGTAAGCAGTGGGCTTGGCAGCTGCCTGGGGTGGTGGAGATGCTGAACGTGAGGGGTGATCTCAGCAGCAACACTGCTCTGAAATCTGTCCTCAGACAAATACTGTCTGTACAGGGCCACTGCCTGGTGGTTTATTGCCCTTTTCCCCTGGATGCTGTGGTGTGTGAGGAGGCTGCCACCTTCTTAGCAGGGCTTGTGCTACTGAGCATCTCAGAGTCAAAGGGACCACTGCTGCCAGGTGACTTCTGCACCCTGTGTTCTCTCACATGGAGATATGAATATTCATTTTTCCCAGGGTTATGTTGTTTGGTTTTTTGGTTTGGGTTTTTTTTTTCCCTCTTTAGTCTTAAATATAAATTATTTAGATATATTGCTCAGGCTCTGTCCCATGATAGATGCAAAATTACAACAAAGATGCTGAGAAAAGAGAGGGACTAGAATGAAGGAGGCAGACTTAGGAAAGATGGACCTTAACATTTCCTGGGAGGTCCTTTAGTTAACATGTTTGATGCTTTCTGTTACCTCATGATTAAGAACTGGAAGTTTTGATGAAGTACCTTATAAATAAGATAACAGTTTCATGTGTGACTAAGAGAAATTTAGTTCTAAAAATAAGTGACTGAATAGCTAGGAACTGTTGAGGTATGGGCTGAAAGGACCTCTGAAAAGTAATATGTAATGGTCTTCTTTCTCCTATATGTTCCAGTCTTTCTTTCCATAGACATTTGCATGTTTAAATAATAAATTGTTAACTATGCTTCATGCTATAGCTTAGGCTTATTTTTTTCCTCATTTAGCAGAAACACTAAAAGAATGCTGGTTAGCCTGCTGCTGTAAGAAATGATCTGCAGGTTCCCTAATTTTGGGAAAAGGAACCAAATTCTGATTTATGTTTATAAAGAAAATGAAAACTTTTTGTGATGTTCAAGTTGTAGTTTTGAATAGTGTTCCTTCATGTTTCCTTTTCTTCTTTTACAATTTCAATCTGATCTCTTCATAAAATACATAAGAGAATGTTGGTGTTGTTGTGTTACATGAACTTTGTATCACCTTAAGAAAAGAATCAAACTATGACTGACTAAAGATGCTTCAACTTATGAACTAGAAATGTGTGGGGAGAAAATAAATATGGTACTTAAAATTATTAACTTCCACCATTTTTTCTTCCCATACAGTATTCTACCTGCTTCATCCACTGATCACAGCAGTCAGAAATTTTTAAAGTAAATAGGGACATTTTAAAGACAAATATGTCATGTCAAGCTGTTGAAGGCTTGGAAGCTGGCCCAAATAATACTGATATTTTCTCTAAAATCCATCAATTTATAGCCAAGATTTTTACATTAGCATCCCCACCGTACCATAAGAAAAATAATTAGTGGAGGAACTGTTTCCAGAGACTCAAAGCTAGGTAAAAAGTCTGTGACATTTCAAATAGTAATTGCCCCTTGAGGTAAATTGGGTTGATAAATCACTGATGTAACCACAAAACTCTAAATATCATATCTCTATGAAGGTCCAGTTACAGCTTGGGTTTCCTCCTGTTACCAAGGAAATATTTGCTTAAGAGTGTTTTCATCATCTGGCAACAAAGTGAAGTGTACAACTGACATCTCCAGAACATAAGTAGAACACATATGTCCATGTACTGATGGAAGAGGGAAAGCAACACAAATGGAACAATCAGCAGTAAAAAAGCCTTACATCCTCAAGATATACAAACATGTTTACCTTATGGTATTAGCATCCTGACCTAAAAAAAAAATAAAAATCTCCTGTTGGGGTTTAGGGTTGCATAACTAAAAAAATTGCAAGGTCTTTTGAGGGGCAAGCACTGGTGTATGTGGGAATAACTGAAGTGAAATCTGTGGCGCTATCTCAACAGAAAATTGATATGAGAATTGGGATGCAGGATCCTGAGGGTATGTCTGTACTGCTAAATAAAAGTGTGTGGGGAGGGAGAGCCTGGGCTCTTGTTGTCCCTCTGCTTTGTGAGCCAGCTCAGCGCCTGGCTCCTCTTTGAACTATTCCAAGTATTTGTTTCCAAGACAAACCTGCCAGAGAAAGGGCAACTCTCTGGCCCTGGGGCCTAAGATCCATTCTTGGCCAGCTTTTATTTAGTTGTATCAACATAACTCGATTGACCAATGTACTGAGTTATCTGTTCTTATTTATCTCTGGCCAGGGAACCAGTTAAAATCCTACTTAGCTTTAGGCACAGCATTCGGTTCTCCTGGAACATTTTGTATGTAAGGTAAAAATACATTTGAGTAGCATGCAATTAATGCATTAAACTTGTGTCTTAGGTGCTACTGAAGATCTGATTTTCTTTTAATGAAGGCTGAAGCCAGGGGTCTTAAGCATATTTAAAACAAAGCAGATGGTATTTTGCTAAATCAAGATCATTGCTTGAACCTTTCTGTGAATTATTTTACATGAACTGGTACAAAAGAAAATACACCAATACATGGATACTTGGTTTGTTTTGGTAGAAAATTCCTTGGCTACCAAGGAACCTGGCTTGCTGACTTAAGGAGCACAGTGTTTAATGAAAGTTCACCAGTGGGCTGCCTGAGGTCAGAGGGTAGTTATTAAGGAACACAAATTTTTAGTGTGTTTAGTTTTTAATTTTTAGTGCCACATGTGGCATTTCTGGAAGCTGCTTCCTTTTTATCTTTCTGGAGACCTGGGAGTGAATCCTAATGAAGGCCACATATATGATAGAGGGTACTCGAGGCTGTCAGTTTCTGTTGATAAGGAGCAAGAAACTGGACAAGAGAGAAAACTCACAAATTCAAAGAGAATATTCAGGCTCAACTCATTAAAAATTAGTATCTAGTTTAGAACTGCTGGTTTCTAGTTTAGAACTGGTCTGATAGGCTTTTAAATCTTAAAAAAAGTCCTACGGATTCCACACCTTTTTGTTTAGTCATGAAAAGTTTGCAAACCTTTAGTCATGCAAAAGTTTGTATGGTGGTTGTATTTGAGTCCATTTTTCAAAAATCCCAAAACACAGCAAAATATGATGTCTGTGTAAATCATAAGTAACATGTTTTTGAGCAGTGGAATAATGTAACTGATTAAAGGTCAGAATGGTTTATTTTTCCTTTTCCTTCTAATCAGGTTATTTTTATTCCTTTGGAGGGCTGCAGGTTTTGTTTGTTGTTTGTTTGTTTGTTTGCTTGTATTTTGGGTAGGGAACTTTGTCCAAACTCCAAATGTATTATGGAAAAGATTTTGGTAGTGTTACAAATTATTATTTTGCTACCCTAGCATTCACATACGTGAAATATGAGATCCTGGGAGTAGACAGAAGTCTTCTAAAATTTAAAAGTTGGATGTTAATGTATGCTTCAAGTGGAGCATTCTTAAAAATCTACCCCTATCACAGAAGTAGTAATAAAAGTAGGACTATTTTAGCATCATAGAAATTGATCTAAATTCACTGAACAACTGAATGGATCAAAAATTTAAAACTTGCAACAATAGCTGTCAGTGTAGCTGGGCTGCCATAGAGTAGCAGGCATTAAACATTAATGGAGCTTATAAAATAAAAATTAGAGGTCCCAAAATGTTAAAAATATAAATTAAGATGTTATTTTAAGATACTTTCTGCATTCTGTTAATGTCCAAAATAATGAATTGGCAGCCTGTTTAATGACAAGGACATATAGTGATTTGTAATAAAAACTCAGCTAGAACGTGCTCAGCTGGGCTGCCAATATTTAATAAGACTCCTGGTGCTTGAGTGTTATTGTACCATTCAGAAAAGATAGCAAGTTTAAACATTTTCAGGACAGAGCTGTCAGGCCCAGAGTCATTAGCACACCTAAAGGATATTATTTTGCTTGCTACACGAGTCCCTTTTGAGAAATGACTTTCCATGAAGAGAGCTGGACTGATGCAGGCTCATTTCTGTAGCAGCTTCGTCCGTGGAGAGCAGGGGAGCCACCCAAAGCAGAAAGCATGGCAGTGCCAAGACTCCCTTCTCTCAGGCATCCCCAGATCTATGCCAAGGCAGCAAGAAGTAATCACTGAGCTCAAGCTAAAGAATGCCCATCCAGATAAATAAAAGATGTCCGGCCAGCACATGTCCCAGCTGCCTCGATTAGGTGGCAGCAGGGCTCCAGCAGCAGGCATCTAAATAATCACAGAGGATGCCAGAGGGAGAGGTTGGCAGAGCCTCCCTTGACACCCCGGCCCAGTGCTATCCATAAAGACAGTATGTGACTGCACTAGTAATAGCTCACAGTTAAAAAGAAGTCTAGAAATTGCCTATCTCATTTTTAGAGCAGCCTCACGATAGGAACTATGTCCTAGATTGTTGGGTTTGTTTGAGATAGGGAAGATTGTGCTCATTAAATTCCCTTAAGCGAGTTTCACCCATGGCACAGGGATGTGTTACAGAGGTGCTCCAGTATTTAATCATGCAAGCAAACAAACTCCCGACAAGTTACTTTCTTCTCCTTTATATAGTAGGGCAAATGAGGAAATCCAAGGAGATTTTTTTTTTTGTTCCTTGAACAGGACTTAGAGTTCTTCCGTTGTGTGCAGTTAGACAGATTTACTGTCACCAGTGAGATTATGGAGGTGTAAACTATATGACAATAAGGTCTGTAGAATCATAGAATTATTTTGGTTGGAAAAGACCTTTAAGATCATCACATATGATAAGTTCTAGGGTATGTGGACAACATGTTAGCATGGAAAGTCAGCTAGACATCATCCTGGTGTCAACACAGCCTTGAAAACATGGGTGAAGATCGCCTTTCTATGCATTTTGTTCGTGTGGCAATGGATTACCTATTATTTTACATTTCCAGGTGGGGACATTTCGTGTTGGCACCTGGTAGGTACCTGTTTCACCCACTTGGATCCAACCTGGGTATATGAGCTGATGTGGGGTGAATGAGGTGCCCCTAACTGGAGTGGCTGGCATATAGAGGCAGGGACACTCTGTGGTCCCCTTGGTGCACTGCTCCACAAATCTATCTGCAACATCACTGACTGCCCTGGGTGTCATTGCTATGGCAAAGCTGGTGTAGCCAAGCAGAGAAGCCAGACTCCAGGTGTTAATTTCACTTTCTATAGTCCAGTGCAAGAATGAGCATGGAAATACCCAAGTCAATAAATATACAATGAAACACCAGTATGGAAGACTCCTCGGCCAAAATATATAAGGTATTATAGGGAAAAGACTTCTGTGGCACTCTGCCCTGGCATACCCCATACACTATGGATTTGTAGTTTTCTGTAATCAGTTTCCTGTTGAATTTCTTTTAATAAATAATTTGAGGAATATTCTTGAGGCTTCGAGCCTCTCTTTAGACATCTAACAAAATAGGAACTCAGAGATTTGCCTCTCCATCAATAAAAAAAGTTAATTAAAGGATTCCATGAAACCCAAATCACCTTACCATAAGTGCTGGTAAGAAGGTTAGGGTTAGCCTTTAAGCTGAAAATCACGGAAAGCTTTTTTCCATGGAGCACTCAATAAAATAGGTGAAAAGGAGAGCACAGGGAAAACCCAAGTGCTGGGCTGACTGCCTTCAAGTAGCTGAGAACTGTAAAAACTTGTCAGGTGCCTCCAACAGGCAAACATTTGCAGTTTTATAACCTCAGTATTTGCAACATTTGAGGCATTTCCTGCCTTAAGTATGGGGAAGTACAAGTAAATATTGCCTGTCCTGAGGTTAGCTGCTCTACTTGGTTGAGGTAAAACTTAAAGGCTTTTCATGCTCAGAACCAATTCGCAGGCAAGCCACAAAAATCCCAAAGCTGCTGTCACATTTTTTAATTCATTGGAGCAACTCATACTTATTCCCAGTGCTACTTTTAATATGTGGGCCTTTTCTGGACCATAGGGGGTTTTCCTTAGTAGAAAATCTGGGTGCAGTAAAGTGGTTCTGGCTGAAACAGTCAGAACAAAACTTCTTAAACTAAGTCTTTATTAAGAAAGGAAGGAGCTCAGTTTCTGTTTGTTTTTGTTGTTTTTTCATCTCTCTTTTGTTTCCTTTTTCTATTTTTTTTTTTAAGGCTTCAAAAAAACCATGCTGGATTTCCACACCCTACTTCATAAGAAGATTTCATAGCTACCTGTGAAACTTTACATTTTCCAGCTCTGTATGGCAGCCTAGACACCCTGCTGGAGAGCAGAGAGGGTGTGAAAGTGGGTGGGCTAAGAGCAGCCGCTGGAGTGCATCTCTGCAGTCAGTCCATTGAAGCCAGCAGAACTTTATTGATTTAAGGCAGATTTGTTGGCTCATGATTGAATTTGGTGTGTCTTTAGAGCCAGTGCTGTGCATGGCATATGAAACAAAACAGAGTAAAGTTACTGCTTTTTCTCTCCATCAGTTCCTGGTTCTTCCAGCAGAAAGAGGTAATAAAAAGAATGTACACAGGTGCCTGCACACAGATACACACTTGCAGACACACAAAGCCTTTTACAAAATCTTTATTGCAATTTTTCAGACTCAAGGGATCTGGATCATTCAAATAAAGCCTCAGAGAAGCATCTTAAGGTTTAGATGCTTATCTTAACCAGCCATGAACTTAGATTTCCCCCACAGCTCAGAGAAAGGTCTCCCCTTGGGAAACCTGGTTAGGGAGCAGCATCCTTGCAGGAATCTAACTCCCTATTTAGAGCTGGGGATGTGCAGCAGCCTTTACTTCAGGATAGAAAGCTCACCATATGGCTGCTTTGTTTCCAGTAGCTATAATGTAATTGAATCAATTGCCCTCACATGATATGGGTGTACTAAATGAACATACATCATTTATTTCTGGGTTTTGAGGCTTGTAAGGAGTGGAGGGCAGGGCCCTTGAGGATAAATCAGTCTAGTTTGTCTTCAAGAAAAATGGTTTGAAATCTGACCTGTGGTGCAGGCACAAATCAATTCAGTGGTTCTGACAGTCCCACGTGGATACTTTCCTCATTTGGAAATTATCCTCTGATGAAGGTTGCTGTCAGTCTTTACACAGCAAGGCTGCAAAAAGCAGACATCTTCTCAAGTGAAGGTCATCAGTAAATAACATGAAATTTAAATACAGCTAACCTAAGCTAGAGAAAGGGATAGCAGTAATTCTCATGATACTGTCAGAAAGTAAATTATGAGGTGGGAGAAGGTGTAAAAGAGGAGGAGGCTGCCAAAGGCTGGCTTCACAAGATGCTAAGACGTCCAGCAACTGAGAATTGCCATAAGGCAGTGGGATTTGCCTGTCTCCCACTTTCTCCCTTACAATAGAAGCCAGGTAAGGTCAGTGCTTAGACCTACTGTGTCCTAGTTTTCCCAGTCCTCTGCTGCTTTGTCTCAGAATGTCTCTGTTAGATAACTAGGGCTGTGAGCTTTTTTTTCTCTGCTCTGTACCAGCTCTGTATCAAGAGCTGGGGCTAAAAACATTGCTCATGATGTGCCTGGCCAGGCAGTGATACTGCTAGCTGCTTTGTGTCTGCTCCAAGCTATGCATATCTTTCCCAGAAAAAACAAAGTGGACTTAGCTTTGCCACTTTTTCTGTCATTAAAAAGGAAAATTTAGATCTACAGAAAAACAAGGCCAAATCGCAAGGAAAGAGAGGACAGCTTTTGGAGCATGAAGAAATAAGCTGTCTAAAGGTGCCTGATCTAAGATAACCACCTGGGCCTTTGGCATTAAGCAGAAAAGGATGAGTTTCTTCCTGCAGGTGTGTTTTTATTAGAGTGGGACAATGTGTTTTCTGGCAGTGCCCATGTCTTTCTGTTCACAATAAATTCTGGATCACTGGCTTCACAGAGCACCAACTAACTAGTCTAGTTAGTTGTATATACTTTGTGGTTGATGATAAAGGAGTTATTCTTTGAAGCCAAAGCCTGGCTTCATGGATTTGTGTTCTAAAGTTGAAGACACAAATCTGGACTTAAACTTTTAGATCCCCCTTTCTTCTACATTAGTATTTCGGGGACTCCAAATTTGGAATGCACCATTTTAAAACTGGAGACCATTTATCAGCAATTTGTCACCCTGTCAAAGATTTTGGAAAGTGTTTTTTGGAGCTTTCAGCTATTTTTGTATCTGTGCAAATTGTTTCCTGCAGTCTGGTCTCCTGAAGCAGAAACTGAAAATCTAGCCTTTCAGAGCTGTTATTGAGTCCATCCTTCCTTTAAATTCATCGACCTACTTTCTTTCCCATACACTATTCTTCAAAACACATCTCACTTTTCTCAACTCTTCTATGCACTTCTGTCTCTAAATACATTTCTTTCATTTCTTGCCTTGGTTCCTTCCTGCCCTAATTAATTCCTTTCAGGTCTTTGGGTTTTGTAGACCCACAGCAGCATAGGCAAGGATCAGTGCATCACAAAAGTCCTTACAGGAAGAAAGCTGAAGGTCATGGCAGAGAGGAGACAACTTTTCTGGAGAGATGGGATTGAAACACGGGAGTGTGGACATGCACTGGCTTTGAACATAGGAGACAGAGCATAGGAGAAGACAGAAGGGGGGGAAAGCAGAGCCAACTCCTCTGCAAGATTGGTGAGAAAATGAAATGCAAGGTCATTCAGTATACCAGACCAAGTTAATATTGACAGCACAGCCCCTTCATCATGCCTTTTTGGTAAATCTTTACCTTCATACCAGTCCTCACTTCTATTTTTCTATTTCAGTTTCTCTTGAATTGATCTTTTTTTCTATTTCTGCTCTTTCTGAACCTAATTCTCTGCCACCCTAATACCCTCTTAGTGCAATCCCTCTGCAGATACATTAAGACATAATGGAATTATACAGATCCAAGACATAAAACCTGCTTTGAAAATATTCAGTTCTAACTAGCTTTGGACAGAAAATGTGTATTTAAGGAAATAGAAAAGAAGTGCAGCACCAACTCATGGAAGTAAATGATGCATCATTACTAGAAATTGCACCCCACAAATTTTTCTGATTTTGTACAAAGAGAAGCTGTCTTTTTTTGGTTTTCTTTTTTTCTTTTTTTAACAAAGGCAGCATTTTCCTTTGAAACCCCCTTCCCTTTCCTTCATCTCTGTCGTCCTGTTTTTTGACTGGTGTAGCTCAGGCTGTATCTCCTGTAATAGGCTGCAAACCCATCCCCATTCTCACAAGTGTCATTTCTCACAGACATTTATTTGATGCTGCACTCAAATTCACCTTCTCTCATTTGTTTCCTATGTATTGGTAAGGAGGAGAACAAGGGATGGCTGCTTCCAGAGGAACAGACAAGCCATATTTCTTTTAACCCAGGATTATATATCTTTGAAATCCTTCTCTGATCAGGCATCCACAATGTGTAATGGGGCTGACTGTAGACTCAAAATGTGGAGTTTGCTCAGAGGGACAAAGTAAAAAGATGGATTGGGTGCTTTTGGGGAGATCTGAGTGTTAATTGGCTCCCTAGTAAAACCATCCAGTTAAACTCTCTTCTCAGTGGTATAGCACTGCAGTGAAGGAATTTTTGAGGGCACCCTGCTAAGTTGATTGTGCTTCTAGATAATTAATTGAAATAAAGGAAGTAACACATACCCAAAAAAAAACCCAAAACAAAACAATACAAAATCCCCAGAAATCACAGATTTTCAGCTTTTTCTTCATCACGTAAAATTGCAAAGTTTAACTCATCTGCTAGGAAAATATCCTACTGAACAAGGTGTTTCTTAGTCTCAAGCAACAGGTGTGGCAACTGCTTCCTTTGCACATCCCAGCAATTATAAAGCTGTAAAGAGGGATTACTTTGAACAAACATGTAAAGGCTTTATGCACATTTTAGTGGTCTTATATACATTTTATATGGTTTTAGAAACATTCTAAAGTTTTAGAACAGCAGTTTTAAAAGAGAAATGGTTCCTTTTCTCTCTTGTTCGTTTCTTGTTACTCATGTTTGGCTTTTGCCTTCCTGTGCAGCAGTCCTCTTGACATATATAATCCCAGAATGATTTAGTTTTCTATGTAATTGTTTTTTAAGTATTTGTGTTTATCGTGCTGGTAATCCTGTGCTGGAAACTCTTGCCCATACTTGGTTATATTTTAATATTGATTTTGTTCCCTTTTTTTCCTGCTCTCAGTTACAAATTACACCTTTCTTTCTGCTTGGAATGTTTTAGGGTGATTGATGACTGAATGAATGCACTGGACCCATGAGCTAAGGTTTGATTTAATTCCCTTCATGCCAGAGACTTCAGATCATGCAAAGTGAAGTTACAGCACCCTCTGGAAATAAGGGGGTGAATGTTTTTCCTCAGTGTTAGAGACCAGTGTTTTTGGGTGCCCCACTTGGGCTTGACTACATGTTCTTGCTAACACACAGAGTTAAAACCCAATTTGTGTCCTGTCAGTGGATTTCCATGACTGTCAGAGGAGAGCAAGCTGTTTGTTTGCAAGCCCTCAGAGCTGGGAGATCCATAAATTTCAGGCTCTTCAGGGAACACCACTCTGTATGTGTGTGGTACTTGATCAGATGATAAGTAAATGTCTCTGAACCTTAGCTCCTGAAGTGGCAGGAGTTCTCTGGAGCATCCATGACCATGATGTCAGGAGTGGTGGGGAAATGCAAAGACTGAAAACAGCACAACTTGCAGGAATTTGTTGCCGATACACCTTTCATTCCTGAGGTTTGACAAATTTTTCAAAAACCCATGTTGTGAGCATTCTTCTTTCTATTTCTTTTGTTGTTAGAAACACACAGTATTGAATGTTCTGTTACCAGTGCCATAATTACCCCCATCTCCTTCTGCTGCTGAAAATGAGCACAGAGGAAAAGTTCATTAACAAATTACCTGAATTTTGGAGAGAACCAGAGAAATGATAGTCTTCTGTTTCCTGGAGATTTGAAATATCCCTCCTTCCTTCAGAAGCAGAGGCAGCCCCAGCCTAAATGGGAACTGGGCAGTAAAGGAGGGTGACAGGGACAGGCACTTGACCTGGCAGCATGCAAAATGCTGGCACACAAAAAGGCCTGAAAATACCCCTGGCTGAAAGTATCTTTATCTCACAAAAAAAAAAAAAAAAAATTGGTGCATTTTTTGGTGGATGAGAGAGAAGAAGCTTAGGATGTAAAACATCTCTGAAGAGCTTTCATGTTGTTACACTTGATGACTTGCCTTGAGGACTGGTTTTATGCATTTTACCTGTCAAACTCTCTTGAGCTTTGTTGCTTGGTAAATTAAGCTTGTATTACTGGTTCTGTGAGGACTTTACACAACTGTTTCCCAGACCATTCCTCACCTCCCAGCTCCTCTTTCTACTTTTTTGCCTCAATATCATGTTCCCACCTTTCCTTTGGTGGCCACAGTGTGCTTGTGAGAACAACAACCACATTCTTGCAATGTCCTTCATAGTCTGCTCTTGGGAAACCTGCAGCATCCCAAGGATTCATTTGCTGTGGAGGGCTGTGGGGAGAAGGTGTTGGAAGAAGTTGGCAGAATTGCAGCTGAAAACTGCAAATAAGCAACACTGTTGAAGAAGCTAGCAAGCTAGCATATTTATTTTGTCCCATTTAAGAGCAGACAGGAATGCACTTCAGTGGGATTTCTGCTTGTGGAGTAATTTTTAAGGCCAGAGTGCAACAAATAGTGTTACTAGAGGCAGTGACAAATACATTTATCTATGGTAGCAGCAACAAACCAAATTAAAACCCAGTCATCTCTGTTTAGTCCAAGTTTTAATGTAGCAAAATGTTAAGCACATGCTTAGGCCCCATAGTGCTTCAGCCAGCTCTAAGAATAGGAGTATTTATGTGATTTGTTGAATTGTTCATTATAACAGATATCTGATGGCTCTGCAGATATCAGACTCTGGTATTTTGTCTCTCTCTCACTACATTTCTCTGCAGTCCAAATCCGTTTTATATTACATACTCTAAAAAAAAAAAAAAAAAAAAAAAAAAAAAAAGTGATTAGGCTACACATAAAGTTAGAAAGAAGCTGTTGGAAATTTTTATGCTTTCATATGCTTTCATCAAATCACTTATTGTTACAAGAAGAAATACAGTGCACTATAATCTGACCAAATGTTGCGTGCCTTAGCTCTTTATATGGACTAGGGAACAAGCATCAACTCTAAGTCTTAATATCATAAATTTAATCCCCCTCCTTTCTTAAATTTCCATTATATTCATAAGAACAATATGTGAGAATGGAAGTAACTAATTTAAATATTATAAATATGCATAGCCATTAACTGGAAGACTGTAGGAATAGGGATAAAATATCAACTTTAAATTTCAAAAGTACAGTAGTCAGTTCAGATAGGATTTGGGTTATATTTTTTTATTTAAAATTCTTCAAATCTTGAATTCTCTCTGTATCAGATAGATCGCTATATCTTGCATACTTAATTATCTGCACTATAAAAAGATACCCCTTTTTAACAAGTTAAGATTTTTTTTTTCTTTTTAAAGAACTGAAACATGATGTGCAGTGTATAAGCTAAGCTTCTACTGATGTACACACAGAGGTCCAAATAAGAATAAGAGTAAAGAGCTTTCTCTGATCTTGGATATGTTCGCATTCAGTATTATGGATGGTTTTGAATCCCAAACAGATTTAGCTACATGATTTTATTTGCAGAGTCACACCCTTGATAAGTGGTAGATTACATTTCTTTATTTTTATAGAAATATGTAGGTTTGCTAGATGTAAACATGAAGACCACCTTCTCATGCTGGAAGTTTTGAGCAGAAGTTTTTGAAGTTGAGAAGGGATCCTTACCCAAAGCCTGTGGTGAGACAAGAGAGCTCTTTCAGTTCAGATATTCCTGGAGGAAGAGGAGCTCTTTGCAACCCTCTACAAGCAGAGGAGTTTGAAATGAATTGGAGTGGGAGAGAAGAGTGGTACTTATTTTTTTTTTCCATGTGGAATCTATTATCAGTAATGTCTTGCCTTAGGGAGAATGCAGTAGAAACATATTTCTGGAGGTAGCATAGTCCTAGTTTTTGAAGTGTTCAAAATCCTTAAGTCACACTTATTAAAGATCTGAGATGAATGAAACAGACACTTCTGGGTCGTTTCCCAAGATAGAATTTTGATCTCTCAACCAGCTTTACTTGTCTCCTTCAGAAATGAATGACGTCTCCATGTTGTTTATATCCTCATCAGCAAAAAGGTGTTTTCCTTTTTACCTGCTGAGTAGTAATCTTTATGTTACCTAGCTTCCCCTCTCCCTTGCACACACTGTATAAAAATGGTATAGTGCAAGGCTGGGTCAGAGGAGACCACACACAGTATCTGTTGGCTCTTCCTAGAGTTCCAGTGCACTGCTTTGGTACAGAATCCCACAGCAGCTTATAGTGACTATGATCAGTTATTTAAAAGAAGTACTTGCTGTGCAAGTCACAGCACCTCAGCAGACAGGCCTATGGGGAAAATATGAATTGGAAATAAACTGAAACTTCATGAAATTATATCTAGGAAAGTGGACAGTGAGAGAGAGTGGGGATTTTTAAACTAGAGGTTTCTAAAGAACAAGGAGCATCCTCCTAGTAAAACCTGCCTATAGTTTTGCATTTTGACTTTTATAATTTCCTGGGTCTGCATAAATCAGGTGTAGGTTTATCTGGGGGGAGAGAAGAAGGGAAAGTGGTAGAAAGGGTTGAATTACAAAACCTTCAGGCTCTTATTTGCCCACTGGCTCCTGCAATAGCACTTGTGCATGTATGGGCAAAGGCTTCTCAGTGCTGTCAGATCCCAGGTGTGGGTAGCCAGCTGGGTAGCATCACCCTCTCCTAATGCCCCCTCCACAGGGGGAGGCAGGAGAGTCAGGGTGACATTGGGTAAAGCTGGTGTAGGGGAAAACCACAGCTGAAGTAGGGTTTTGACACTGCACTGGTGTTGAGTGATTTGCTGTCCCAGTGGAAAAGGCAGGGGACTGGCAGGGAGGGTGTGGTATGTTGAGCATCATACAGCAAAGAGACCTGACAGATCTGCACTGGAACTTTGTAGTTATAAGCTATCTGGAGACTGATGAGGGCCACAATAAAATCCCTCCTAACTGCAGAGCCTGCAGAAGTTACCCTGTTTTGTTAAGGGGAGAAAATACAAACAAAAGAGGGAGGGGGATGTAACCATACTTTCCAACTCCTCATCTGAGCAGTGTCTTCAGTAGACACTTAGGTAGGAAAAAGCTCCCTATCACTCCATGCTGCACTGGCTCTTTGTGTGGCAGAGTGAAGGTGAACAGCACAGAAAGATTCATTCAGCATTTCAGAGACTTACGGAATTTCTCTGCATGCCATTTTGTGCATACAGCTGGAGAGGAGAAGGGAGGTAGGGTTAGGGGTGAGCTTAATCCCATTTCCAGCAAGCTGCAAGGACCTCAGCTGGCCTCTACCACTTGTATCATGATGAGCTTTAAATTGGGCAATAGCTTTGGGATCTCAGTTCTCACGCACAGCAGTGACAGTTCCCTGCTTACAGGGGAGATTGGAAGAGGAATTAAATTTGTGTTTGTGCAGTCAAGAAGCAGAGGCAAGTAGCAGAGGAGTGCTACTGCCATGCTGGAGAAATAATCCTTACCTACATCCTGGAGAAATAGTCCTTACCTACATCCTAACCTATCAGCCTACAGCATCATCCTCACCAGCTGATAGGACATTCAAACTGGGGGATAGATTAGGGGACAAGGTAGCTAAGATTTGGGGAGGCATCTCAATGTGCTGGTGCAAGAGCAGTAGGCCCTGCTCCTATGAGCTGCTCATCTGTTTCCAGGTCTCTACCTTGAAGGCAAAAACCTCCTTCCCCTGACTCCAGGGCAGAGCTAAGTTACCTTCTGATGTCAAGACAGAGTTGTGCCAATACAGAAAATGCTCTTTTCTGACAGGTTGTTAGAGGCAAAGAAGACACAGGTAGAAGTTAGAGTAAAAATAGATGTTCTCAAGTGAAAAATGGGAGAAAACAGAGAAGATTGATTGTTCAAGTCACCAAAGACAGAAAAGTAAAAAGACTATTAAATCAAATATGCCTGCCCTTTAGAATAGCATTGATAAAGGCTGGGGATGTGCATTGTAAAGGTTGCTACATCTTTAACTGAGGCTCGCATTTGATTAAATGATAATTTATGGTTAGAAAACAAAATAGATCGTTTCAATGATGTGGGTATCATTTCTAGACTCTCAGGTATTGGGAGGCTGGAGGGAACACATATCACTAGATACATGGAGCAGGTGTTTGAAGACTATCCAGCTATGAAAGAAAAGACAAAAATGCTCCTCTTTATTGCTTTGCTTGCTTCCTTATCTTCTCCTGCTTTGCTGTAGGGAAATAAAATTAAAACTAAGTAATATATATTACATCTTCCCCATTATAACTGACAATATCAGAAATAATACCTCAATGATGTCTTAGGTTTTTAATGAAGATACTTGCTGGACTTCTCAAGATTTAGCACTTCACAGTATAAATGCAGAAAACATTTGAAGGTGTTTATTCTTCAGACACAGCCAGGTCAAGCTGGAGCAGAGAAGGGTGAGCATGATTAAAAGAAAAAAAACAGTGAGAAAAACCTGGATAGTGACTGAACTAATCAAAACAATCATGGTTTTGCAGAATGAGCAGACTCCTCTCTGTAGATATATTAATATTGTAAATTTGTCAGCCTGTGTGGTGGCCCAGCCTCTTAGTGGCTGCATCTGTTTCTTTTCTGTCAGCTGCAGAATCAAATATAGTCATTAGGAAAAAGACGCCTGCACTCTCATCTCCAGAGTGAATTGTACCGTATTAACTGGAGCCTGAAAAAAATAGCTAGATCATTCCCTCATTCTCTCCCAGTTCCCTCATGCTCCCTTATTTTTTTCCTGCCAATAATTCAACTGTGCACCTACCTGATCACTGAATTATAATGGAATTTTTTCCTTGTATTATATTCTTTTATTGAAGTGTTTTCTTCAATCTCCCATTTCTATGCAATTGCCTCTTCCCCCCAGCCCATTAAATAGGAAGCAAAATAAAATCCCAGAGTATAATGTACAGAGATACTTTGAAATCCTTCATCAGATTCTTTTGCTTGAAGCCTATAACTGTATTCTTTAAAAGCCCATACCAGATTTACTCATTGCTTTAGAGCATTGTGTTTAGAGCATCCTTTCCTTTCCTTTCCTTTTCCTTTCCTTTCCTTTCCTTTCCTTTCCTTTCCTTCCTTTCCTTTCCTTTCCTTTCCTTCCTTTCCTTTCCTTTCCTTCCTTTCCTTTCCTTCCTTTCCTTTCCTTTCCTTTCCTTTCCTTTCCTTTCCTTTCCTTTCCTTTCTTTCCTTTCCTTTCCTTTCCTTTCCTCTTCTGCCCTTCCCTTCCCCCTCTCCCCTTCCCCTCTTCCCTTCCCTTCCCTTCCCTTCCCTTCCCTTCCCTCCCTTCCCTTCCCTTCCCTTCCTTCCCTTCCCTTCCCTTCCCTTCCCTTCCCTTCCCTTCCTTCCTTCCCTTCCCCCTTCCCTTCCCTTCCCTTCCATTCCCTCTCCCTCTCCCGTCTCCCTCTCCCTCTCCCTCTCCCTCTCCCTCTCCCTCTCCTCTCCCTCTCCCTCTCCCTCTCCCCCCTCTCCCTCTCCCTCTCCCTCTTCCCTCTCCCTCTCCCTCTCCCCTCTCCCTTCCCTTGCTTCTCCTAGCAGCATAACTCATCAGTTGGTCTAGGTCTGAGTGATTTTTGCTGTGACGTAAATTTGTTGCAGTAAAACCCATAGCATTAACAGGGTTTATGAAGTTTGGGGCACTTCCACTGAAAAACACCTCCCAAAGAAAATGATTTTCTCCTTTCTGCCTGCTATGAATCACTTCCCTGCAGGAAGTCACCATTACCAATTTAGGAAATTTCTTTATCTTTCTAGTGACTTCACTCTATCAGAGACAGCAACTCCCCTTACCTCACTCTAGGACTTAACCTGTGAAGTTTCCTGATGGCCTCTGGCATTGCTGTCCCATGACAAGGGATCTCTTGGCTGCTTTGGCATTACTATGGTGCTTACCTGTGTGAATTTGTTTTGTGTCTCAGAGAAATAGTTAAAGACCTTCTGAGAAAAAGGAACCTGCCAAAGTCATACTGCCAAAGTCAGCAGATTTTTATTCCAAAATAAAGAAAAAAGTGGGAAAAAAAACCCCAAACCAACCTGAAGAACCACAAGCTGGCCAACGGTCTGAATTGTTTCAGGAAATAGGACTACAATTTCAGAGGAGAATGGAGTTGCACCCTAACTACTGCTTGACCTTCTTTCAACATGGGAAGGAAGTGTTGCTTGTAGTTCATCGTAAGCAATAATTGGAAAATACATTTTACAGTTTCAGCCCTTTTTGTGCTGGAAATCTCACGGCTGAATTATGTTCTCCTGATGATACAAGTCAGGCAACCAACAGCTTCCTTTATAAGAACATGTCCTCAGGTCACCTGTTTAGGTTATTATGTCTTTGAACTGCTTCACTACATTTCAATACTGGCAGATAACTTTTCCTCTCAACCTTTTCCCATCAATGCTTACCTGTCACTCCACTCCTTCTCTCTGTGGTAGTCTTTACCTCTTTACCTCTTGCTTTCTGTTGGTATCACAACCAACCTTCTCTCTCACCAACTTTGGGTTATCCCTGCATCCATGCATCTGGATCTTTATGGCAATGAATTTCAAATTACTTTCCCACCTCTGTCTGCCTCCCTAGTGCTTGCCTTTTCAGATACCATTGCCAGTCACTTAAAATCATAGTAGCAAAAACCATGTTCCTTATTCATATTTCTCTTTCCCTGCTCCCCAGATACACTACTTTGATTTTCCCTTCTCTTTAACTCTGCACCTTCAGGACACTGCTAAATCTTAATCCTCACTCTTTTTCAACTAAAATTTGTCTTCCTACTCCCCAGTTCCCAAACCAACTGTTTCAGTGTGGAGTTGCTCAGGGCAAAGGCTTTGTTCAAGCAATATTTCTTCCTAGAAATGAGGAATGGAAGTGTTTTGGTTTTGACCTTTGTGGGTCAACAGAATGTTCAGTCTACTAGTTAGGGGAAAAGAGTAATTAAAAAAAATAACATTTTTCACTTGAACACAAAGTAAATTTAATCCAGAATGAGGTCATGAACCCCACAATGTAATTTTAGAGTTCTGCTCTATAACATAGAGTGTTATAATAGGTGTGGCCCCATTCCTCATTTTACCTGTGCTGCAGATGGCTGCACCATAAGAAAAAACAGGGAAGCTGCTTTTTCTCATTCAGACTAGCTCAGTTTGAACTGTGCCCTAGGGCCCTGGTTCTTGCTCCAACAGATGTGTAGGTCACTGCTAAATAGCTCTGGCTTTGGTTGCTTGTTGCATTTTGCTGTGCCCATGCAAAAGGTGATGCAAATTTTTGCTTTCTCTGAATGATTCTGAGATAATTCTCCCCTCATGTGAACTATATTTAGTTGCAATTTCACTGTTAAGCTTTGCAAAAGTGAACTGCAAACAAATAAAAAACCCAACAAAAAAAAGGGGGAACTGCACTGTCTTCTGCTGTGTCCTGATGCAGATGGAATAGCTCTGGATCTGCTGTAGAAACAGAATTGAAATTAAATTTCAGGGGTTTTGTTAAGAGCCATGGGAGCTCACTGAGCTCCTCAGAGATTCATCTCTCCGAGCAAAGTCCTCCATGCTGTACTTTTTAGCTCTGTTGTCTTATTTTGGGAGAGAGTTTGGGACAGATTATGAGGCAGAGTTTGGGGGAGAATGGCAACTGTGGTGTACTAGTCTCTGAAAGGACTTTGCCATTCCTGGAGGTGAGAGGAAGAAGGCAAAGCATCAGTGCACTGAGTAGTTACTGGTTGGGAAATGGGCATGTTTAGAAGAAGGTAAACCTTACTGCTTACTGATGCATTAACTGAGCACTACTGGAGAGACTTGAAATGTTGGGAGACTTGAAATGAAATCTGTTCTAAAGCTGTGCTCATCACATGTAATCTGCATTTCCTTTCAGGGGAACTTTTAGGTGCTCTCCCATACTATCAAAAGGGCTTCCTGGTTTTTTGAATTTCTGAAGTCCCTATAAGAAGCCCAGCAGAAAGCAAGAAATCACAATGGTACTGCAACCCACTGGTGCAAAAGCAGTGAGCTGCACAGCTCTATGCCCCACAGTGCCTGCAACCCAAAGGAACAACCTCCTTTTCCCCATTATGAAGTGCTGGCACTCATCCTTTGGAGAAACGTGATAACCCACCTTCAGGAACTTCACCAGCTCTCTCTCTTATAATTGCAACTCTGAAACAATTTTTTTTCTTGCAGCCTGAAGTAAATCTTCTACCTCCTGCAGTTGTCCTCCTGAGTAGAACTGAAAGTCCTCACCTATTAAATGTAGATGTATTATCTGCCCTCATCTACAGGTTTCAGAAACCTGATGGTAAACTCACTTTTCCTCCCTCTTGCCCACACATCTAGGTGCTCCTGGAGAGGGAAAAATTTAGATTGGCAACTGCTTACTGAGATGTTTCCCATTATTTTCCTTATCTTCCTGTAAGTGTGTTCAGAGCAAATGTTTAGTACGCTGCAGATAATGTAGTTACTGATAATGGATCCTTGCTGCTAGGGAACGTGCAGTGATTTACCTTCATCAAATTAAATCAGAACAGGTGTTGCCAGCTCACTTCCGAATCAGAAGGTGAGCAGGTGCCACTAAGTTGCATCTGGCAGTGGGAGCAAATAAATCTAGGCCAGAGAATTGTTGAAGGAGATGATTTTTAATTTGGTGTACAACCTAAGCAATTAGCAGCAGCTTTCCAAATGCTCTCCTGCACACCCCACTCCTACCTACTTAAGAAACTGTGACAGAGGGATATTGGCAGAAAGTGGTATTTGGATTAGAGAGCAGTTCAAATATTGTCTCTGGTACTTAAGGCATTTTTTGTCTTTGATAGGGAACTGTGCATGTCTTTAATAAGCAGACCAGCTACCACCAGGGTATGCAGCCTCATAAGCAAGAAGATAAGGACAGAGAGCAGAGCAACCCCCCCGTAGTCCCAGAGGATGCAGTTAACCACCTGTTATAGAACCTTGTCACTCACAAATCTATGGGGCTAGATGGGATCCACCCAAGAGTATTGAGGGAGCTAGCAGAAGAGCTCCTCTCCATCATTTGTCAACAGCCTTGGCAAACAGGGGAGGTTCCAGATAACTGGAGACTTGTCAATGTGATTCCCATCTACAAGAAGGTCTAGAAGGAGGATCTGCTGAACTACAGGACTCTCAGCCTGACCTTGGTACCAGAGAAAATCATGGAGAGGTTAATCTTGAATGAGCTCATATGGCAAGTGCAGGACAGCCAGGGAATCAGGTACAGGCAGCATGGGGTCCAGGAAACCGCAGGTCCTGCTTGACCAATCTGATCTCCTCCTGTGACCAAGTGATTCCCTGGTACCAGGTGACCTCCATAGTGGCTGTGGACTTGTCTACCTGGACTTTAGTAAAGGCCTTGGCATTCCACTAGAAAAGCTGGGAGCTCATGGCTTAGACAGGTGTACTCCTTGCTGTGTTAAAAGCTGCCTGCAAGGCCGGGTCCAGAGTGTTATAGTTCACAGAGTTAAATCCAGCTGACTACCAGTCATCAATGGTATTCAATATCTTCAGTTATTTAGATGAAGAGATTAAGTATTTCCTCAGTAAGTTTGCAGATGACACCAAATTGGACAGGAGCGTTGATCTACTTCAGGGTAGGAGGGCTCTGCAGAGGGATCTGGACAGGTGTGATCAATGGATCAAGGCCAATTGTATGAGGTTCAATAAGGCCAAGTGCCAGGTTCTGCATTTGGGTCACAGCAGCTTCAGGCAATACTACAGGCTAGGGGAAGAGTAGCTGGATAGTTGCCCAGCAAAAAAAGACCCGGGGATGCTGGTTGACACCCAGCTGAACATGAGCCAGTAGTGTGCTCAAGTGGCCAAGAAAGCCAACAGCATCATGGCATGCATCAGAAATAGTGTGCCCAGCAAGAGAGGGGAAGTGATTGTGCCTGGTACTCGACAAAGGTGAGGCTGCACCTGGAGTACTGTGTTGAGTTCTGGGCCTCTCACTACAAGAAGGACATTGAGGTGCTGGAGTGTGTCCAAAGAAGAGTAACCAAGCTGGTGAAGGATCTAGAGAACAGGTCTTATGAGGACAGGCTGAGGGAACTGGGGATGTTTAGTTTGGAGAAAAGGCTGAGGGGAGACCTTAATGCTCTCTATAGCTACCTGAAAGCAGGAGGTTGTAGTGAAGTGGATGTTGGCCTCTTCTCCCAAGTGAATAACAATAGGACTAGGGGAAATAATCTGAAGCTGAGCCAGGGGAGGTTTAGACTAGAGAGTAGAAAAAATTTCTTTACCAAAAGAGTAAATAGACATTGAAATGGGCTGCTCAGGGGAGTGATGGACTCAACATCCCTAGAGGTATTAAAAAAAAATGTGTAGATGTGGTCTAGTGGGAATGGTGGGGATTTTGGTTGGGGTTTTTGGTTGGTTGATTTGGTTTGGGGTTTTTTTGTTTGGTTGGTTTTGGGGGGTTTTGTTTATTTTTGTTTTGGCTTTTCTTTTTCTGGCTGGAACGTTGTGATCTTAGAGTGATCTTAGAGAGTGGGTGATCTTAGAGATCTTTTCCACCCATGACAGTTCTATGATTCTGTGCAAATATTCTCCAAACTGAGTCTTCTCATTTTGGAAAAGCTGAGGAGGGTCTATTTCTATGTTGCAAACTGTCTCCCATAAGAATGAAACTTCATTGCAGAAACTGAGGGTCTTTCCTCGGAATGCTCTGACACTGCATTGCAGTTCATTGGTGGGCACCTGCTGATTTAAGGCCTAGATGTGGGACAAGACCCATGTTTATTCCTTAGAGGAATACCTCAAGTTGCTACTTTTGTAATGAACAGAGCCTCTGAATCTGACCCTCCATATCTGGCTAAAATCAGTTTTTCTGAAAGCATGGATTAAGTTCTTCCCCTGCTGCATGTAAAAGCATTTTTGACTAAGTCATTTTCAACCAAACAGTGCTCAGCCAGGGCAGTAAATCACACAAACAATGTTAATCACTTTTCGGTCATGTTTAATGGCCTTAAATTGCCTTAGAAATTGCTTCACCTAATTTTATTTCACTGGGGCTCTTCAAGGGGTCCAGCTTCAAATAACCACTCTCAGAATCAAGGCTGAATTACTGCAAATACCTCGGTAAAGGTAAGAAGGCAGATCCTCAGCTCACATAAATTGGTGTAGCCCTGCTGGTGTCTGTGATGTTATGGTGATTGATACCAGCAGGGCCATAATACAGCTAAAGTAAATGGTTTTCAGATTTAAATGCCTGCTGCTAATGGGTCCCATGCTAAATCAATGGCTGACTTGTTAGTTTCTCTTTAAAAGGGACTGAGAAGGTACATTAATGGGGAAAAAACCCACCAACTTAGCAGAGCAGTTGCCAAAACAGGTAGCACTCTATCCAATATAATTTACATTTGCTTTTAGACATAGAGACTCATTTGTTACCTTAACAACAGCTTGTGCCAGTGTCATGCATTGAAAATAAAGCCTGGCCCTTAGCCTAGCCAAGCCATCCAGCGCTAGTTGACCCAAGCTGGTGATTGGAATTTTATTTGTACATCTTTGGGACCTAGAGAATTAAAGCCTAAAAGTAATTAATTTCTACCTTTCAACCATCTTAAAGTGAGTCAAGAAACAGGTGGCCTTGGGTTGCCCTTCCAGCCAAACTGGAGCAAGAGAGAAAGCTACTGAACCTGGGTAGGAATGAGCTTCCTTACTCTGTCAGGGTTTTCAAGAATTCCAGTATTTTCCTGTCTCCCACCAGGGATGAAAGGTCCTTTTAAAATTTGGATGAACATCTCCAAAATAAAATCAAGACGAGGCCAAACTAAATATTTTACTTTAATAATGTTCAAAGAGTATATTTTGATTTTGACCTTTCAAAGCAGTTGCCTCTTTTTAGTACAAAAGGAACATGGGGTTTTCACTTGTTTCTTTCAATTAGAAAATAAAACTTTTTTACTTTAAAAAATGTCAAAACAGCAATTCTTGATCATTTAGAAGTTCATTTCATTTTCTTTTAAAGCTGAGAGACTTGTTGAAAACAAACTTTTGCCATCAATCAATTTAAATTTTGACAGGTGTCTTGCTTTATTTTTCATTGGGGGTGGAGGGAGAATAAAAGTTTAATCCAAAGAACCTCTGACTACTTCTAGCTATTTTTCACCTCAGTTCTGAAAACCTGCTGGTCTACATAGGTTTCAGCCCAATTAAATGAGGTTGCACCAGCCAATGGAGACACAGGAAGTCTTGGGTTTTTTTCATCTCATCTTTAAATGGATGCTTTAATTTTTTTTTGTTTTTTTTTTGGGGGGGGGGGTTTTGGTCTTTTTTTGTTTTTTTTTTTTCTTATCAGTAACCAAAATGATTTAGAGAGCCTCAAAGGGATTTACATCCTGTTTGCATGATTTAGTGTCCTGAGTGAATGTAGTTTAGTTGAAAATGGCTTAATGAAAAATGGTTTCTTTATATCATAGATGGAGCTTAATCCATGTTTTCAAAAATCATTCTGATTAAAGCCTTATAAGGATCAGACCAAGGCACTATCTGTTGCCAAGGTATCTGCTAGAAATGTGGTCCCCCAGGAAAAACCTATAGGCTTTACATCATGCAAGAATAAAGAATTACTCTCTGAAATAGGGTGATGGTGAGGCAACTTTACTGGTTTCCAGCTCAGACAGCAGCACAGCATGACTTTAAGTAGAAATCAAGGAAATAAAAGCAACCTCATGAAAAAAATTAAGAAGATCCCAGAGAATACCAGCTCATCTTATGCCAAGTAAGCTCTTATGCCTTTATCCTAGTTTTTCAAAATCTGTACACTGAGCCCTGAGGAGAGGATGTGTATGCCCCGTGCAGGCCTTGGGAAGGTGGGTTTCCAGCTGTCCTTGAGTGGGTGCTCAAAACTTTCAAATAATTGTCCATAAGGTTTTAAAAAAATGAGCTGCACTTAAGCTGACTTTAGCAGGGGACTTTAGTGATGCACATTCTTTAAAAGTGTCTGATCTTCATTTAATTAAAAAGTTTTCAACTTTTCTGCTAAATGCCACAAATATCAAACGGTTCCTTGAGAGCATTTGGGCTCCATAAAGTGAAGTGGAGAGAGAGGATTTATCATTTTCTTTTAGACGGAGGCTAATCTACAGGACAGGATTTTCAGGACCAGAATATACCCAACAGTCAAGAAAGGTTTTGCTTTTTTCTGTGGGACAGGCCAAAGTTTGAGGAAAACCAAGTAATTATAGTTGTGCTGTGTCCACTGACATTGTGTTTGTTGTAAGGGCTGCAGCACCTAATGCTGGAATATTTTTATGGTCATGCCTCATTAGCAGTGTTCCTTACTTGCTGGTTTTATGTTTGCATGACAACTTGATGGTGTAGATAGGTTTGGGTTTTTTTTTTTCTTTTTCTGTGCTTTCAGGTCAGACATCCACAGTTTGCATCAAAATTTTGATAAACCCTACATAAACTGTAACTCAACTGATCTCAAATAAACCACATATCTGCATATGGCATTATGTGAAAGTTTCACAAATTTGTTTTGTTCTTCAGGGATGCTGGAAAAAGGGCTCTATCAAGAAGCAAAGATTCTGGAACTTGGTTCTTCGAAGCAGGAGCAATATTACTTGCTTACAGAGGCTGTCTTGCTGCACACCTTTTGCACAGAATTTGCAAGTACAGCAGCCTTTCTAATGCCACAGCCAAAGTATTTTCTTTTTTCTGCACTTTCATGGACTGAAATAACAAGATCCTCTGGTCTTCCCACAGCAGTGGAGAGCTGCTGAGTACATCTCACTGGACATAGGCATGTTAATCTGACTTCATATGCCTTTAGAGCTGATCTGATCTGCACAGAAGCATAAGCGAAGTCATCTGCATTTTATGTTTAGCAAACACTGCCGGATGTCCAGAAACCAGAGAAAAATTACTGAAGACCCCTGGCTGCTTTAGCTCAGAAATTTCAGCTGGAAAAAAGATGTAGGTGGGGATATATGGGGAATGGCACAGAGTCACCTGGCAGTTACAACTCTTCTAACAAGGGCATGGCCATGTGCCTGGAGACACCCAAGCAACAAAACACAGGTAAACCTTGTGGGTTTTTTCACAGCCTTATACCTTTAAGTTATTGTAAATAATTGTTGAGTAATATGTTAAATATTGTCCGTTTAATGTGCTGGTGGTGTGAATGATTACACAGGGTGCGAGTGGTATTGAGACACTGGAGCTTGTATTTACACTTGTTTTACACTATTTTCTATTGTTGTTTTTACCTTGCCTTCGCCTTCAGCAACTGCACATTAAGAGGAAGTCAAAGTCAGATGGTAGAAATATGTTGCTATCCAAGATACATTTGTGTGGTCAGGGGAGGAGAATGGTCAGGTAAATGGGTGAATTTCTCACAGCTAAAAGTAATGAGCAAAAAATAGAAGGGATTAAATCATAGAATCACAGAATTTTCAGGGTTGGAAGAGACCTTTAAGATCATCCAGTTCCAACCCTCCTGCCATGGGCAGAGACACCTCCCACTAGATCAGGTTGCTCAGAGCCCAGTCCAGCCTGGGCTTAAAAACTTCCAGGGATGGGGCTTCCACCTCCTCTCTGGGCAACCTGTTCCAGAGTCTCACTATTGTCATGGTGAAGAACTTCTTCCTAACATCTAATGTAAATCTACCCTCCTCTAGTTTGAATCCATTGGCCCTAGTCCTATCACTACCTGACATCCTAAAAATCCCTCACCAGCTTTCTTGTAGGCTGCATGAAATATCTAACATGGCACTGTCTGCTAGGATTGCTAGTGAAAAAATGACTTGTCGTAAAAAAATTTTAAAGAAGTTTTATCTTAGCACCTATGTATAGACCTCAGTTCAAAGAAATACCTTTATTAAGGTGCATGTCTGCTGATCTCAAAGCATGTGTTTAGATGTTCTCCTTGGCAAGGATGAACACACCTGCCTTAGTGCTGTCCTTAGGTGAGGCTTTGATGATGAAGCAAATGGTGTGATTATTTTCCCTGAGGCAGCAGAACTTTTCACCTTCTTTTCCAACAGCCTGTTTATTTTCATTGTTCACTGGCTTGAATTCTTGTGTTTTGGCAATAACAGGCTTGACTGTTCCTCGGGTTGTTCTCCCCCACTGCCACCTCTAAGCTAAGTCTGTTTTTTGTACTTTCTGTGTTTGGAAGTGAGGGAGTGGAATTGTTGCTGACAGAGGTAGCCAGAGATGGTTACTAAGTGTGTCTGGTTGAAAGTGAGGAAACATACAACAAAAGTTAAAGGGAATAAAATGTATTATTGGTTATTTCAGGGGGGATTCTGCATTTAAAGTGATACCCAAGAAATTCAGCTGGAATGTTAAATGAAAGCCAAAGCCCCCCCACACGCATATCAGCAGAAAAAAAACTCCTCACAGTTAGGGCCTTTGAAAATTAGAATGAAAAATAGTATTCTATAAAAAGAAAAATTCTCCTAAGAAGACAAAAAGCAAGGAAATTAAAAGTACAATAGGGACTATCCGCAGTACTTAGGTTGTGAGGGATTTGTCAAACAAAATGCTCCTGGCTTTTTTGCTATACAAATACAGTTGAACACACTTTATTTGGACTGGCCTTGAATTTGCCTCAAGATCACCAACTGAGTTTTTAAATTAACACAGGGTTGCTCA
The DNA here is from genome assembly GCF_003957555.1 of Calypte anna. Classification (NCBI taxonomy): domain Eukaryota; kingdom Metazoa; phylum Chordata; class Aves; order Apodiformes; family Trochilidae; genus Calypte; species Calypte anna. The sequence goes on along the minus strand of NC_044244.1, from coordinate 76,683,771 downwards.
CACCACCATGTACCATCTTAATGATGCTCTCTGCATACAGAAAAGGAAGCATGAGTGCTTCTATCTCTCATTCTGCCCCACTGCCAAGTGTAAAGAAATCTGAGAAAACATGAGGGAGAAGGATGGATACCAGTCAAGATTTTGCAAAATTATATTAGGTGAGATTTTTATCTCTGTTTTTGAGGTTACCCTGTCTGTTTTCTCCTAGCCACTGATCCACACTGTCCTACACAGTAGAGCACTTTGTTTAGTAGTGTCTTCTTGCTGTGTTGATTTAAACACCAGAGAGGCTCTGCCCCATTAAATTCAGTGCGGATTCATCAGTAAGATACAAAGGACATGGCTCTTTTCTTTACAGGCCAGAGAATCAGTGTGTCTTAAAGACAAAGCTGTGGAGTGATAGACTAGGAAAGATATTCTTATTCTAAAAGTACACATAGGATTAACAGGAGTTGTGCTGACGTAATGCCTTGCAGATATGCTCCAAATTCCCTCTGTGTGCAAGAAAGTTAACCATTTCTGTGTTTACTTGGCCATAAACATCCTTGCTGAGATTATGGATGAGTTTACCAGATGATAACAGTTCAGGTGTCGTGTCATTTTTCAGACATTTGTATTGGCTGTAGTAATGTCCCTGTATTGCACCTTGTCCCAGAGTACTGAAGGAAACCTTTGAACAGAACTTTGTACTGTGTTTTTTCTTCTGGCCTTTTCTGAATTTTTTCCCTCAACCTGCCATGAAAACTTTTATTTATTCTCAGATATTTGCACACAATGACAGAAGGCACATAAAACTCTGTCTGAGCCCTACACAACTGAGAGATAAAGGGGAGAAAGTACATTCTTCCCATTATATAATCTGGTGCAATCCATTCCTTTTTATAAAAGAAGAAAAAAAATTTTTAAAAAATTTAAAAATTAGGGTCTATTCCATTAAACATATCTGTATTTTTAATTGAGATAAAATTAAAGAGTCCATGAGAGAGCTGGGTATCAGCTACTCTCAGTGGTTGCACTGAGAGAAACATGGATGTCACACAGGGAAACAGGCAGATTATTTTCATATGAGTGAAAGCAGCTCACCAGATGCAGTCTCTAAGGATGATGACAATTGATCTGAACACATGCCTATCAAGTGGTGAACTGACACCATTGATCCACTTGGTAAGAGTCATGCACAAGACTTCAGATTGCAAGCACATTTTATTATTCACTGAATTAGATCAGTTGACAGAGTATTTATAATGCCTGCTCTCAATTTGCAGCCATTCAATGAATTGTCTGGGTCACTAGAATTTGTAATGTAACCAATTATTGTGTAGTTATAAATTCACAGTGTCCTCAGTCTAAAATAAATAAGATGCATGTGCGTTCTAATACCCGTAAAATAAAGGTTTAGTAACTTAGACCAACTCCTCGGATTTGCAAAGGAATGCAGGCACTGTAGTTAGCAAGCCTGGTTATCTGTCCTCTTCATCAGAGTTCTTTCTAAGAGTCCAATCCAGGATAATAGGATTGTGCCATGTGGAAGACATGATACCCTAGAACCATAATGACTCTTCTTATATGAAATGAAGCATATTTCAAAT